>NC_142807.1:42951792-43271761 GCF_049724085.1 Artemia sp. Qi Xiang Cuo | reverse complement strand
ATGTAGAAATTTGATTCAAGAAATTATGAAAAAAATTCTCCGTAAGTAATAATTTCTTTCTTGAAGTCATCTCTTGGATAGACAATACGCAAATTTTATACAAGAAATTATGAAAATATTTGTAAGTAAGTAACAAACTCTATTGATTTCACCTCTTTTATACGCATTATAGATTATAAATTAAATAAATTACTAAAAAATCGCAAGTAATTAACTTTTTTTTTATCTCTTTATCAAAAATAATTTTCTCTTCTACCACTGAGGTAGAATTTTAATTCAAGAAATTACTGAATAATTCTCAGTACGTAACAATTTCAGTATGTAAGTCAAATCTTACATATGAAATACGGAAATTTGGTTAAGGAAATTATGACAAAATTCTAAGTAAGTAACAAACTCTTTCTTGAATTTACCTGTTGGACAAACAAAAAAAAGACATTTCTCTCAAGAAATTATGACAAAATTCTAAGTAAGTAACAAACTATTTATTGTTTTCACGAATTTGATTTACGACGTATAAATTAAATTAAAGAAACTATGGAAAAATTCAAATTCTATGTAGCAAATTCTTTATTGAATCACCTGCTGGATAAACAAAAAAAAACATTTAGTTAAAGAAATTATGAAAAAATTATAATTAATTAACAAAATTTATTACTTTAAAGAGTTAGATATAATAAGTATAAATTATATTAAATAAATTATTAAAAAATTTCCAGTATAAGTAGCAATTTTTTTCTTGAATTCACCTGTTGTATAAACAAAAAAAAACAGACAAGATATTTCGTTCAAGAAATTATGAAAAAATTCTAATCAAGTAAAAAACTCTTTAGGGTTTTCACGAGTTAGTATAAGATGCAGAAATTAAATTCATGAAATTATGAAAAATTTCTGAGTAAGTAACCATTTCCTTCTTGAAGTCAACTCATGGATACACAATACGGAAATTTCATTCAAGACATTATGAAAATATTTGTAAGTAAGTAACACACTCTTTATTAATTTCACCTATTGGATATACAGTACAGATACTTCATTTAAGAAATTATGAAAAAATCGCAACTAAGTAGATTTTTTTTCTCTTTATCACAAACAATTTTCACTTAGCAACACGATGTAGAAATTTAATTAAAGAAATTAATAAAAAATTCTCAGTAAGTAACAATTTCTTTCTTGATGTAAACTCTTGGATACACAAAATACGAAAATTTCATTCAAGAAATTATAAAAAATATTTGTAAGTAAGTAACAAGCTCTTTATTGATTTCACCTCTTGAATATACAGTACAGATACTTCATTCAATAAACGTGATTAAAAATATTTTTAAACGGCAGGCGTGGGTTAAGTCTGTCTGTGGCACTTGTCAACCTGAACATGGACTCAATCCTTGTTAATAAACATAACAAAAAATTAAACAGTACAAACACCCACTGTTTTCAACTAGTCTGGTTTTTTTAATGATCAATCAGGAGAGATATGCAAATTTGACATGGCTTTATTTCATTTTTTTAAGGTTCATTTAGACGAGGTTACGTGCGCGCACAATCAAATTTCTACATCGTGTATCTAAGTCATGAAATTCTTGAATGAAATTTCCGTGTTGTGTGTATCCAAGAGTTGACTTCAAGAAAGAAATTGTTACTTACTGAGAATTTTTTCATAATTTCTTGAATTAAATTTCTACATCGTGTAGCTAAGTGAAAATTGTTTGTGATAAAGAGAAAAAAAGCTACTTACTTGCGATGTTTTCATAATTTCTTGAATGAAGTATCTGTACTGTATATCCAAGAGGTGAAATCAATAAATAGTTTGTTACTTACTTACAAATATTTTCATAATTTCTTGAATGAAATTTCCGTATTGTGTATCCAAGAGTTGACTTCAAAAAAGAATATTGATTTTCATAATTTCATAATTTACTCTGAAATGATAAATTTGTTACCTTAATTTGTCATAATTCTGAACGAATGTCTTTTGTTTATCAACGAATTCAGAAAATTGCTACTTAGCTGAGAATTTTTCATAATTTCTTGAATTTAATTTCTACATCGTATATCTAAGTCATGAAAACAATAAAGTTTGTTACTTACTTAGAATTTTGTCATAATTTCTTGAACGAAATATTGTTTTGTTTATCCAGTGAGTTGAACTTCAAGAAAGAATATTGTCGTACATCTACTCTGACAATAGAGTTTTTCATAATTTTTCTAACTTGAATATGTCTTTGTTTGTCCAACAGGTAAATTCAAGAAAGAATTTGCTACTTATTACAATTTTTCATAATTTCTTGAATAAAATTTCGTATTGCTAATTGTCAGAATATCTGAATTGAATTACATCATTTAGCTAGTAAAATTGTGTATGAAAAAAAGTTACTTACTTGCGATTTTTTCATAATTTCTTGAATGAAGTATCTGTACTGTATATCCAAGAGGTGAAATCAATAAAGAGTTTGTTACTTACTTACAAATATTTTCATAATTTCTTGAATGAAATTTCCGTATTGTGTATCCAAGAGATACTGAACTTCAAGAATACGTTATCATCTGTTCTTAATGAAATTGTATTGTCCATATCGATGTACTTCGAAATTTCTAATTCGAATAGCTAAGTGAAATTGTTTTTGATAAAGAAAAAGTTACTACTACGATTTTTCATAATTTCTGATATATCTGTACTGTATATCAAGAGGTGAACATTTTTACTATACAATATTTTCATAATTTCTTGAATGAAATTTCCATGTGCAAATTGACTTCAAGAAAGAAATTGTTTTTTTCATAATTTCTTAAATGGATTTCCTGTGTATCAAGTTGATCAAGAAAAAATTGTTACTTACTGAGAATTTTTTCATAATTTCTTGAATGAAATTTCTACATCGTGTATCTAAGTCATGAAAACAATAAAGAGTTTGTTACTTACTTGGAATTTTGTCATAATTTCTCGAACGAAATGTCTTTTTTTTTGTTTATCCAGCAGAGGCCTTTCTTTTATTGATCTTCCGTTGAATGCTAATACCCGAAAGGTGACGATTGGATGTATCAGTAGGTAATGTGTTACCTCCAACAGTAGCAAGGAGTTGTCCTTTATCATAAATGATTATTTTTATGTTGGCATTCTCTTTGAGTGCAATCATCTCTGGAGATCTCAGTCTCGCATATCCACCAACATAAGAGTTGAATTTTTTCGGTATTCCAAAGATATTTAATTCCCTACTGTCATGACAATGCATGCATACATTTCCAATAGTGCTACCACCTGTACTTGTTTCAAAGTTTAAATACTTCTCTTTATCAGCATTCAATGCTACAATAACCTTGTTATGTAAACACACTTTATTAAAATGCTCCATCTTCACTTTTTTTTAAAGATATGACTTATGTGTTTATCGTTCCACTGCGTAAAAAATATTGATTTAATACATGCAATAGATCAGGTAGTGTCAATAACCAGTCATAGAATACCAGTGGGAAAGTCACATCGTGTCTCTGACCAATCACAGAGCGCAATTGTTAGAACTGTAAGCATATTTTGACATTTTAAGTTATGTACAAAAAGCTATCATCTTGGAAGTTATTAATGTAGTTGTTAAGCAGAAAAATATTTCATCAAACTTTTATATCTTCGCTCAAGGTTGAATGGAGTTATGGCTAGGGGGATGAATCCTAAAATCATCTTAATTCATTGTGAGGAGGAGTCATAAACCCCCTGTAAGTTATTGAGGGGGGGGGAGTAGTTGAACTATTTTTGACTAGTTACTTAATTATGTATCCCAAAAAAAAATCACGCTGACTAAACTCACTTTTTGAACTAACGCAAATTAAAGAAAAAATCAAAACGGAGTAAAAAAGTAGATTCCCCTCAAACCCCGTAAAGTCATTTTAAAAGATCTAAAAATTGTTTCTTTAAGAGAAATTCTCGCCTTCAATTGAACGGAAAAAAATATAAGAATTATTTATTTAACAGAAATTCTCGCTTTTTTGAACGAACATCATGTAAAGAAAAAATCACACTGGCTTAAAAAAACAGAGTCCTTCAAACGGAACTTTGAAAATCAAGAGAATGTAAAAATTACAAGGTAAACCACGGCCCCTTTGGGAGCCTAGAGAACCTTTGAGAACTGGGGGGTTCCTTCGGGGTTGGGGTGGGGGGATCGGAGCCCTTTTGGGTTGTGGTAAGGGACCTCACGGCTAAACCACGACAAAGCACTACTCTCGTGGAACTCAATTCCCATTTAACTCACGCCCCGTACAACTGAATCTCCCTTGTAACTGAACCTCTGTATAACCGAAACCCCCGTGCAATTGTATCCCTTTTAACTGAACCCCCCGTAAAACACCAGAGTCCTTCAAACGGAACTTTGAAAATCAATAGAATGTCAAAGTTACAAGGTAAACCACGGCCCCTGGGGGGGCCTAGAGAACCTTTGAGGACTGGGGGGTTCCTTCGAGGTTGGGGTGGGGGGATCGGAGCCCTTTGGGGTTGTGGTAAGGGACCTCACGGCTAAACCACGACAAAGCACTACTCTCGTGGAACTCAATTCTCATTTAACTCAACCCCCCGTGCAACTGAATCCCCCTTGTAACTGAACCCCTGTATAACCGAAACCCCCATGCAACTGTATCCCCTTTAACTGAACCCCCGTAAAACAACAGAGTCCTTCAAACGGAACTTTGAAAATCAAGAGAATGTAAAAGTTACAAGGTAAACCACGGCCCCTTTGGGTGCCTAGAGAACCTTTGAGGACCGGGGGGTTCCCTGGGGGTTGGGGTGGGGCGATCGGAGCCCTGTGGGGTTGTGGTAAGGGACCTCACGGCTAAACCACGACAAAGCACTACTCTCGTGGAACTCAAGTCCCATTTAATTCACGTCCCGTACAAGTGAATTTCCCTTGTAACGGAACCTCTGTATAACCGAAACCCCCGTACCATTGTAGCCCCGTTACCTGAACCCTCGGCAAACACCAGAGTCCTTCAAACGGAACTTTGAAAATCAATAGAATGTAAAAGATACAAGGTAAACCACGGCCCCTTTGGGAGCCTAGAGAATCTTTGAGGACTGGGGGGTTCCTTCGGGGTTTGGGTTGGGGGATCGGAGCCCTTTGGGGTTGTGGTAAGCGACCTCACGGCTAAACCACGACAAAGCACTACTCTCATGGAACTCAATTCCCATTTAACTCAACCCCCCGTGCAACTGAATCCCCCTTGTAACTGAACCCCTGTATAACCGAAACCCCCGTTCAACTGTATCCCCTTTAACTGAACCCCCGTAAAACAACAGAGTCCTTCAAACGGAACTTTGAAAATCAAGAGAATGTAAAATTTACAAGGTAAAACACGGCCCCTTTGGGAGTCTAGAGAACCTTTGAGGACCGGGGGTTCCTTCGGGGTTGGGGTGGGGGGATCGGAGCCCTTTGGGGTTGTGGTAAGGGACTTCACGGCTAAACCACGACAAAGCACTACTCTCGTGGAACTCAATTCCCATTTAACTCAACCCCCCGTGCAACTGAATCCCCCTTGTAACTGAACCCCTGTATAACCGAAACCCCCGTGCAACTGTATCCCCTTTAACTGAACCCTCGTGCAACTCAACCCTCCATGCAACCCATCCCCCTCAAAATACTTTTCAGCCATTTCTTTTTAAATTGACAATACTTTTCAAACATTACTTATGTATTATTCAGATCACATCGGCAAGGTAAAGCTAGGTCAAGACACAATGACATTCTATCGTTACTTTTCAATTAAGACATTGAATACCTTATATAAATTTTTATACATGTGTGTACATGTGTGTACTTGTGTTTAAACACATACGCCTTCGCTCCATCTTGCTTTCTTTTCAGAAGGGGGGCTATTGAACGTATCCGCTTCATTGAAAAAAAAAAGGCAAAAATTAGAAAATAAAAACAACGAATTTTTGGTTTTGAAAAAATCAAACAGCTTAAATAAACATAGCCCCATCAAAACCCGTGAAGTCGGTTTAACAGTTATAAAAATTATTTATTTAACAGAAATCCTCGCCTTCAATTGAACGGAAAAAATATAAGAATTATTTATTTAACAGAAATTCTCGCTTTTTTGAACGAACGCCATGTAAAGAAAAAATCACACTGGTTTAAAACAACAGAGTCCTTCAAACGGAACTTTGAAAATCAAGAGAATGTAAAAGTTACAAGGTAAACCACGGCCCCTTTGGGTGCCTAGTGAACCTTTGTGGAGGGGGGGTTTCGTTGGGGTTTGGGTTGGGGGGATCGGAGCCCTTTGGGGTTGTGGTAAGGGACCTCACGGCTAAACCACGACAAAGCACTACTCTCGTGGAACTCAATTCCCATTTAACTCAACCCCCGTGCAACTGAATCCCCCTTGTCACTGAATCCCTGTATAACCGTAACCCCCCGTGCACCGGTATCCCCGTTAACTGAACCCTCATGCTCGTCACCCCGTCATGCACCCCATCCCCCACAAAACACTTTTCAGCCATTTCTTTTTAAATTGACAATATTTTTCAAACGTTACTTACGTATTATACAGACCACATCGGCGAGGTAAAGCTAGGTCAAGTCACAATGTCATTCTATCGTTACTTTCCAATTAAGCTATTGAATACTTTCTAGCACTGTCTTTTGTAAGCGTCAAATCTATTAAGTATCTGAGCTTATTCTTTGTATTGCTGATGCAAGTATCCCATTCTTTAATTACCCGTGAGGCATTCTTAACCATCGCAATACCTTTACGCAAATATCTTATCGCAAAAAATTCACAAATCTCGTAAACTAAAGAAGTAATTATCCTTTTCAAAAACATTAGTCGTTCTATTAATGAACCCATGAAGCGAAACCAGTATTATAGCATCATACAATCTAGCTCCTAGTTCCAAAAATGGAATGTATGTTGCGTTCATAGCAATAGGTTTAAAAACCTATTCGCCAAGTTTTAAAAAAAAAACCTACTAATCAACTTACAGATGAATGACCACGGATTTAACCTAAAAAAAAAACTTGTATATCAGGAACTAGAAAGCTACGTCAGAAAAACTTGTCCTTAAATTGCGTAAATCTCTTGACAAAGAAAGATTGTAATGACCAGTAGAATACAATACCTACCAGAAAAACCTGTTTGGTACGGGGGCGTTGTAGAAATATAAGGTAACATACTACTAGCCGGCCCCTGGGAAATTTTTTTCATGTTCCTCTACCTATTCCATTTCTGGTAATATCGATGCAAATGGTCATGTCATTTTTCAGGGTATTGCAAGCATGGTGATTACTTCACTAAATAGAAACCAACCACATTTTTTCAATCGTCCATGAAACACAGTATTCGCAGATTGCAGTTTCCGAGTCCATCAATCCCGAGTTCATCCTGCCATCACCAGGGCAGGAAACAGAATCTTAGTATGTGAATACTGCAGGAAACTATAGGAATATCAAAGAACCTGGCTGTAATATGACTAAATTCTCAGTGTAAAAATAAATTTAAGTGACAAAAAAGCAGATAAAAAGAAAGCCAAAAATATAAAAGTTAAGGTTGAAAATTAAAAAAAACAAAAAAAACAACGAAAACATCTGGATTAAACGAGCCTTCGACTGCACCCTTTGAGGCTTGCGTTCCATCAGATAGTATAAACTTCCGTCGGGTCTATGAATTGTGTTTTGGTAGTGGTGCATTATGCGGACATCGCTATATACTGTATCAAAGAAACCAGTCACGAAACCCATGAAACTGCTATTTCATTAGCAAACAACGGGTGATTTGTTAGATAAATTGATGGCAAAGCGTGGTTGTCAATATTTAAACGATTGCTTTTTGGGGTTTAGGAGGAAGAAAGGTACCTAGGTTAGGTTAGCTTTATATTAGTTTTACATTAGTTTTTTACATTAGTTTTACTAGCTAATGTTGAAGTAAATCAATAAAATAGGCTAAACATTAGTTTTACATTAGTTTTTACATTAGTTTTACAGGATAATGTTGAAGTAAATCAATAAATTCGGCTAGACGTTAGTTTTACAAGCTACTGTTTAGTTATATTAAATAAGAAAACCAAAAAGTCTTCTGTATAACTTTGTTCATACTTCCCTATAATAATTTGATGTTTAAAAAGTCATACAGAAGACTTTACCATTTTCCATGTTTAAAGGAACATAATATTTTTAGTTAATTTCATTTTTATGTTCCTGGCCTCCCCCAGGCCATTCAGCGTTTCCCCAGGTGGCGATAGGGGACCGCTCTACAGATATGTAGGGTGCCTCCATAGGAGGCACGGACCAAGGGGGAACTTGTCCCTGGGGGTCCATAATAGAAACTTGGGCACCCTCGCCCGGGGTCATAAATACAAACGGAGGAGGAAGAAGGCCCCTCAAATGTACACTCAAAAGGGCCCACTGGTTTGTCTACAAGTCCCATGAGTTGCAAACCTTCTCCCAGTAATGGGTTAAATTGCATGGTGATGCAGAACATCGTCGCAGGAGGTTCCTCTATAGGAGGACAACTGCGGCAGGGCGTAAGATCCAGATCTATGGACAACGACCTCTGCAAAGGGCTGCCTCGACCTTTTCGGGGTACCTGCAAGACTAGGGGACCTTGTGGTCCACTTTAGTCCAACTTGGTAAGTGGCGCGCCTCAAGGAAATTGTAGACTAGTTAACGACAAAACATTTGCACGGGATTATGACTAATGGACAATTTATTTGGGGTATGTTTTGATGGGCGTCTTCGGGCTGAAAAACCTCTTCCTAGCTAATTTATCTATTATGGCAGGCAGGAAGTTTGTTGACCCAGGCAGGAAGGATGGGGTACATAGACAGGGAGTAGGGCTCATGATGAATAAGGAAGCTGCTAAGTCTTGTTTAGGCAGGGAGGGTATTAATAATAGAAAACTAATTGCTCATTTTATGACTAGAAAGTTCAGGGTATCAGTTATAGTAGTATATGCCCCTGTAGAACCGACTGACGGAGATACTAGTGAGTCAGATGAATTTTACTTACAGTTACAAGAGCAAATAGACAGGGTCTCAGGTAGAAATATGATGTTATTACTGGGAGATTTTAACGCCCAGGTTGGTAGAAATAGGGAATGATGGTACCTTAACATGAGTAAATTTGATGTAGGAAAAGAAAACAGAAATGGATACAGACTTTTACAATGTTATAGGTATAACAATCAAGTTATAACTAATACGGTGTTTTGTCATAAAATCGCTCATAAGTTAACAGGGTATACACGTAATGGTAAGACAACAAACCTTATTGATTACGCTATAGTAAACCGAAGACTGGCAGGATCAATACAAGATACTAGGGTATATAGGAATGCCATTATTGATGTTAAAAGTAAAGATAACCATCTAGTAGTGTCAAGGGTTAATTTAAAGCTGAAATATCGGAAGGGTAACTACCTTCCAGGAAGTTATGATGTTGGTAGACTCCAGGATAAGAATTTGAGAGAAACTTCCCAAGAACAGTTGAATACTAAACTTGAGAGTTTAAAATTTGATAATGTGAAAGATGGCTGGAATAATTTTAGAAAAATAATTTGTGAAGTTGCTGAAGATGTATTAGGGAAGAAAGCTAGAACTGCAGCTAAGAATATTAGTGAAAAAGCTTTATGATTAATAGAAAAGAGAAAGGACTTGTACAAGAATTATCTGAGTGATAGATCATATGAAAACAAAAGGAATGTAAAGAAAGTGAAGAAATCATCAAAATATGAACTAAGGTGAGAAGTGGAGCCCATGGATAAAATTGCCGAGGATCTAGAAGATGCAGCTAGACGGCATAATAGTCAAATATTGTACTGGCATGTTAACAAATTGAGAGGGAGTAGTCACCCAGTTAAAGATAGGAATGGGGTCACAATTAGCGATAAAGAAAAAACTAAAGAGAGATAGGCCGAACATTTTGAGAATTTTCTTAATCGAGATAGAGTTGCAGGAAAAAATATAGAGGAAAATGAAAAAGTTTGTGATACCTTGGATGTGAAGGAAGATTTGTTTTGTGAGGAGGATTTAGCAACAGTACTAAAAGGATTAAAGAATAATAAGGCTCCAGGTGCTGATAGGGTGGTAAATGAGTTTCTTAAATATGGTGGCTCTGAGGTTAGAAATAAGTTACTGAAGATTATGAATATGATTTTTGAAAAAGGAGAAGTACCTAACGATTTTAGGAAAACATTAATTAAGCCCCTTTATAAGAAAGGTGATAAAAGTGAGTGTGGTAGTTATCGAAGCATTAGTTTGGTCTCTGTAGGTAGTAAATTACTTAGTAATATGATACTTTTTAGACTGCGAGATGCTGTAGACAAAGTTTTAAGAGAAGAACAGTGCTGTTTTAGGAAGGGTAGAGGATGGGTCGACCAAAATTTCATTCTTAGATTAGTAATTGAGAAGTGCCTGAGCTTTCAAACGCCTTTAGTCCTCAGTTTTATAGATTATGAGCAAGCGTTCGATTCTGTTGATAGAAGGGCTTTAGTAAAGGTTTTATCCTTTTATAGTATACCAGAAAAATACATTAAAGTGATTAGTGTTATATTTGAGCATAACACTGCTGCGGTTAAGGTAGGAAATGATGTTAGCAGTTAGTTTCGTGTTAAATCAGGGGTTAAGCAGAGTTGTGTTCTATCCCCCTTTGTATGGATTATTTTGATGGACTTTGTTTTAAGGAGCACAGGAGAGGCAATGGGAGACAAGGGAATCAAATGGGGAGGAAAAAGTCTCCTGGACTTGGATTATACTGATGATTTAAGCATCCTAGATGATTAGGAAGACTAAGTCGCTAAGGCTAGGAATAAGTGAAGATGAAAAGGTTACGTTGGGTAATGAAAACCGGGACGTACGCAGGGGGGGGCCTCCGGGCCCGGGCCCCCCGAAATCTCACGATTTTTTTCATTTTCCCATAATCTTCTGATTTTTCTCACAGAATAATGGGTTTGAAGGATTTGCCCCCCCCCGAAATAAAGTCCTGCGTACGTGCCTGAATGAAAAGGTTGATCAGGTGTGCAGCTTCACTTACCTTGGTAGTATTATTAGTAAAAATGGTGGGAGCAGTGAAGATGTTAAAAGTAGAATAGCCAAGGCTCAGGGTATTTTTTCACAGTTAAAAAAAGTTTGGAAGAATAGGAAGATAAGTCTGCAAACCAAGATTAGAATATTAGAAGCTACAGTGATGACAGTGGTCAAGTATGGCTCTGAAGCATGGACGCTCCGAAAAGCGGATGAAGATTTGCTAGATATTTTCCAGAGAAATTGCTTAAGGATTGTTCCGTGTACCTGGCTGACTGACCGTATTTCAAACAATAGGCTGTACGAAAAATGTTGTTCCATACCGCTCTCTGAGGCTACAGTAAAAGTAAGGTTGGGGTGGCTAGGACACGTTGTGCGGATGGAGGATGACAGATTGCCGAAGATTGTTCTTTTCTGCCAACCGTTTAGGGCTAACCGGAAAGCAGGCCGTCCTCGTCTGGGGTGGGAGGACGTCATAAAGAAAGATTTAATGGAAATGGGAACTTCGTGGGCGGGTGTAAAAAGGGAGGCTTTGAATAGATTGGGGTGGAGGAGGAGCGTGCGTAGCTGTGTTGGCCTCAGGTGGCCTGGTGCTGCGGTGAGTTGTTAGTAGTAGTAGTAGTGTTAACCAAACTTGACTTCTTCGCGGTGCCCGCATAATGCACCAGTGCAGGGCCGTGTCCAGGATTTATGTTCAGGGGGGGTTTTACTAATTTTTGACTTTTTTTTTGGGGGGGGGGACTTATTTTCGAGTCGGTCAAAAAATTTCGGGGGGGGGTTCAAGCCGGGTAACCCCCCCCCCTGGATACGGCCATGCACCAGTGCCTGTGTTTTTAATCAGGAAAAATAGAAAGGGAGAAGTGTATGGGTTTCCATTACTCATAAATCAATACATTAGGCTTATTCCTACAACAAGTTGGCGTGACTAATTCAAGACCATGAAAAGCCTAATTAAGTTGTTTAGACTTTAAACTCATGGTTTGTCTTCAACCTTATTTAGATTCAATGCTAAGTTAGCCTACATTTATCTTTGAATTACCCGGTACTTGCATGATATACCCCTGACCGCTCTAGTTGTTCATTCATTGACGCAGTATAGAACCGGTTTTTTTTCGTTAGTTCCTCTTGGCTTAGCGCAAGACAAGACAAATAGAAGTGACAGAATAGATGGAAAATATATAATTTGGGCTATATATTTGCGCATAAGGGGTGGGGGTGGGGTGGTGTAAAGCATTTGAACAGTGTGAAGTTAGAAAACAATTCTTACTACATAATATGCATAACAATTGTACCTAACACATTAGGCATGCAGACCCGCTATGCTTTACCCCCACTCCCTCCCTAATGTGCAAATATATACCCCAAATCTGTTTCTAAAGTATTATATTGTTATTTCATTATAATTGGATTTTTATTTCATTTCGTTAGGATTGAGCGTCAGAGAAACATATTAGAAGAATATTAGGTAGGGGCTATATCATACAAGTACCAGTTACTGTATTCTGTATTTTACAGGCAAATACATGCGTTTTATATAAAAAAAAAGTTTACCCGGAGACCATGACGCTCAACATTCGCTTTTCCAATACCGATCTTTTACATTAAATCTCAGTCTGTACATTTATTCTCTTGCCTTCGCGAAATATTTCAGAACAAGCAAATCCGCCATTTCTCGCAAATTTAGCCTACTTATGAAAAGATTCTAATAAACCCGCCAAATCACAGAGACTTCTCCGAAATGCACATAGAGGAAATCAAGTAGATCGCGAAGCTTTACAATACTAGCTCACGATTGTTACTTGAAAACAAACATGTATCAAAGGAAAAAAAACACACTCAGAAGGCATTACTTTAACAGTAAAAAATTCCCAATAAGGGAAAACGCACACACACAAATATAGATTGTTAAAACCAGGAAAAGGACAATTTAGCTTATTTCTTAATTATAATATAAACATACTAGGGGCATACATGTGTATTTATATATAGGGGCATACATCCCATAAATTTACTTACGGGATGAGGCAGATTAGAAAAAAAGGAAATTATAGAAAAATCTTTAGAAATCATGGATTTTGGAAGGTAAGGATACAGGCACAGCTGTTAGTACTAACAGCTTCGAGACAGCTCTTATTTATGATAACAACGACTATATGAACATGATTTGTTGCTTATTTTCAATTGCCTTTTCAGTAATATTTAATTAAACGAATGGGGAGATAAACATACATGTGCATTTACCTCGCCATTTTTTTTAACATTCATTCATTAACGAAGCGTATGGGTAACGATTAAGTTAAATTCACACTGTGGTTTTCTTTCTTTTTTTTCTCTTCGGCACGAACCAGAAAATTCAAAATTCAGTCATAAAAATTTCAAAAATTGAGTAACAAAAATAAGATATAGCAGTTCTTTACTCAATTTTAGCTTTTACTCTGCCGTTATTAGGGAATGAAATTAATTTTAACCAATGGCCACGTCGCAGAGCATCTTTTTTACCCCGATTCATCCAGGTTCTAATTGAAACTAAGAGAAAGCAAACTTTTATGCTCTTTTTTAAATAGTGCTAACTGAATTTTGTAAAGTGATTTAAACTCGGATATAAATTTTCCGTGAGCAATAAAATGTTACGACTTTTTGAGTGAATATCTATGTATAAGAAAATCAAGGTGAATTGCATGAGATCCCATGGCGATTTGAAGCTATTAAAATTGGCTTATCTTATGGGAATAATTTATTACTTCTTCTAGAAGAAATAGCATTTTGTTGTCCCTGTAAAAGAATAGGAACAATTGAATAATATGTACGTTTTCAAACGGGTATTTCAAGGAGGATTTTTCTGTCTGTTTTTTTTGGGGGGAGGGGGGATCCTCAAAATGTTAGAAAGCAGACGGACTATAGGAATATTTCTGTACAGTGCGACCAAAGGTTCTAATATTACGAAATTTAAGACGGGGGGACCATCCCCGCCTCTGCTTACATACCTTTTGCAAATAGGAAAAACAAAGCCAATGGAATCGTCTTAGTCAAAATAATCTTAGCCAGAAACTTACAATGCACCTTGAAAACTGAGACAAACCGATTCTTTTGTATTGAGGGTAGTGGTGTAGGCTATCCTTACTTTCTTTTCTATTTTCCGCCAACGCTAGCAAGAGTTGAGTTTTAACTTCATTCGCCAAGCCGTTAATGAAATATTACACATACTCTATTTCGATGACCTAGATACACATAGTGTCTTTCAATTTACGTCTGATTCGTCCTCCAAGACAAAAATTTGAGGTCTATTTAACCTCTCCAATATCTCCTGAAAGTTTCAACTCGATCCTCCAATATTACAGGCAATTTGAAAAGTCGGGTGGAAATAGCATCTTTTGATCTACTTAGGTACGCGTGTCGTTTCCAGAGTACACCCTCCGGTAAGTCTGAGAATCTTGGCCTAGCAAACGTTCCCTAAGAGCTTCTAGCTGATCGAAAAACTAAAGCCAAACATGGTCACCTTTTCAAATAAAACCTATCTGTGAACAAAGTGCAATTTATATAATTTCTGGTCGTTGCCCCTTGGGTATAACATTGATGTCGGCTGCAGAAGCAAACTTACTAGACCTTCCAACATTACTGAACAAAACCGCTGTCTCGAAATTTTGATCCAATGTCATGAGGTTATGGGGAGGGGGGGGGGGCAGGCCACGGAAACGGGCATGGGAAGGCTGCTGGACGACCCAATCACGTTGGATCTTAAAAAGGGACTTGGACTGCCAGTTTCCAATCGAATGGACTTTCTTCAAGTTTCTAAAAGTAACCCCTCCATATGAAGGTGCCGGGGAAAAGTTTTTCCCTTTCTTGAGAAAAACTTGATTCCTTGGGAACCAAGGAATCAAGGATGTAAGTTTTGAGCCGATCAAAAAAAAATTTTACACTTTTTTTGGGGGGAGGGAGAGGAGGATCATTCCTCAGAACAATTTTTTAGTACATAAGATCCTCTTGGCCCAAGGACTTTCGACCTTAAGTTTCAAACTGATCAGGGACGAAATGTTTTTAGCCAAAACGTGAAAACCCCAAAAACTATGTTGGCGGTCGAAAATCCAAATACCTTAAGCCAAAAAGACTGACGAGAAATGTAAAGATGCCATCTTTGTCAGTACCTTGGTGGTTACTCTCCAGATCTCCTGTTTTAAGGGTTTAGGTCATTTTTTTTATGGGCATATGTTTATGAATTTGTAAGATTAATATGAAACGCGAAGATTGGGTTATATTTGTTCTATTTCGCTTACTGATATCGTTGTTCTGAACAGCTTTTTTTCGAGGGTGATGGGGAGAACTTTGGCTCCAGAGAGCCCAACGGCTACTTGAACTTTCAATATTTTTTCTAGTTCTTTTTACAAATTGATTTTTACTATTATTTATCATCAAACAGTTCGTGGTAACGAACTGTAAGTAAGGAGCGACCCGGCTTAGAACTTAAAACGAACAGAAATTATAACGCATGTGAGGGGGTTCTCCCCCAAGTCAGTACCTCGCTCTTTACGCTACAGTTTTTTTTAGTGCTTTCAAAAGAGCTATCTATTCTAATTAAACGGCCTTTGTGACTCAGGGGTTTCTGAATCAAAAATTTTTTTTAAATTTTAACGTAAAGAGCGTGTTATTGACTAAGGGTATAACCCCTTTATATAAGTAATAACATATACGTAATAAAAAAACAATAAAAAAAACTAGCGATACGGCTCAATAGTAATCGAAACTTTTAAAAACGAAATTTTGATGTCAATAAATGTATCAAAAGAATGTGTTTATAATGCTGATCCTAAATATATAAATTTTATTAAGTTTAGTATTACTCATCAAAGGCTACGAGCCTGAGAAAATTTACTCGATTTTTTAAAGAGGGGGAAACATCCCCTACAAGTGAAAGAATTTTAATGAAAATCACACCGTCAGATTCAGCGTATCAGAAAACCCTATTACATAGGTTTCAAGCTCATATCTGCAAAAATCTGCAACTTTGTATTTTTTGCCAGAAGAAAAATATACGAATATAGAAGTTAGTTACGTAAGTTAATTTGTAAAGACATCCATTTAGCAAAAGAAAAGTAAAATTTTTATACAAATAAAAGCTGCATTAACTAAAAAACGATCAGAAATTAAATAAAAAAAACAAGTTTTTTAAACTGAAAGTAAGGAGCGACATTAAAACTTAAAACGAACAGAAATTATTCCGTATATGAAAGGGGCTGTCCCCTCCTCAACGCCTCGCTCTTTACGCTAAAGTTTGACTCTGTCTCACAACTTTATTTTTTAAAACAATAAAAAACTTTAGCGTAAAGAGCGAGGCGTTGAGGAGGGGACAGCCCCTTTCATATACGGAATAATTTCTGTTCGTTTTAAGTTTTAATGTCGCTCCTTACTTTCAGTTTAAAAAACTTGTTTTTTTTATTTAATTACACATAGAGCCAAAGCTACTGAAATAATCTATTTTTGGACGGACATGCAGTACATGTGGTTTTTCTTCATAGTGATATTTAGGGTCATTCAAAAATCGGACACCGTGGGGGGCACACCTGGGGGGCCACTTGCGGGGGGACGCAGATGGGGCTTCTGGGATTTTTTATTTGTGTTCAAGTCGGGGTGGGGTGCCATAATTAATATTGCCCCGGATGCCACCAACCCTAGGAACGGCCCTGGTGATAAACAATATCTATTTTATTCCTAAAATCTTAAAAAAAGATCGATAATAAGGTTTAATTGATGAGCCATAAAATCATTTTTGGCGCCACTCTTGGCGTAATCCTGAAAAATACAAAAATCTACCATGCTTGGTTAGTCATACCAATAATGGACATTGTCTAGAAAGGATTCATGGCCACTATTGGCCAAATTATGTACTGAAAAAATTGCGATCTATGGGAATTCAGACACATAATAAAAAATACCTGAAGAAGCTATAAAACATATTTAGTCAAATGCGATTTGTCTGGTATGGTAATAGATTCTTTAATTTTAATTGCAAGTATTTACTGGTTATAGTAGAAGAAAAATACAGATACCGACAACAAAAGATTATTTAGCAGATAAGAAAACATGAAAAGCAGTAAATAAGGATTGGGATGTCCAGCAATAAATTTCTTGAGTGTATGCGTCTGACAGTTATAGCGCATCAAAAGTTACACTAAAACTTTACTTAAAATACTTGTTTTCTATGCAAATGTTTTACTAAGGGCAACGGAAGCAAAATATAGACCGGACAAAAACTGTTTGTTGAGGTGAAAATTATTTTCAAGATAATCCCTTTGATTTTGGCACTGTGATCTTTATTCTTCTCGACTCATTGCAATTAATTTTAAATGCAATTTAAAATTGCATTTAAATTCAATTTAAATTTAATACAATCGAATTTTAAATTTTGTGTTATTTTTATTCTTCAAAATATATTTTTTAGTGAATTTTTCTAAGTGTCTGTATCGTTTATTACAAATTCTCATGGATCCAAGATTATTCTGCATAAATTTTACGTTTCTACCTTCAAAAATTTAGCTGTGTTTCTAGTACGTATAAAGATCAAAAACCAATAAAAACACCCAAACTAAGATATATAACATGTATAATATATATATATATATATATATATATATATATATATATATATATATATATATATATATATATATATATATATATATATATATATATATATATATATATATATATATAAGGCAAAAAAAATTTGCCTTATTTTCGAAAAAACGGGGAAACACATCCTAAAAGTCTTAGGATCTTAATGAAAATTACACCGTCAGATTTAGAGTATCAGAGAACCCAATTGTAGGTTTTTCACGCTGATCCCTGCGAAAGTCTGGAATTTTGTATGTTTCGTCAGAGGAAGGATCACGAATGCGTGTGTATTTGTTTGTTTGTTTTTTTTTCCCAGGGGTAATCGTATCGATTTAGTGGTCCTAGAATATCGCAAGAGGGCTAATTCTAACGGAACTTAAACGTTCTAGTGCCCTTTTTAAGTGACCAAAAAAATTGGAGGGTAACTAGGCCCCTTCCCACGCTCATACTATTCTCAAAGTCACCCGATAAAATGTCTTTGAAGATGACATAATCCCCGACAGCCCCCGGGGGAAGGGCTGCAAGTTATGAACTTTTTCCATTGTTTACATATAGTATTGGGAAGCATACATACGTTTTCAGGAGGGATTTTTTCTAGTGGGGGGAGTTGGGGGAGGGGATTACGTAGGAAGATCTTTCCACGGAGGATGTTCTCATGGGGGAAGGGACAATTTTATGAAGGGGGCGCCGGATTTTCAAGCATTATTTAAAAAACGATCAGAAATTAATTAAAAAAAACAAGCTTTTCAACTGAAAGTAAGGAGCAACATGAAAACTTAAAACGAAAAGAAATTATAACGTATATGAGGGAGTTTGCCCCCTAGTCAATACCTCGCTCTTTACGCTAAACATTTTTTTTAGTACTTTCAAAACAGTTATCTATTCTAATTAAACGGCCTTTGTGATTCAATGGTAATTCTTAAAGAATTGGTACAAAATTGGAACTTTAGCGTAAAGAGCGAGGTATTGACTAGGGGCAAACCCCTCGTATACGTAATAATTTCTGTTCGTTTTAAGTTTTAATGTTGCTCCTTACTTGCAGATGAAAAAACTTGTTTTTTTTTATTTAATCATACTAGGATGGATTTCCGCCTAAACTGTTTCATATTCCCTCAAGGTTGCCACCGTCAGTTGGATTTTACAAGATCTTGTAAAAAAAAAATCTAATAAATTTAAAGGATCTAGTAAATTTCCCGAAATCTAGTAAAATGTCATGATTTATAGTAAACAAAACTTTTGTTGTTATTCCATGAATTCAAGGAAAAAAATTATGGTCCATTCATTACAAAATCTGATTTCGATGACATTAGATATTATGGCTATTTTTGCGATTTCGCGTCAACCCTAGCTAATTACTTGCAGTCATCATCTCTGGAAAGTGAATTCCTGTTTTTCTGGTCACTTTCAAAAGCTGGCTCATAGAAAGAGACTACAGATGGTTGAAATCAAGCAGTTTTCCAATTCTCCTTACAGCCCAGTAAGAGGCAGGTGAAGAGAGAATATGATCCACAACGATGCCAGCAAGACATTTGTGAACCAATCTCAAAGGCATTCAGGTATGTAGGAAAATGGAAATTGCGCCCCAAGAAGATAGGGAACACTTCAACAACAAGCAAGGTTGAAGTATCCATTCAGCCCCAAGGACAGGAGGAAGAAAACAGTCAAAACCCTCAGTGACTTGATCTGAGTGCCAACCCAAAACACTACCTCCCTTTGCAAATCGTTTGTCTCACTTGGTAGAAATGTGGAAAAACACAACAGACGAAAAGTGGGTTCTGAACGCCATCAGTGAGGGCTACCGTCAGGACTTAAAAAGCGCCTCTTTCTAGGGCGCAACCCAATCAATGAATTGAGTATGTCAAACAACCAGTTATATATTATAGAATCAGATAAAACTTTTTAATTTGCATGTGGTGTTGAATTGTTGTTTTTAGTGTTAAAAGTAGTGTTTTGTGTGTTACCATGGTCCTTTGGCCTTTTACAATAGCAATCTACCTATCTATCTATCTGTCATCATAATACTAAAGAAAGACGTAAAGGAGGAGGTCCAAACTCAGTAGTCTAAAGGAATATCCAGTAGGACCTTTTTTTTGTTCTAAAAAAGGAAGTATGTGCTGGTGCCTAGTAATAGATGTCATTACCAAACTAGTTTTTGAACATGTCAAGCTTCAAAGTGGAGCATCAAGCCACCAAGCTATCTTCAAAATAGGAATCTAATTGAGCTGCGTCAATAAATTTGAAAAGATGGATACTAATATATCCTCATGCGGAAGTACCATCGGAAATACCTTCGTCTTCAGAAACAAAAAATACAAGTTCAAAGTACTCTGCTTTGGGTAGCATCAAACCGAGCTGTTTTACCGCGTGATCAGCGCCGCCGTAGACAATTGCCACTGTTGGTCCATCGAATTGCTCGCTTAAATGGACAACTGGCTTATGCAAAACTGTTAAATCTAGGTAACACAGAAAGAACGATGTAAGAACCATTGTGATTGTTTTTCACAGACCAGGGTACATGCTCAGCGAAAAACTGGAGCTACACCTTATGTGACGGGTACTATTACTAGACCTTTGCTAGATCAAGAGGTAAAGAAAATGGGCCTACCCCCACAAGAGTTTAATGAAGCTAATTGGACTCATGACCACTTGCTCAGGAGTAGTTCCTGTCAACAGACTACAAGAGATGTTAGTTGTTGATTAATTGGTTTTGGGATCAGTCATGGAGCACCATAAGTATGAGGATCCCAATAACATAGGACATAAAAAAAACGTTTTTACAATAGCTGAATAAATATTGGTTGCGTCACTGCCTCCATCTCAAACAATGATTGTTTCCGAAACAACATGTACCGACAGTTCAGCTTATAGGTGGGGTGGCTACCTAGAAGAACCTCATTGAAGCCTTTTCGGGACTTGTTCTCAGTAACAGAAATATCTTCATTTGAACTACCTCAAGATGAAAGCTGCAGTCAACATAGCTATAGCATTTGCTAACCCTAGATTAGAAGGCTGCATTGCTTTTCGAGATTACAATGGGCTTCGACGTTCATTTGGGGGCAAGACACGCTGTGGGGTAACTCATTCTGGTCACTGATACACTCTTACGAGAAGGAAAAGGTCAATATGTCGAACAGAGTATCAAAAAAAGTACCAAATAATATCAATAGAACGGAGTCTAAAAAAAACTACCAAATCATTTTCATAGCCCCAAAATGACCTTCTCAACTTAAGCAAAATATCCTTTTGGACTTGCTTATTGACCAGCTTGTACCACTAGGAGATCTGTCTCATCTTCTTCGCCAGGGTGAACTTTGCCACTTAAACTAAAGAGCTTACAGCTGCGTGGCTGTAAAATGTTGTGTGTCGACTGAAAAAGAAGCTATTCTCTACGAAATCAGCCTGATATATGGCCCTGCGGCAGCGCAACCCATCGTTGAATTATACGACTGAAAGCGGTAAGGGTGTGTGAATTAATGTGGTGAAAGAAAGATCAATTCTTTTGAAGCCAATGCTCTGACAATTATGGAATTCATGGCGTGTTTAAAGACTGGTTGGGATCTCTCACCATCAACGAAAGAAGGCTACAAGGCAGTAAATAGTATGTGGTACTCTTGCTCTTGCTGCTTGACAAATATCAGCAAAGATAACTGATTGTCGAAAAGGGTACAGAATTTTCGGCAAGAGGCACTGCGGACTCAACATGATGATACTTCTTCGGATTTTCGCTTTGTTCTAACATCTTCAAAATGTTTATGATTTGTTTATATATAGAATATTGATATTAAAGATCTTGCTGTTACGACAATGCTCATTACCGCCATAGTCTCTGGTTGCCAGAGGACTATAGTTCATGCTTTGTCATTCAGTCTAGCAGAGTTTTTGCACAACTTAGCTGCTCTTAGGCTCCTGCCTTTGCTTTAGATCCAAGACATTGAAGCTTCAGTAGATAACTTTTTCCGCGCTTCTGCCTGCGCTACCCTGCGCCGCAGAATCATACCGGCCAATGCACAAACTTTTTAAGCGACGGTTCGGAAAGGGAGAAAAATGCTCTTAATTCCATTTTCTAAACAGTAAGAGAAATATCTTCATTTGAACTACCTCAAGATGAAAGCTTCAGTGAACATAGCTATAACATTTGCTAACCCTAGATTAGAAGGCTGCATTGCTTTTCGAGATTACAATGGGCTTTGACGTTCATTTGGGGCAAGGCACGCTGTGGGGTAACTCAATCTGGTTGCCGATACATTCTTACGAGAAGGAAAAGGTCAATATGTCGAACAGAGTATAAAAAAAAGTACCAAATAACATCAATAGAGCGGAGTCTAGAAAAAACTACCAAATAATTTTCATAGCCCCAAAATGACCTTCTCAGCTTAAGCAAATATCCTTTTTGACTTGCTTATTGACCAGCTTGTACCACTAGGAGATCTGTCTCATCTTCTTCGCCAGGGTGGACTTTGCCACTTAAACTAAAGAGCTTACAGCTGCGTGGCTGCAAAATGTTGAGTGTCGACTCAAAAGCTATTCTCTACGAAATCAGCCTGTTATATGGCCCTGCGGCAGCGCAACCCATCGTTGAATTATACAACTGAAAGCGGTAAGTGCTTATGGATTAATGTGGTGAAAGAAAGATTAATTCTTTTGAAGCCAATACTCTGACAATTATGGAATTCATGGCGTGTTTAAAGACTGATTGGGATCTCGCACCATCAACGATAGAAGGCTACTAGGCAGTAAATAGTATGTGGTAGCTAGTAAATAGTATGTGTCAAGCAGCAAGAGCTCTTGCTGCTTGACAAATATCAGCAAAGATAACTGATTGTCGAAAAGGGTACAGAATTTTCGGCAAGAGGCACTGTGGACTCAACATGATGATACTTCTTCGGATTTTCGCTTTGTTCTAACACCTTCAAAAAGTTTATGATTTGTTGATATATAGAATATTGATATTAAAGATCTTGCTATTACGACAATACTCATTACCGCCATAGCCTTTGGTTGCCACATGACTATAGTTCATGCTTTGTCATTCAGTCTAGCAGAGTTTTTGCACAACTTAGCTGCTCTTAGGCTCCTGCCTTCGCTTTAGACCCAAGACTGTGAGGTATCAGTAGATAACTTCTTCCGCCCTTCTGCCTGCGCTCCCCTGCCCCGCAGAATCATACCGGCCAATGCACAAACTTTTTAAGCGACGGTTAGGAAAGGGAGAAAAATGCTCTTAATTCTATTTTCTTAAACAGCACCACGAAGAGTAGTGGCATGAACTACTTCGTCTTGGATAAAACAGAACACAACTATGGGGTATGATGCAGCAAAAGAAGCTTCTAGAAAGGGACAATCGTGCGAAACAATATCCATGGGCGCTATAAATTAGGTACCACTTACTGATATAATGAGTGCTGCTGGATTCTCTTCGGAGACTACTTCTAAGCAACACTACCTCAATGTGTTTGAGGAGCCAGCTGATGCTCTACATTTCGTCGTGGTTCATACATTTTTATAATTATATGAATGTTAATATATGAAATAAAAATGTTATATGACCCCAAAGGTTTTATAGTTTTATTCATTTGAATGTAAATTTAAATACTGTATTATTAGAATCACGTACAAGTACAACCATCAAACCAGTTGGAACCTGAACTATCGTTTTGCACGCCGCGTATGAGGTAAGTGGCGACACCAAAGCATAACTTTTATACGAAAGTTTGGTTTTACTAGGTAATGCTTACCTCATAAGATGTTGTATGGAGCTCTTCCCTCCTCCCCGTTGACAAAACAGCATGCATTTGTAAAGTATTTAGTTAAAGACAGAGAGTGTTATACTCATGACGTAGGGAGGGGGGTGGCAGGGGAGGGCAGCTGCCCCCCCTAGACCTTCAAATTTACATTAGATATGGCTGAAAAAGCAGATGGTTTGGAAAAGACAGTTGATAAAACTCCATCACACTATTGACTGCCCCCCCCCTAGACAATATGCTGCCTACGCCCATGGTTATACTTATATCTTGATTTAATCAAAGGCCTCGGTCGCTATCGAAACGCTGTTATAGAATTTTGCGATGTTTATTTCCGTCCTTGTTTTCGCACAACCGGTCCAAGATGGGTTTTTTTTTGTTTTTTAGTTTAGTTTAGTTTGCAAGATACTATTTGAGATATCCTCCTACCAATCGTCCCTTCCAACAAGCTATGTAAACCTAACACAACAAGGTGCATTATCTACGGAGAGGAAGAGTGGCTTTACTAACTTTCTAAGCAATGCCGTGCCCAGAGGGGGGGGCTATAAGGTTTGGACCCCTGCCGAAATGTTTTTTTTTACTCGTATAAACGTAACAAAAATGGATATAAACAAACTTTGTATGTTTTTTAAAATTTTTTTTGTGTTTCCCCCCCCCCCGAAAAATATTTTTGAGTAAACCCCCTCCGAAAAAAAAATCCTGGGTACGGCCTTGTTTCTAAGGCTAGAAAATTAATGAAAAATATTTCAGTGAGGATAAAAATATCTGTGTAAGGTAAATAAATGGGTTCTTTCTTTAAATCTTGTGTAAATTTATGGTTACTGAATCCCATTGAACGGAAAATCGAAATGTAGTCCATTATATTCTAATCCAATAATCCAAACCCATGATTTGGCCAGGCGATTTATGTGGCTTATTGGCAAATTTTCATTTTGTATTTTTTAATTTTGTAAATAAATATTCTCTCTCTGAGATGCTTTTTAGCTTATTTCCCTTGGTATTATATTTTACCTATTCTCTTACTAATCCGTCCTCTAATAAGCTATGTAAGCGCAACATGATCAGAGGAATTATTCAGGAGGTGGGACAGGGGCCCTACATCCTTTCTAAGACTAACAAATTTACAAAAAGTGTGGTACTCATGCATTATAGCCACCACACTCAAGAAGTGAAGGGTTGTATATATACCTAAGGAAATAAAATATGATGAAAATTTAATACTTTAGTAACAAAATTGTAAAAACTACAACAGAGAATAATGGAAATCATGGAACGCATTATATTAAATGGTTTATATCCTAACCCAACCAAAATGCCAATTCTATATGTAAATAATTTAATTAATGGGATTCGGTACCTTAAATAATCAGCCTATCTTATCCATTATGAACTTTTTTAGTTATAGCCAATCGAATTAAAAATGTCAATAAACTTTATATTGAGCTTTTCAGTAGCAGAGGACGTAATCGGCATGCAACAGGAGGCAGACATTCGTTCCTGAAGAGTCAAGGAGTCTATGCAAGACAAACGGTTAATGGGATTTGATACCTTTAATAATCAGCCTATATTATCCATGATGAACAATATTATTTATAGATAATCGAAGAAAAAATGTCCATAAATTGTAGATTGATCTTATCAGTAGCAGAGTACGTAGTGGCTCACGGAGGCGAATTCGTTCCTGAAGAGTCAAGTAGTCTATGTAAGACAATCGGTTAAGTGGATTTAATACCTTAAATAATCAGACTAACTTATCCATTATAAACTTTTTTAGTTATAGCCAATCGAAGTAAAAATGTCAATAAATTTTATATTGAGCTTTTCAGTAGCAGAGGATGTAATGGCGCACGGAGGAGCATTCGTTCCTGAAGAGTTAAGGAGTCTACGCAAGACAAAAGGATAAGGGGATTCGAGACCTTAAATAATCAGAAAAAAACAATCAAATACAAACCCTAGAATTTAAATTGTCCAAAAATTTCATATTGCTCTTATCAGTATCAGAGGATGTATTTGCGCACAGAGGAGAATTCGTTCCTGAAGATTCAAGTAGTCTATGTAAGACAAACGGATAAGGGGATTCTATACCTTAAATAATCAGATATAAACAATCAAATACAAATAATCGAAGAAAAAATGTCCATAAATTTCATATTGCGCTTATCAGTAGCAGAGTATGTATTGGCGCACGGAGGCGCATTCGTTCCTGAAGATTTAAGGAGTATACGCAAGACAAACGGATAAGGGGATTATAGACCTAAAATAATCAGCTAAACACAATAAAATACAAAAAAAATAAGTAAAAATGTCAAAAAACTTCATATTGCTCTTATCAGTAGCAGAGTATGTATTGGCGCACGGAGGCGCATTCGTTCCTGAAGAGTCAAGGAGTCTATGCAAGACAAACGGTTAAGGGGATTTAGTACCTTAAATAATCAGCCTAACTTATCCATTATAAACTTTTTTAGTTCGTGTAGCCAAACTATTTAGAATTGATTGGGCGGTCTTACCCTAGCTTGCAGAGCTTGGATAAGCGATCCGAATAAACGGCAGAAAACTAAAGCCGACAACTACTTTCCCTGAAATCTTAGAAAAACCTTGTAGCTTCTCTTGTTCTGTGCTCGGAGATAGATATGTTTAGTTTTAGGGAAATTCATATCATTAGGAATTGTATATTTTGTTGTTTTCGATGAAACGGAACAGAATTTTCTTTTTAAAATTCAGGAAAGAATTGTCCCTAAAAGCGTTCTAGTATACCTGCCTGTAAAATGCCAAAAATAACTTCAAAAGAAATGTCATTTTATCAATTTGACAGGTCTTCAAATTTTTCGTGATGCATCCCGCTTTGATTGGAAGCTTCGCCGGCACAATTTCATTGTCTTTTTAATCAAACTATATAATCAAATCACAAATTCTCAATAGATTTCAATGACACGTAGTCCCCTGGGAGAATTCGCTAACAGACCCTTTGCCTTTGAGACAGTCAGCCGACGTTGAGGTTCACAAATGATGTTTAAAGTATCGAATCCTCTTAAAATATACCTACATTGTAGTTTATATATCTCAGGCTAAGCTGATTATCTCCGAGTATATACTGAAATACAGATAGAAACCGGTTCTACTCAGACCAAGAACTTAGTGTGCTGGCTTATACCAAAAGTGTTACTACAAAGAATAGAATTTCCTGAAAAGGATAAATAGCAGGACTCTGTACAAATTGGTATAAATTTGAGGCTATTGACCCCACTCGTAAACCAAAGAAAATTAAAATATAACCCCTGATTTGTTTCCAAAATAATGTAAGCGCAAAAGGCTTACATATGACCGTAAAAGGACGGGGAGTGGCTCTAAATCTGTTTCGCTGTTCCAAAATATGAAGCCTTGGGGAAAACGAAGAAAAAAGGAAATAAACGGGGTGTTCCCATTTGAGCGCGTTCCCATTTGAGCGCCACGGAATTTTGTTCCATTTGAGCGCCACGGAATTTTGTTCCCATTTGAGCGCCACGGAGTACCATTTGAGCGCCAAACCCAAAATTGTGATTTTGCGGTGGATGAAGCGTGGTTTGCTGCCACATTGACCTGTAGAAATATTTATTGCCACGAAGACAACGAACAAAACTGAGGATTTTATTGGGTCAATGGTTGTGAAATAACTCTGTACTGAGAGTTAAGAAGCTAAACGTTTGTTAAGCTTGTGAAGAATATAAGTGAAGATTTTACGCACGTTCATAGGGTAAGAACTGATTGCCGCTGAAGAAGGCTTGCTGGTCAAGTCGAAATATTCGGCTCTTTTTTTAGAGTTATTTCACAACGATCGTTTAGAAATGGAACGAAATCACCCAAAAATCGTGCCAAAAACGGATAATTCAAATTAATATATTGGTAAAAATACAAACAAAAACTGCTAATATCACACATCCGGCGAAATGTTATGTGCGACACCCAAGAGAAGCTCGTCTGCTGTTCGAGTTCCAGCCCTGTACTCCGTCGACAGCTTTTCGAGTCGTTCGTTCAGCCTTGCATACTTCTTGTTCGTCCGATGGATGACATGACCCTGGAGTAGCTGTGTCCTTGCAGAATCGACGACTGTTTGTTCTTCCTTCAGGAAAGAGATAAACTGCCACAAGTTCGGGTGGTAGCGACCGACTCTTCGGTTAAACCGCATGTGCCATGATTCGAGGTCGTTGTTTGTCCTTCGCTGGATGCCGTAGACTGACCAGAAATGAGGAGGACATTGGTCGAACCACTGACGGCTGAAATAAGTGACAAACGGACGAGCCGAAGGCCAGGTACGAACGATGTGAGAAATGATTGGACCAGAATTGATTCTGACGATCGCTGGAGGTAGGAACGCCAGAGCCAGAAGCTTTCGAGGTGAGCCGTCGCTGGAATCAGTGTGTAACCGCCCGAGACATCCCTTCTTCATGCATCTCCAGCTCTTCTTTCTTCCTCCAGAAATCGGCTTATCGAATCTGTAGACGAAACCGTCGTGTTCTAGCAGTTGTTTATTCTTGGAGCTCTTCATTGTCAAACTGACTTATTAATACTAACCAGAAATATTGTTCCTGGCATCATTAAATACTTGTTATAAGAGGGTAAAAAAATATGCTCCCACACTAAATCCTATTGCATTTTGTGGGTAAACGGTTGTGCAATCGCTTACGCAATTAGGTCACCTGACCTTGCATCGTAAATTAGGATTAATGGGCGCTCGAAGTAAATGTTATAAGAGGGTGCAAGATTGTTAGCTCAGTTCAGTTCAATTTCGGACTTGGATAAGAGAAGAGCGATTTTCAACATGAAGAGGAAACGCAAAATATTATCTGGCGCTCAAATGGGACACAACTGAACTAATTAAAATACGGCGCGCAAATAGGAAATGCCCATTTGCGCGCCATGGCGCTCACATTGGACAGCGCTCAAATGGGATACATCCAAATAAACATACATCAATACGTGAAAAAAGAAAGATCAGTCAAAATAAATCAGTTTTTGGCTATAAAAAGGCCTTAAATACTTAGCGGAGGGGGGCTGTAGAATCTCCTTCAATAATTCGTCTGGTTAATTGCCTCTAACTTTAGATGATGAGCATTATCTTGAAGTCCTTGTCAGTTTTAAGGCTCTTTTTTTTTAGCTGATTGCACAAAAACTAGTCCCCCCCCCCTTCAAGTCTTCATTGCGTTCCGACTCCCGTGATTCTTTTTTTTTCTTTGTTGCTAGAATGTCAGACCACCTAGAGTAAAGCTTAGAGTCCCTTCTTTGTGCTTTACTGCATTTTAAGTATTGAATCACTTATCTAGTGTCATAACTGTAACGGACGGTTTTTCTTTGATCGCCTGTCGTTATAATGGCTGTCATAATATTTCACAATCAACAAAGAGTGGGGTTTTGAATTCCGGGTGACTTGGCCACCATATACCTTTGTCGCAAAATATCTTGTGGTGGTGATTTCTTTGTCGGATTTATTTTATTGCCCAATTGCCTGAGATTTACAAGGATTTCGTGATTTTCTACCTTTATCCTGATTATAGATCGTATTGATTTTATCGCCTGTAAATATAGCGCAGTCATACAAAACAAAAAAAAGGAATTTATAATTGTGTCTTTCAAGAAAGGTCTTGCCGGTTAAGATGAGAATATCTAGTCAAGAGGCAAATAAACAAAAAGGCTACCGCTTATTGTCTTGAAGGAAGCCACCCTGAGAAAAAAACAGCACATTCCAAATAGCATGAAAATTGATGGACAAAGTAAAAAAAATGGACAAAGTAAAAAAAAAAAAATGCTGGCACAAAACATCAAAGTAACACTGTTGTAGACCAAATAATTTTAAAGCACTGACATCTATATAGCCTGGTGGTAGGGACAAACACTGGATTTTTTTGGGGGGGGGGAGAGGGCAAAACTTCTTGAAAATGCACAGAAAGGAGTGAATTACATTGAAACATTAGAAAAAAACACTTAAAATATCCTGGAAATCCAGAGCAAGGGTCATGAGACTGAAGACATTTCTACTCATCATATATGCTTGTCTTTAGGTTTCTCTTTGATGAGCCTATTTAATACTTTTTTTAACTTATTTTTGCACGATGACCAATGGTCCCCGTAGCAAAGGTAACGATCTCCTGATTCTCTGCCTACGCCCGGGAAACTATTTGATAGCTTGTAATCATCTGTGCTTTATTTGTATCTTGTATACTCTTATCTATTAGTTGACTACTTTTATTGTCATTAATCGGAATTTTTTCATGGTAATATGCTGCTTTTATAGTGTTTAAATGGTTTTTGTCAGTATTTACGCTTAACACAATCTTGCCTACCTTTGGCTACTCCATGGATATTAGTGCTAACCTACTACTACACGCAACTCAGCAGTACTAAGACGCCTGAAGCCAACACAGTTTCGCACGCTCCTCCAATGGTGTCAATTGAGGAGGCAGGGGAGGGTCATGTCCCACTAGATTTGTTCATTTCTCTTGATTTCGGTAAAAGATTTTTTCGGGGGGTGGGGGGTGTATTTCATTGAAAATCTGAAATAGTACAAATGTATATTACCCCAATATTTCCTAAACAATACATTCCCCTCCAAATTTTTGGTGAATTGACGTCACTGCGCTCCTTACCAACTCCTACCAATTCAAAGCTTCACTCTTTACCCCCCCTATAAAGTTCTAATTTCCTTTAAATCGTTCTTTTTGACCTCTTCCCCCCTCCCATATTACGTTGGTTTATAGCTGTTTCTTCTTGATGCTGGGCAACCTTGTTAGAAAAAACCCTTGAAAGTAGCCTACATGTTTGTTTCTGTGTCACTATTAGGATTTTGACCAAATCTTGATACTCCGCCAACCTCTGATAAGCAATGCTACATTGGAAAACTTTAATAAGGGTTTCAATGAAACCTTACATGTTGCTAATTTGATTAAATGAAGACCATGCAATTTTCTCTCCACGACAAAACTTAAAAAAAAGAAAGAAAAACTGAAATTTTTATTTTCGCCACAATTCGACCGTACAAAACGAATAGTTCTTTCACACAATTAGAACTTTTCACACTAGCATAACTTAAGACTCTGCGTTACATTATGTAATACTACAGAGTAAATTTGGTCCATAACGTGGGTACTCCCAAGTAGACTTGAGCTCAACTTAGGATTGAGAACATTGGAAAAGTCAATATGGCGGCAGCAAAATGGACTTTTTGGATGAACTATAAGTTTTGATAATAAGTTAATAATTTTCTTCTAGAAAGTCTCACGATTGATCAACGCTTGAATCTCGATTCCGCATGTTAATTTTTTAAAGGTTTTTTTCTAAAGCAAAGTAGATTCAACACTTAGCATAGAAAATTACGTACGTGGTGTGAAAACCGCTTAACTAGTATTAAGTACAAAGTTCAAATTTCAAAGAAACTCCTTAATACATTTACCTTTTTCCAGGAATCCAATATTCTTCCGGTATTTACTGACACTAAACTTTGTGTTTTATACAGTGTATCTCTTTTTCAAATCGCTGCGTTTGTTTTCTGTTCTGATCCCTTAGAAAATTAGCGTCTTGTTAACTAGGAAATAAGCAAGTAAAGTTATTCCAGAACGATTTTTGTCACAAACGTTGAACGAAAAAAAACGTCATTACGACAATATAAGCTTAAACGTTTTCTGTACGTGGGTTAGATTTGCAATAAAAATGAAAATGAGAACAACCATTTTACAGGAGAGATTAAAAGAGAAATGACTTAAGCTATAAATTAATGAACCAATTTTAAAATGACAGTATTCATCTTAAACGCTCTACTGAGAAGCCAAATTGCTCACCATGTTCCTTTGTGGTCTAACACGGACGATATTGTCCTTAAATAAGTTTAATTTTGTTTAATCTTAAGAAAAGAGTAGAATCATTGAGCTCGATACCACACTAATTTATTTAATGGTGAAACTACTAGGCTAAATAACGCCTTCTGCACGCAACAAAAATGGCTCAGGGCTTATCTTGGCTTTTCAATTTTTGTTAAGTTTCATTTCTGATCTTCTAAAGTTTTGATGTAGTAACGTAAGACACCAATTTTGTTATAACTCCATAACTGGGATTCAGTTCAATCCACCTTCTGAATTTAATTTTCGAAATTTTATGCATATGGTTTTTTAAATTGAAAATGCTTTGAATATTAGTTGAAAATTGCTGAGAAAGGAACAATTTTCCTTGGTACTTGTATGATATACCCCCGACCACTCAAGAAGTGAAGTTAGGTTACTCCTAATAAAATATACCTAAGTATGATAAAAATATAATTCTTTAGAAAAATAATTTGAGCTATATATTTGCATATTAGGGGGGGGGGGTAAAGTACAGGGGGTCTGCATGCAAAATGTATTATGTACAATTATTCTGAATATTATGAAGTAAGAATTGTTTCTAACTAAACACTGTCCAAATACTTTACCCCCCCCCCCTAATGTGCAAATATATAGCCCAAATTACAAACTTCCCATCTACTCTGTTACTTTTCTTTGTCTTGTCTCACGCTTAGCTGAAAGAAACTGTGTCAATGGATGAACAACTTGAGCGGTCGGGGGTATATCAAAGAAGTACCTTTTCCTTTTTTAGACAAATTTAAATCTTTCTGTAAGAAAACGCCTAATTAATATCAAAATTCAGGCTCGGGGAATTAATAGATCTGAGATGAATCCAATGATGTAAGCATCTTGTCTTTTTGGAGGAAGTTACAGCTTCAGACTTGTCGCACAATCGCTTGTCACAAAATCGCTTGTTTAACTGGGAACATAAACCTTAAATTATGACTTTTACTGCAATGTGTTCTGTTATCGTCATTAGCTCTTTGCCTTTTTTGTCTCCTTGGGACCCAGACTGCTATGCATTAGTTCCTTTTGTCTTCCCCTGTTGACTAAATCTTTTTATTCAGGACTAAAAAAGAATGTTTTGGGAGCAAAATCAAGCCTCAGAAATAATTACTTCTGTAAATATACTTTATATATATTTTTGGTCTTCCAGAGGGAGCTGTTCCTTCTTCTCCTCCGTTAGTGTTCTTCTTTCTAATTATTCCACATGACTAATAATAGGATTCCAAAGTTATCAATACTGATTTACAAAACAAAGTACAGAATATTGAGTAGGGCTTCCTGAAATGATGTTACCACAAGTTGGAACTTGTGCAAAAAAAAAAGCAGAAGCAAAAAGAGGCAAAATTGGTAGCATAAGACAGGCATCACGATAATTCGATTTTGTGAGGAGCAAAATGATTTTAACGGGGAAATATACCCATTATGTAAATTATATTATAAAATTATAAGTTATAGAAGCATATATTTTCATTAAATTTTTAGGATTTTGGCGTAAAAGCCTTAAAAAAACAAATCCCCTACCTTAATAATTTGATATGGAATCAAAACTTTTTGAAATCTTTTACTTCGTAAAAGCTGGAAAAAACTCCAAGGGAGATTTTTAAACCTTTTTTTAATGTTAAAAGTGCAATTTTTCTTTCAAATGGGGTTTTATAAGTATTATCATTTTAAAATAAAGCACTCATGGAGGAGGAGAGTCTAGCGTGCTAACCACTCGGCTAGGACGGCTAGATTTAAGTCAAGATTTAGATAATTCAAACAGATTTGAAACTTACACGATAATTGTATTGTAGCTGAATGCGCTTTCGAAGAATAAAAGTTAAAAGTGCCCCTATATTTATTTATATTATTTTGGTTTAAATCTGTAGATGTTAATCCTCGTCTAATTTGCCCTCAGTTATTTCTTTGATCCTATGTTGGTATTTTTCCTTGATATTGGACAATCGTGAAGGGGATCTATCAAATAAATTCTCTTCCATTTTTTATTTGTTCCATTTCTTTTCTTTTATTATCAAAGCCTCACCTAATCCTAATTATTGTGTGATTTTTCTTGTCAGATAATTCTGCGTAGTGTTGTTATAGTACAAGGAATTTGGCTCTGCCTTTATTCCTTCCTCCGAAACATCAAGATTATTTAGTTTTTTGGTAATCAAGCAGTGGGAAAAAATTCAGATGACTTAAATTTTCATAAAAAGTGACAACATGCAAAACTAAAAATAAAGAATAAAACCCCGGACCGGACGGATCTTGGCTTTTGTGAGGATTCCGTTGTTTTCATGGAAAGCGAAGGAAACGCACAATTGCAAACAGTATCATAAAAATTTGAACTAAAACGAATAGATGGCATAGCCAGGGCTTTGAAGGGAGTCTTGGTCCTAAAAATGTGCACAAATTTATTCTTTCTGATTGTGTATTGGCTATTAATTCTATATTCTATATTTCAAACCATTTTTCTCCTCATAACTATCACAGTGATCTATCTCAAGATGGTTTCATTGCATTTTGGGAGGAGGAAGGCTAATTTATGGAATAGTCTTTTTATAAATTTTATTTAAATGAAACTGATAAGTTTTCATATAATTTTTTGAACATCTTCAAATCAGGATGGGAGTTTGGCCCAAACCTTTAAAACTCTTTCCCTGGCTAAGCCACTGGCCAGCCTCCAAAATGAAGACGAGACTGCTTCTCATCAAGCGCATCCGCGGAGGAAGCCTTTGGCTCATGTCCCCAAGGAAGACTTTGATTAGTCCAATGATTTTACAATGGTCCATGTAACCCCGTCCCCCTTTTTTCAGTTTTCTATTCCTTTCCCTTTGGAAAGGAATTTCTATGTACGTTCGGGTCCCAGGTCGATTTATTTCACTTTTGGTTTACATCTTTGACACAGTGGATAGTTTTTGACACCGTCAATATTAGCTAAGTCACTCACGTCAGGCAGATATCACGAACACGCTCACTGCAAATAAGATTTGAAGTTGGCGCGTATCAATATCAAATATCAGTCTGAGCATAGTCTAACAAATAGAAATCAGTTTTTTCTCACCTCCTGCATGCATTCCTATGTTCAAATTAAATTAGGAGGGAAACCCTACAAAAAGTTGGCTTGTATTGCAGTTTCTATAGCGCTTACATAGGAAAGTTGATTTCGTGTGAATGAAATCTATGAGCCGAGCCTGAAATTTGATATTATATTACTGAATTTTTAGCATGATTTCGGGAGTCTTTAGTTTAATCAAGTTCAATTTGTAATATTTATTTTTCGATTCTCAAGCATTTTGCTTGCACAAAAACAAGGTATAGGCCTATACACTAGCACTTAGATTTAAATCAGGCTTAAATATGCCCCGTTAAGGTTAACGAAACTATATTATTCCCAACCCGTTAGGTTATAGCCTTAGTAGGTGTGTACATGGAAGGGAGAGGCTTATTGCCTAGAGCCCCCCGAAATCCAGTGATTTGTGCGTCCTTTTCCGTTTTATCCAATATATCGCTTCTATTGTATAATTTAATCATGTTAGAGGCAATTAAATTGATTATTAATTTCATCATTGATTAATCTAGGTTAATTAGTTTAATTAATTGAAATCAATTTAATGATTAATTCATTAGATCTAGTTAATATATAATTTAATATAATTCGCTTTTTTCATTTTGGGATATCAAATATCAAGTTTATTAAAAACACATATACTTTCTGTGTTTTGATTTAGGACAGTCATCTCATTATTTAAGCCCAGTCCCTGGATAAGAAATTTCTTTTCTTTTTTTTGCTACATTTCACTCCCAAAAACTATAGCCTTTTTTCTATCTAGACCGAGATAATACTAAGCGATAATCTGGTATATTTTTAAGAATAACTAAACTTTTTTAAGGATACGTCTATGCAACTGATCATACACCAGATAGTTGACCGTTGACCTTTGCTTCAGTCCATGGTATTTTAATAAAGCACAAACCTAAATAAACTAATAATTTCAAAAAGAAGAAATTTTAGGATCCTAAGAAAGCTATAGCAACATGCCTGCCTAAAGGAGATCTGTACCTAACATAAGAGGCAGAGAGGCAGCTAATCAATAACAGCAAATAAATTCAATTTGTATTAGGTCCACCTCGAGCCCCCAATACGTCAAACACATTTGAGCGAAGATTAAATAACGGGATAAGCAGTAAGAAACCAGCCCCCGCGCAATATTTAATATCATCAGGTCAAATTGGGTGTTTCTACTGGCCTTTCTTCCGGTCTCCTTTTACCCAACTACAAGAAAAAGATGGAGGAAACAAAGATTAAAAATTGAAGTGCGCTTTATGTTACGGCCCAAAGAGCCACAGCCACTTACGGTCCTTTGACATTGCACCGTATAACCTTTCACACTAGCATCGCTCGGGATTTTATGATACGTCTTGTAATTTTTCGGAGTAAATTCTGTAAGTAATGTACGCTGGGCCACGTAGACTCGAGCTTTGTTTAGAATTTTACATTACGTAAGTTACGTTATGGAAAAGTTAATAGAAGATTAACTAAATTGAGCTTGCGGTTGAACAATTCATAAATTTTTAAAACAAGCTACTAAACTTTTTCTAGATAGCCTTTCATACTTGATTAGAGCTTGAATTTCCATCTCCGTTCCACGTGTTTAATATTTGAATAGTTTATTTATGATGAGTGATGATTTTAGACGGTATATATTTACGTTAGGCTGATGCGAAAGGAAATGTTTGAGCTTGAGATGTTATACTTAACGTAACGTAACTTAACCATTTAGCATAGAAAATTACACACACAGTGTGAATATCGCTTAACTATATAAATTATACCGTGTAGGCCCTGCTAAAATATGTGATGCATAGTTAATAAAATTTAATCTTGATAGTACATACTTTAGGAGAGAAACATGTCTTCCTATCTTTACCTACCCCTCTACCAGAAGAAGAAGAGGAAACTGTAATGAAAATCATATTGTACTATATATCTGATAAAGGACACGCTACCTTCTCACTAGCGCTATCTAATTGACTCGCTACTAACCACCAGAAAGGTTATTTTTCTTACCGTTTCACAGCGATACGTGAAGTTTTCCTCCGTTTACTGGGGCTGTTGTAAGGTGGTGTACTTAGCGCAAGCACTTAGTGCAAAGAAAAATTTGATTAAAATTATCTTGTAGAAGTTGCAGGTTTTGCAAATCCAGTGTCTACGTTACAACTGCATTTTACACTTCTTGAATTTTAGTCGACTCTAGTCAAACTATTTTTATTTTAGGTCAAAATTATGTTTCAACATGTCGGTAGCTGGTACATAACATAATACAATTTTCTTTCATACTTTCTTCTTAAAACTGTGTTTCTAATGAAGGCATTTCCGACATCTTTCTCCAGAGAGTTTGATTTTTTTTTCTAGGAAAACTTCTTGTCTCTTTGGAATATTGCTAAATTTTGCACGTTTTGATCTTTTATGTGTCCCTTAGTTGAGGCCCAAGACTATCTGTACCACCTCAAATGATATTTTGTGATATGCAGGCAAGTACAGGATTTTGTTTTTGGAAGGACGGGGGTTTTGTTTTGGCGAACAAGATTCACATTCACCAAATCGGTGAAAATAGCTGGAAAATAATGTATTAAAAATATGTTGTATTCTTAACAGTTTTTTTTGGGGGGTGGGGATTCATAGAGCAATGGCCAGATGCAGTCTGGGTTTCTGCCTACTGGATTGCGTAGCAAATATGTTTTAACCACTCCATCTGCAATGTTGATATTCTATCAACAAAGGCTATTTTAAAAGGCTAACGGGTTGATATGAGCCTCGGAGAAAACCTCAAAAAATGACTAGTTAACATACGCCTTCCTGTTTCAACTTCCGCAAATAAATTAATTGGCAGTATCGGTAATTTGTTTGTAATAGTGATTGCTATTGTCCGTGTGTAATGCTCAGAAACCAATCACTAGCTGCACATCATGTATTAAGTAAATAATTAGATAATTAAAGTTTGGTCTATTTTTCTACTAAAATTGAATTTTCTTTAAATTTTTGAAGTGAAAGTCGTGAGTAGCCGTCCAGAAGCAAACATCTTTAGAGCAGAACCGAGGGGTTGCCCACTTCACCCGACCCGGTATACATCTCGGAATTCCACGTGTGCTGCAATGTTTGCCACACTTGGCACAGTCCCAGAAATGCTTGGTCCGCTCCTCAGAACAAGTGGCACAGTTATGCCACACTTGGCAAGTACCACTTGGTATACACGATTTCTAAGAGTGGGCAACCCCTCGAGCAAGACAGTCGTCCAAACACCAAGGCAAAATTCTTTTTTTGTCACTTCCATGCTTATTGACATTACACTAAAAAGGTAAAATGAATCGAAACTATCTGTGCCTGTTATCCAAGACCAGTCCGAACCCGAAACGCCCCTCCAAGGGAAAATTAAGCATACAAACGTGGTTTCTGTTTTTTTGAGTTTCTATTTTAGTCCTCCCCTTTGGGAAACTTTTCGGAGAAAAGTTTCTGGAAAAAAGTGAAATTGTTAATGTAGCCCTTCATATATGCATAAACAAAGAAAATCCAATAAGAAAGCCATCATATTAAAGGAGATATTCGCCAACTGGCTAAGAAAGCCGGCTTCTCTTTCCATAGATTTTGAGCCAAATCCACCCATGGTTTTTGAGTAGTTTAATAATTTATCTGTTAATAACTCAGGCCCGATTACTAATGCCAGTTTATAGAGATAATATGATCGGGACGGTAAACTGTGTTCAATTCTCAAACAAGTGGCCTTTTAGATGTTCGTGATAAAAAATTTTTAGACGGTCTTATAAGCCAGCTTTGCTTTCCATCAGATATTCGCCAATGGTAATGTTTTGCCCTCAAAAAGAGACGAATATCCCCTTAAACATAGCAAAGGTCAAGCTCCATGTTGTCCTTTCCCGTAGCCTGGTCAAATGTCTGACTATGGAGGAGCGTATGCTTTTTTTAAAAAAAAAAAAAAAACATTTAGCCGTTTATCAGTCAAATGTGACTGTTTCTTCCATCTATGGTAATGCAAAAAAATATCAAATAGTCGGTTAATTGGCAAACACTATTCAGTGCGCCGCTGCAAAATACGTTTGATGCACCGATCCGCTGTTTCGTAACATAATTACCGTCACAATCTCAAATACCTTTTGGAAACCTTTAAATGGTTCCTTTAAAGTTTATTTTACGTAAATTTTACCCCATTTTTTTAATATATAGAAGTAATTAATAATTGTCCCTTCACGCTTCAATTCTAATCCTCAACTGTTGGTGATGTTAAAAATGGGGAAATTTAAGAAAATACAAACTATGCAATTTACGGTAGTTGACCATATTAAATCCATGAATTCTAACTAAATGATTGTGAAATATCAACTTTTGTTGAGTTTTGACTCGAATTTTTTTATATGTTTTTATTTTTGTATTAAAAAACGCAAGGAACCATTTTTCAGGGAAAGACATTCAAACAAGTAACAACAAGTAACAATGGGTTTATTTAAAAAAAAAAAATATGTATGCATCATCAATTCCCTGAAGCAATGCTTGTGCAGGAGAAAACCCTACTAATAAATCAAAAAACCAAAAACCAAAAAAAAGAAAAAAAAAAAAAAAAAAAAAAAAAAAACATAATTAGAGCTCAACTTACCGGACTCGAAAACCAACGAACCTCCAAACAACATCCAACAAAATTATAATAATTATAATCATATTCAGCTGCAACTACTAAACCCTCCTCAAAAACAAAACTTAAGTGGCGTGGAATAATCCATTCAAAATATACACATCAAAACAATGGTTCTTTAGCGACAAACGAAACAGAACAGTAAAAACAGACACAACAGTTACTTAATGTTTATATCATCTTTAAATTCATAAAAGAAGAAATAAAATAATAGCCATTGTTATCTTTATGCAAAATACAATCTTTTTCTAATTAGCGGATTCATTCACTCAAAAAATGCGCGGAATGGCGTGCTCCAGCGGCGTGTCAAAGCGCTCATTTAAACAAATTTCCATCAGTTTTGAAATAGCCGTTCCTCTGTAAGGACGGAGAGTGTGATGGTTCGTAATGCTTTGTGCTAACTTGTAAATTGTTGAAGATTGGAGTGATAGTGCAAATAGTTTCAGATGTGGAAGTATCAGTGGATTGTGTTTCTTTCTCTCGTTGGGTGTGTAATGTTGGATAGAAATGTTTTTGGAGGTGTACCCCTGTTCGACGATTCGCGTAAGTTCCCTCAAATTATTTTGTGAGTATGATTAGGCAATGTGCAAATATATACCCTGAATGGTAAATTTTTCGTTATTCATATTGTTGACTTACGAATAAAGTAAACATACAACTCGATGCCTTTTTTATGCTCTTTCCAAATATAGTCGGCTAATCATTTTTTTCAGAAATGAATTTACCCCCCCCCCCCTAGATATACCAATTCAGGGTATATATTTGCACATTAGGTGGGTGGGGGGAAAGTTCAAACTTACGGTAAAGTTCTACCAAATTATATTATTGAGTTAGGAATAAAGTGAATACACCATTCGATGCCTTTTTTTATGCTGATTACAAATATAATAATCATTTCTATCGGAAATGAATTTCAGCCCCCCCCCCCTATATATGCCAATTCAGGGTTAGGTTAGGTTGTAGAAATATATACCCTGAATTGGCATGCATAAGGGGGGGGGCGGAAATTCATTTCCGATAGAAATGATTACTATATTCGTAATCAGCATTCCAAACGAGTGGTATATTCACTTTACGCGTAAGTCAATAATATGATTTGGTAGAACTTTACCAAACTTACCTCTCATTTACATCATAATTAAAATTTACCCCCACCCCGCTAATGTGAAAATATATACCTTGAATTGGTGGGGGGGGTCTGTAAAATTCATTTCCGACAAAAATGATTATTATATTTGGAAAGAGAATAAAACAGGTAGGCTATCAAGTGGTATGTTTACTTTATTCGTAAGTCAATAATATGAAACAAGAAAAATTTACCGCAATTCTGACTATAAAGATGGCCTGAGTTTATTTCTAAGGTACCTGAATAGTCCGTTATTATAAACCTTACCCCACATTTGCTCACTTTGTATTAGGAAGGGGGAGGGGTCCGGGACGTAATGTTGTAAATTACTCGATGAACTCATTACTGAGATGGTCTGGCTAAGAAACAGACGTACCCTTAGAATCGGAATTTCATTCTCAGTCCAAGACTCCAAATATTTAATTTATTTACAGAAACGAAATTTACCCCCAACCCTCTTCCCTAATGTGCAAATATTCACCCTGAAATGTATATATGCAATGAATTTTCCCTTATTTTGACAAGCTGGTTTTAGTGACATAAAGAGAATTCAGCGCGTGTATGCGACTCAGGGTATGTATTTATACATTGGGGGGGGGGTATAAAGTTAATTTTCGACACAAATATTAAATTTGGATTCAAGATGAGTTCCGATTCTAAGGGTATGCCTATTTCTTATCTATCTCATTAGTGAGTTAACCAAGAAATTCACCAAATTACTTCCGACAAAGCAAAATTGCACCAAAAATATCTTAAAATGTGTCAAAGAGCTAAGTCCATATTCGAGCATATAATCGCCAAAAATGATGTATATTTTTCGGCCCGATGATTGGTGCATTAAAATCCAAACCCACATTTTGAATGGTCTTCATTTTGAATGATCTCCACTGTTTGTTTTATTGTCTACTTGGCTACGATATTCGTTAAACAAATTCTTTTAAATTGCCGATTCTTCCTACTCTCCTGGAGACAAAATCATCTCAAACATGTTTCTGAAAAACTGAATAAAAATAACAAACGGATGTTTTTTTAAATACGAATAAATTGGTTTTAAGCTTTGTTCAACTCATTCAAACGGTTTTTTTGCGAACATATTCCATTTAGATATTGTACTAAATCCAAAATAGGAGTGTATAGGGACTTCTCAAATTTTCATTTCTAGCAGTGCATCAGTATAGAGACGTTATTTATTGGCCAATAAGGGTACTTTGACTTTGGGACTTAAATGCTTGCAATAAATCAGTTTCTCTGTTAATCTGGTACCGATAATATGCTAAGCATGTCCTTCAGATGACTAAGTCTCAGGGTTGCCACCGTCAGTAGGATTTTACTAGATCTAGTAAAAAAAAAAAAAATCTAGTAAATTTAGAGGATCTAGTAAATTTTCCAAAATCTAGTAAAAACTAGTAAAAAGTCATGATTTATAGTAAACAAAACTTTTTTTTATTTTCCATGAATTCAGGGAAAAAATTATCGTAAATATATGACAATTTACAATTTTTGCTTGTCTGTTTTACAATTTACAATTTTGCTTGTCTGTCTCTTAAAGAGACAGACACTTCACTTCCGGCGTCTAAAGGTCGACAAAATCATCTTTCTGTGTATCAAATCTTACCAACTAAAAATGAAGCTGTAATGACACTTGGATTTGTAATGATTGGGAATCTATTGGAATCAAAACAAAAGCCACCCAAGGTGATTTTGTGAATCTCCTCAGTATGAAAATTTTTATTGAGCAAAAAGGACCCTGCTGAGAGAATTAAAAGTAAGTAGAAATGTAACATTATATATATATATATATATATATATATATATATATATATATATATATATATATATATATATATATATATATATATATATATATATATATATATATATATATATATATTTATTTATATATATATTATTTATTTATATATATATATATATATATATATATATATATATATATATATATATATATATATATATATATATATATATATATATATATATATATATATATATATATATATATATATATATATATATATATATATATATATATATATATATATATATATATATATATATATATATATATATATATATATATACGTGTTAAGAAACAGTTATCACTCCATAATATGCCCAAAAATTGTATTTACCAAACTTTGAAAGCAGTGAAAGTTACCTTTTTTTCAGAGTTGCATAACATGATTTATTTTACTTGTAGATCGAAAGTTTATCATCCTTTCATCCTAGGGTAGAATTAAATAAAAAAACAAGTTTTTTTTAACTAAAAGTAAGGAGCGACATTAAAACTTAAAACGAACAAAAATCATTCCGTATGTGAAAAGGGCTGTCCCCTCCACAACACCTCGCTGTTTACGCTAAAGTTTGACTTTCTCACAACTCTATTTTTTTTTAAACAATAAAAGACTTTAGCGTAAAGAGCGAGGCGTTGAGGAGGGGACATCCCCTTTCATATACTGAAGGATTTTTGAACTTGTATGTTTCCAGAATTTTCAATCATACTATGAAAACGAAAGAAAAGAGGAAAAGAGAAAAAAAAGGAAGAAAAAAGGAAAAAAATTGTGAAAATCGTATTGATTATCCTCCTGTAGTAAAAATCGATGCTTGATGGTGAGCGTGCGGCGTAGCCGCACATGCAAAAAATTTTTTTGAGCATTTAGTAAAAACAGATGCGATCTAGTAAATTTTTCCTCTCCGATTTAGTCAGGGTGGCAATTCTTCCAGGTCAGGGTGGCAACCCTGCTAATTCTGCATCTATATATCCGCGTTTATTGAGCCGAGTCGGGTTCTCTAGATTTTGTTTTCCTATTCTCCATGCTATCACAAATTATAGAGAGAAAAAATGGTTATGATTATAATAAAACAGAGGAATGGAACAAAAGGAAAAAAACAACAAAACCTTAGATAGTAAAAATCCGGGTACTTATGTGCTATAATATACACACTCGAGAAGTGAAGTTTGGTGAATGCTAATGAAATACAACAAAATATGATGAAAATACAATATTTTAGTGACAAAATTATGAAAACAACAACAAAGAATTATGGAAGGGGGGCTGCCCAGAGCGCATTATATTAAAACCTAAACTAACCTAACCAAAATACCAACTAAATATTTAATTAGAATACAGCTATAATGTTGTTTCCCAGCGAGCCGAAGCTAAATGTCTTGTATAAACACAGTGAAAACCGGGCATTATCTCATGTGCGCGATATAAGTTCTCGAGTGTGTATTATATAACACATAAGTACCAAAATCTGAATATTTCGACTCCACGTCCAAGAGTCTTTATCAGTGGGGAAAAAAGGAAAAAAAAAATCAATTTAAATCATCTAATCGAAAAGATAAAAACAACACACGGAAAAAAAACGAATTAAAAAAAAAATTAAGACTTGGGTATTATTTGTTTTTTTTTTGTTTTGGATTTCGGCGATGAGACCAGCGGATTTCATCCATGGCCGAACGTTGACAAACGATGGAAAAGAGCCCAAAAACCAGGTAATGGAAAAAAGCAATCACTGGCCAACTTTACAAGGATTCGCGACCTTCATCGGTGGTGGCTAGGGCAACCGCCCCAGGCTTTCTGATAGATTATTCCCCCTAAAATCGTGCGATAGTCCTCTGCAAGACCTTCAAATATATCGTGGCTTAAGATTAAGTATCTAAAAAGTTCACAGCATTTGATGCCCATAAAAATTATAGAAGCATTGTAACACGGTACACATAAATTTAAATTTATGGCTCTTGGCTCCGCATATGACACTCGTCGAGGGCCTTTCTTACCGCTAGTGCCATCTCTCAAGCATGGTCTAATCAAGCATGGTTCTGAATCGTGATGAACGCTTCGGAACGCTAAGGAAGATATGCAAAATGTTCTCCTGAGGAGAAGTCTAAATAGTTCTAGGGCCCATTTGTCTAACCGTATACCAAAGAATGAGATGTCAAAAACGTGGTTGTATCAGACCTTCTAGGGCTGCAAGGAAAGGAGCCCTAAGATTGTCAGTCCAGATTTTACGGTTGAAGGATGATAGATTGCCAAAATCCGTGTTTTTAGTCATTCCTCTAGGGTCAAACGAAAAACAGGTCGTTGCGAATGGAGTGGGTAGACGTCTTATGAAAGTACCTAATAAAAATTGAGAATTAATGGGAGGGAGTAAAGAGCGCAGCTTTGAACATATCGGATTAAAGTAGGAGCATGTGCTGCTGTTTTGGCCTCTGGCGGTTCGGTGCTCCACTGAGATATCAATAGTAGTAATATCTTCATAGATGTTCTCTGTGGGTGCCCACTTCCACAAATTACGTATACCAGGTGGCGGGGGCCAAGCGTGGCGGAACTTTGGAGCAGACATGGCGTTCTTAGATGTACATCAGGTGGCGTAAAGCGTGCGCCATTCTCGGATGTTTCCTCGTGGATAGATTTAGGTTTGCCGTATTGTCGTTGCAATTCTGTTGTGGCCAAGAATGGCACCGAATTCTGGGCTGTTCGAAAGGCTAATGAAGATGTTTTGCCAGAAGAATAGTTTTAGGGACCCATTGGACTGAACGGATACCAAACATTGAGGATACCAATTTTAGGGCTATAATGAAAGAAAAGTGAGGATGATAGATTGTCAAATATAGGCTTCTCGGCTATCTACCTTTGGCCAAGAAAAAACAGTTCGTTGCGGATGGGGTGGAAATAGTTCATAAAAGTGAGATTGAGCAAAGATTTAAGCGTTGAACGTACTGGGGTAGAGGAAGAGTCTAGCCTGTGCAGCTGAGTTGACCTCAGGCGGCTTGGTGCTGCAATGAGATGTTAGTAGTAGTAGTAGCATCATTAGAAATAATCGCTCATGGATGTATTACTGTTAGCTGTATTATTGTCGCAGTGAGTTTTTTCTTTTTTATGTTCTATTTTTTTGATCAGGACTAAAAGAGCGTGCTAGTAGAACAAGTCTTTGGTTTTCATTGGCTGAAATTGTTATGTGATTTGTATGGGCGAAAACACTTAAATCTGTATGTTTGTTGTTTATAGTTGCAAAGGCGGCGTTGTATATCGGGACCACACTGCAAAATAATGAATTGCAAGACAGCGTATGTTTTTCTAAAGGTCATGGAAGGACGTTTAGAACTTCGGACCTTCAGAACATGGAAACTAAACTCAGTCCAAGAACATAGTCAGTGTTCATCATCCGACAGACCTACAAGATTACAATGTAAAACACAAAATAAAAAAAAGAAACAAAAAAAATATTTCGACTTTTTCAGGTTCGAATGTTTCAGATTTCATGGATGGAACCTTCTGGTTGGTTTGAGGGGAGGGGGCTTCCTAGCTCTCCTGTGTACAGGTGTGTCATTAGCATTTTCAAAAGATTCATTCATTGGCTGAAAATATTAATTCACTTTGATTCTTATTCAGTCTCATATTCTTCGTGTCAAAAGGATCTTCCGTTTCTGTGACCTTTTTACAACATGGGTCACACTAACCCCTGTTAATAAATTCCATCTCTCTTATATAAGGAGCGTAAACTCATCCTTTGTGATCTGATTTCAACTCCATTCACCTATTCATAGACCCCCTCTAACAGATGGTCGAGCAATAAATTTATTAAAAGTTACCACTGGTTTAGGGATAGACTGTTTAAACAGGTCTTTTTTTCTAGATAGCTTTGATATTTCAGTGATACACTGTGCCTATTATTTTGATATACCCAAGGGTATAGGGGTTGTGGTTAAATTCTTGTGAAATTTATTTTAACCCAAGGTTCATGGGACATGTTTGGACGGCGGAGTTTTTATTTCTTTGCCAACTCTGTCGCATTTTACTTCCTCTCTGACTTGTTCTAATTTTGAAATGAGGAGTGAATTAAAATACTGGGGACTGTATGGAAGCAGAAACCAGGGGCGAATCTCCAGCATTTTTATTGGGGGGGACAAGAGGGGTAGGATAGTCAAGGGGCATGGATATATAATAATTTTTCTTCACATTATGGGAGGGGGCAACTGCCTCCCCCCTGTCCGCCCCAAACGACGCCCCTGGCAGAAACATAAACAAGAGTTTATTTAGGAGGGTGGTCGAAAAAATGTGCAAGTTGGTGAAAATTTGTTTGAAATTATGGAATATCTTAGAAGTGCTAAAATTTTGGTTGTGAAAACTAAGGAGGGCCCAGAGGCCCCCTGTATATACGTACCAGTGTGGAGGGTTTAGTATCTTAGTATTCTCCAGAAAATAGACTAAAAGGAAAAATATTGCTGAAATCGGAAATGCTAGTCCAAGTTTTTATAGATTGTATCCAAAAGTATATAGGTAGATTGGGTACTTCCGCATTATCCGGGCCTCTCTAAAAAGTCAAGTTTTGTTAATGCTAATGAAATAAAATAAAATATAATGAATATATAATAGTTTAGAAACAAATTTGGGCTATATATTTGCACATGAGGGGGGGGGGCGCAAAGCATTGCATATATTAAATACGTAACCTAACCACGCTACCATTGCCTAGTCTACAGCGGTTATCATGTCAAAAGAGGGTTTTATCATTGCCTTCTCTATAGTGATTAAGCCGAGAGGCCCGGATAATGCGAAAGTACCGTAGATTGTTATTAGGCTATATCATAAAATATGAAAAAAAAATTCATGTATGAATGGATTATTATATACGTGTTTTGCCGAAACCTAAGCACATTTACCACGTGTCCTTCGAAAACCATAGTAATTAAGTCTAATTTTACGTTATAAGCATTTTCTCTAAAAAAAAAATAAGAACCAATAATGAGAAAAATTACTACAGATTTTGAACACCAGACACTTCTTTATAGAGGCCTATTTCAATAAAGTTTAAACTAACATGCTGGTTAGTCAATCTTGTATGCTGAAAGACATAGGGCAAAGTAATATTAAAAAACAAAGAATAATATTGAAAGTAGAGGCAAGAGTTGCCTAGGTGACGTTTAAAGTTAAATTTTATAGACATGTTTGAAACGTTTGAAACCTATCACGAGTGACAGGGAGGGGCGTAGCTCCAACATTTTTATTTGAGGAGAAGGGTCCACATCCAGAGAATCAAGAAGCAAGGACTATATAATATTTTTTTTCTTCAAATTATTAGGGGGAAGCTTTCCCCTCCTAAACAACGCTACTGGTTACAGGAGGGGGGTTTAAAGACAAAAAACATGTTAATACCAAACAGATTCTCCCCAATTTTCTTCTTGATACCTTCCGTATCAAGCTTCCGTTTTTTCTAACTTCAAAAAAATGAACCTTGTTTAAAAAAAAATGAACCAAAAGGCTGAATTGTTAGTGAGATACATAATTGGTGCTTTAATCATGCGTAATTTTGATTTTATCGACAAGTATGACTATAATGTGGACCTGGCCATGCTCTATTTGTTTGGGAAATGACATAAATATGTGCATCAAACAAATTATATATATATATATTTATATATATTGTTAAGAAACATCAGCATATTTTTTAGTTCGTCAGTGGCAAGCAGCAAGTAATAAGCAATTTTATCCAGTGCCAAGAATGTCACTGACAAAACATTAGCAGCACTTTTTGTGCGATTAGCTGTAATGGGGCAAAAATGTCATTTCACTTGTAAATCGAAGTTCCCAACTTCTGAAAATGATTTATTCAAAACGACAATATGACTGTCTGGAATAGTTCCAAGAGCCTTTAGAAGGGGTAATATTCACAAATCAAGAGAAGTAGTTGGATTCCTTCGGATTTGGATTGGTAGCTGTCGGTGCCAAAACCTATTCTTGATGATTTTTCGGCTGTTACGACTTCTACCATGTAATTGTGGTAGCATTGATATTATTATTTTTCTTTTATGATATGCAAAATAGCTCATTTTTAGTTTCACATTGTGAGTTTTCTGTGACTTTCAATTTGCCTGTGAACGTAAAGGAAGTGATTGCGCCATGCTATTCAATCCGCTAAACTGATTTGAATCAGCCTCTGTTATTGTGATGAAATTATGCAGGATCAGGTTTATATCCCCATGAATGTGTGGGATAAATGGTTGATTTTCTTTGAAGCTCCATATCTACCCGCTCCTATTTTCCCGTTAATTAGTTGACTTCAAATAGGTGTTTTTGATATTATTCTTTTGGACAACTATTTAATTTTTTGAGAAAGGAGTCCTTTGGAACAATCTTTGAGGGTGGGGGGCTCACCTACTTTGTGGGGGAGTGTCTGTTGTAACTTACACAGACACTTACTGTCCCTATAACAAACACTATATTTAAAATAGCCCGCCTGTGAAGAGTAAGAGAGGGAGAAGTTTGAGGAGGGGGATTTGAAGTATCCCCAGACATCTTCAAGCAAATATGCTTCATTTTGTAAATGTGTATATGCGCATGCAAAAAAAAATATTTCGGTTGGCTGACTTCTCACAAATCCTGGCAACTTCCAGAAAAATTAGTTATGTGTGTCTATACTCAATTAGCCGTACCAAGGCTTTAAATTCGTGTATATCTCCGACGTTTTTCTGGATATGGAAGATCTTGCTAAGTCAAGGGGCTTTGACGAGAATGGCGACACATAGCCAGTTTTCTATTTTTAAGTACTTAACATCTTAGTGGCGGATCAAGGAGGGACCCCCCCCCCCCCAAGATTTTTTCTGGCGGCCTCGTTTCTTTTTTTTTCTTTTTTTATTCTTTCTCTTAGAATAAAATTTTCAATTTGATCAGTTATTGGCACCTTTGTCACATTGGGCTCCCCAAATTTTGCTCATTGGCCCCCTTGTAATATTGGACCTCCCCCAAGATTTTGCTCTAGATCTGCCCCTGAACATCCTTCCTTGAAAACTAGAATCAACCTCCTTGAAAAAAAAGAAAGAAGATAATTATTCATTGAAGTTAGCAGACGGTTAAAGAAGAAATGTACATATTCACCCCTAGATATTTGTCCAGTTGTTTACTGACTTATAATATAGCTACTCGTATTTCTTAACAACTTTTGAAACAATTGTTTCGTTGTTTTTCAGACTGTCCAAAATACACTTCTTGTTTCCTTTTTCTTCTTTTATGGAGATAAACAAGAAGTGTCATTGATTTGCAAGGACATGAACATGAACCCATAGAGGTGGTGCAGCACTCCATAGGCAGCATTTAACATTTCAGCATCAGGTCGAGGAGCCCGACCTGTGGTCTATGGGTTGCTGTGAAATCCAGTTCCTCTATTGTCCATTAAACAATGGCTTTTAAACCCAAGGGGTAACAACTGGGCATTTTGAGGGACACCTGGAGGCATGAGGCACGGAGGCATGCCTCCGGAGACACGCCGGAGGCATATTCCAAAGGGCGCAATATGTAAATATATACAGCTTGCCTGTTATTCGGTATCTGTCGAATATTTCAGCACCTTCAAAAGCGATCTTTTAAAACTTGGAAAAAATCATTTACGGGTTTATTTGGCAAGGAAAAGAACCCCCAAGACTGAAAACAACTGACATGTACCTAAAGAAGAAGAACGGAGGACTACAAGTTGTTGATATTCATGCAAAAACTAGGAGACCCTAACATAGCACTGATGGTGTCACCTTTTCCTGTTAGACATGCAGCGTTGCCACCTACTCAAAAATAAAATTCTGATTTTTCTTCAAAAAAAGTTTCGAAATTTCAAAAAACGAAATTTCAAAATCCCGGAACACGGTTTTTAAGTTATACAACATAGGGTTGCGCGGTGATGACGTAAAAAGCAAGGTGCGAAATTCAAAGTACCGTGAAACGTGGGTTTTAGTTGTAACTAACAACTGATTGTCAATATTCCTAGTATTATTTCGACGTGAAAACCTCGGTGAAAACGTTCTGGTGGATTAGTAGGATCTACGTCAAATATTTTAGGCCAAAACAATTCGGCAAAGTTCCGAAAAAACGTGTCTACGCATCCACGTTTCATCCTTATTTGAATTTCCCGCCCAAGAATTGACGTTACGCTTCGCAGCCCTATTCAATATGACTTGACCAGCGGTAAAAGTTGCCTTTTATCACGTCTTCACATGTCCCTTTTATCATACCTGCTTTTCTGTTTAGTGGCTGTGCCAAGACGCACCCTTGGATCTCGGATTCTTAATTGTACTAAAAAAAAAGGAATCTGCTGCTTTGACACGAAAGAATCTAGAACACAAAGATCCTTTTTTCCTGAATGTACTTATAATCCAACTTTCTTGGTATTAAACACAGGCCTTTGGGTATTTGAAGAGAAAACTGTAAAGCAACAGTCAGAAAAACTGTTACTACCGAGTTATTAGTAAAAAGCGCTAAGTTAAGCAACCAACTAAAAAATATAACTAGTGTCTCAGATATGTATTGGTACGTTTCAGTAATCATCTCGATAATCACAGCTCAAATGACAACCCTAAGAAACTGGACAAATGAGCTTCAGTAAATCAAACTAAGCTCGGTTAGCACAAGTATAAACACTAAGTCTTCTACTACTAAGTCTTCTACTGAGCATAACAAGTTTTCCGATGATATTCATCGCTTCCGCTGCCCTAGATCTTGGAATGCATTTAAGATTCATAAAATTATATCAAGAACTCAAGCAAATGGGGGACGAGGGGCCCACGCACTTGGACTCGAAGAACCAGCCCAGCCGTGGGTCGCCTCCTCGTCTGTAGTAGATATGGTTTAAGATTCTTTTCAGTTCTTTACCCTCATTCACGTTGGTGATTTTCGTGTTTTTGTTTATGGGTTGGTTGTATTTTGTTTTTTTGTTGTTTAAGGCTGGTCGTAAAAAGGGCTGAAAAAAAAGAAAAAAAAAGAATGAAAAAAGTGCCACCGCAAGAATGGGTTTCATATGGACGGAGGACGCCCAGTCTACGGGAGAGCAAATAGTTTTTTTTGTGTTAAAAAATTTTAGTTAAAAAGAGTAAGCCTTTTGGAAGACCACCTTTAAAATTTTAATTCGTATTAGTGAAAATTGAAGTATATTAATTTTAATAAATTGAAGTAAAAACGCCACCAGAAAAGCGTCTCCTAGAGGGGGAAGGACACCCTGGAACGGGGGGAGTGATAGATATTTGGCAATAAAAAAATTAAATGGTAGTGGGCCTTCATGTCCACTAATACATTGACTGGTATATAATAATTTATTTATTTTTTTAATTAACTTTAGGTGATAGGAAAATGCATAAAGATGTAAGATTTATATGTTTTTGTATTAAAATATCACCGAGTGGAGAGGAGGAGGGGAGGGCAAAAAATAACAACTACCTCTGATAAATGATAAACAAAATTTCTTCTGTTAACACACTGAACATGGTGATGGTGGTGGTTATGGTCTTGAGGTCAGTTTTGGGTTTAGGTGCCATTTTTAACATGATGATTGCGATGCTGACGAGACATCAAAAAAGTGGAACCCTTTCTTCTGGATAAATGAATTGAGCTTTGTGAAGACCTCTAAGTCAAAGCAAAAGACAATGTTGGTGCCGATTTCCATAAAAACGGGTTCTGCTGAATATATGATATGCAGGCTGAAGTCACAGTAACCCTGGTCTACAAATGTGGCAGTTAATGTGAGATCAGTATTCAGCCGGAACTCCTGGAACAGAATTCCTATGTCGTCAGGGAATGGCATCGCCATATTCTGCGTGTCAATAGAGTGGCATCTTCACCCAGATAAGTAGCCAAACTGTTTGACCCGCCCAACTATTACTCTCTTTCCCCTGTCAACCGGTCTGTAAACGCACCATTCACCGATTTGACACCGACCTCTGCATTGGTTTACGGTGACTCACGTAGTCCTATTCGTTGGTCGTGGAACATCACCCGTTATAATCGGTCACTACTCTGCTTCTCAGAGCTTTCCCTCAGAAGCCACAGCAGCGTGGATTTTTTTACTGGTGTTATGGAGCCGTCAGAAGTCTTGACGAGACAAAAACTAGAATTCTTTATGTTCATCACAGGCTCACTAAACCAAATTTTTCTCAACTTGGTGTTTCACAGAGTGAGCAATCACTGGTACATCTTCAAGTGCAAGCAAATGTTGACGGCAAGGCCGTGTCCAGGGGGGGGGGGGGTTACCCGGTTTGAACCCCCCCCCGAAATTTTTGACCGACTCGAAAATAAGTCGAAAATTAGTAAAACCTAGGTAAAAATCAGTAAAATTTGTCGAAAACTGAGTCAAAAATTAGTACCCCCCCCCCAAAAAAAGTCAAAAATTAGTAAACCCCCCCCCCTGAACAAAAATCCTGGATACGGCCCTGGTTGACGGTATATTCTTACCAAAATTACCCCTTATTAAGTTATTTTCCTTGTGTTTTATATAATTATACAAACTTTCTTGTGTTCCAACAATTGCACTAATTGCTAATAAACAAAAACATATTTAAGATCTCCATAAAAAGCCGATTCTTTGATTGAATGTTATCAAAAGTTAGGCTCTTATACTTTCGTTATTGACAAGGATCGTTATTTACTTACCATTCATTACTATGGAGAATGTTTTTTTTGTTTTTTTTTGTTCCAACCAAATCATATAGACAAAACAGTTGTGGAAAAATGGTTAGGAGTTACTCAGTCACAAATTAGAACTTACATTTTACTTATTGTGGGTCAGAATCCACTGGCAGGCATCCAACAATGGGGCAACAAACATTTTTTCCATGTTTTTTACCTATTCTGCTTTTTCTTTGCTTTCCTTATAATTACTTTATAGTCCCAAATGTCCTGGGGGGAATGCCCCCCCTGCCCTTCCTTGCCGGCAGCCATAACGTAGACCATAATATTAAGTTTCTTGTATAAAGTTGAGACAAATTTCGATTTTTTAGGTTTATTGTGATGATTTTCATCTTCTATTTTCGCCAGTGGTTAGTATCGCTAATTTCGGCAATTTTTTGAAAGATTTCTTATCTGAACTGAACATTATAATAAAAAAAATATCTTAATTAATTACGCTCAAAAAGTTTCTACCTAATGGGAGTTCATTCAGTATAACTCCCTCTCTCCAAGATATATCGCTAGACTATGCCCATTTTTTCTTTCAAGAAAGTGTTATTTGGTAATAACAAACAGCTGGAGCACCAGAATCACCCTGTATTTAGATACCCTTCCTCTAGGCCTAACCTATATTTACACAGCATGGTATAGCCTATTATTTAAGCAGGCTGGACCCACCACCCCCACACAAAAAAAACTATCACTTGCCCTAACGCTATACCTATGCTTGGCTTACCTAAAATATGGTTCCTCTTGATCTGGGCCTCCATATCAGCAAAATTACGTCAGAATAATTTCAGATAACGGCGAGAGTCAGTGTTGCCAGCTTCTGGTGTGAATTCACTGTTAAGTCTAAAAAAAATCCCTAATTTTTGAAGAAGCAACGAGGCCGGGTGTCTCGGAGGCACAGAGGCATGCCGGAGGCACGAAGGAAGGGACACCTGCGACGGTCAGTTATTAACCCCTTGTTTAAACCATCAATAACGTCAGCATTTAGTTAAATTATTTGAAAAAAACTACGTTTTCTAAAGAGTTAAAGAGGGTGAGTTACAAGGTCGAACCTTAAAACGTACAGGGATTAGGAGGTACAGTTGGGGGGCTGCCGTCCCCCAAACCCCCCGCTTTCGCAGCCTTATAAAAAAAAATCATTAAACTGAAAGTAAGGAGCGACATTAAAACTTAAAACGAACAGAAATTATTTCGTATACGAAAGGGGCTGTGCCCTCTTCAACGCTTCACTCTTTACGCAAAAGTTTTTATTGTTTAAAAAAAAGAGTTGTAAGAAAGTCAAACTTTAGCGTCAAGAGCAAGGTGTTGAGGAGGGCACAGCCCCTTTCATATACGGAATAATTTCTGTTCGTTTTAAGTTTTAATGTCGCTCCTTACTTTCAGTTTAAATTTTTTTTTTATTTAAAGGCTGCGAAAGCGGGGGTTTGGGGGGCGGTAGCCCCCAACTGTGCCTCCTAATCCCTGTACGTTTTAAGGTACTCTTTAACTCTTTAGAAAACGTAGTTTTTTTCAAATAATTTCTGCACGTTTTTGTACAGTTTATTACTTATTATTGCTTGACTAACTGTTAGCTGATTTGACAGCTTGCGGGCTCCTATAGGAAAACGAGCCTGCGTTTTCGCGGGCTCTTGTAGGAAAACGAGGTTTTTCGTAAATGTAAATTCGGGGGATAATTTTTTCGGTCTGAAAATATCAAAAGGCCCTAACAGGTCGAATTCTGTTTCGAATGAGTCCTCATTCCCCCGGATCAGTTGCCAACTGTGGCCTGTAGGCGTGGCTAAGAAATTTTTTTTTTTTTGAACTTTAAGTGGCTATATTTGGTTTTTGGAAAACAGGGAAGGAGTGATCGGATTGAGCTGAAATTTCGAGGATAAGCTCCCGGACCCTAGGAAAGCTTAACCTCTAAATTTCAACCCAATCGGACAACGTTAAAGGGGGGCTGTGCTCGGAGGGTCGAAACTTCCGGCCCACTTTTACCCATGAAGATAAAGTCGGAGGGGGGTGAAATTTTGCACGTTTCTGAGTTTGAGCTTGGGCTACAAAACGCGATTACCACTGTCTCTCTGCGACCGCTAGGACCGGAAATCGCTTAACATTGTGGTGGGTCGCCTCTTTATAGAGGCACAAGTGTGCCTCCTTGATTTTCGATGTCTATTGTCCCCTAAGTCCTCAAAAAAATTCCCGCATTCATTCATCTAGTCGTCTCCATAATTAATGTATCTGTCGAAATATCCTTTTCTACAAATAAATGACTTGTGTATTAGGAGAAATAGTAACATTTTCTACAATTGAAGCTCAAAAACAAACACCCGATTAAAAAAAAAAATAATTATAAGAAAGATTATACACTTGTTTTTCCACTGGTCTTGTTGACATAATCAGTCACTGACGTTCACAAACAGCATATTTTTGCAAAAAAAAACGGAGAAGGTTGCCTATTCATCCTCTGGTATAAATGCCTAACCATCTGCAGGACACTGACGCACATAGGAATAACTTGGGGGAGAGGTGGGGGTAGATTTGAAAAAAAAAACTAAAAAGGTGATTTGCATTAAAATGAAAGAATTGCATGAGATATTGTAAAAAAAAAATGTTCATTTCCAAGGAAAATTTTCCCCAATTGTCGTATGTTTATGCCTTTAACTGTAAAATTTTCAGAAAAATACGCTAAAATATATATAGTTCTGATTACAATGGCCTAGAACCACGTTCTAATCAGTACACACCCCCTCCAAACTTAATATGTGCCCCAGATACGCAAGACCAAGGGGGGCCTCAGACTTTGTTCTGAAATCAACATTTTAGTAACGTCTTTTTGTTCCATACAATTTGTTTGTTTTTTTAATCGACACTACTCCTGAAACAAAATCCTGCATGTCTGACCGATACATAAATAAAATTTAGATCTATACCACTGTCCTAGATCTAGTGTACCGTATTATTAAATAAAAAAAACTAGTTTTTTAAACTGAAAGTAAGGAGCGACATTAAAACTTCAAACGAACAGAAATTAGTAAGTATATGAAAAGGGGTGTTCCCTTTTCAATACTTCAGTCTTCATGCAAAAGTTTTTCATCGTTTAAAACATTAAATTTTTGAGACAAAGTCAAAGTTAAGTATAAAGAGCAAGTTAGTGAGGAGGGGACCACCCCGTTCATATAAAGACCAAATTTTGTGCGTTTAATGTTTTTATGTTGCTCCATACTTTCAGTTTAAAAAAATTGTTTTTTTTAATTTCTAATCGTTTTTTAGTTAATGCAGCTTTTATTTGCATCAAAAATTTACTTTTCTTTTGCTAAATGGATGTCTTTACAAATTAACTTACGTAACTAACTTTTATATTCGTATATTTTTCTTCTGGCAAAAAATACAGAGTTTCAGATTTTTGCAGATATGAGCTTGAAACCTATGTAATAGGGTTTTCTGATACGCTGAATCTGACGGTGTGATTTTCATTAAAATTCTTTCACTTGTAGGGGATGTTTCCCCCTCTTTAAAAAATCGAGTAAATTTTCTCAGGCTCGTAGCCTTTGATGAGTAATACTAAACTTAATAAAATTTATATATTTAGGATCAGCATTATAAACACATTCTTTTGATACATTTATTGACATCAAAATTCCGTTTTTAAAAGTTTCGATTACTATCGAGCCGTATCGCTTGTTTTTTTATTGTTTTTTTTTATTACGTATATGTTATTACGTATATGAAGGGGTACTCCCCTTAGTCAATACGACGCTCTTTACGTTAAAAGTTAAAAAAAAATTTTATTCAAAAAACCCAGAAACACAAAGGCCGTTTAATTATAATAGATAGCTATTTTGAAAGAACTAAAAAAAACACGTAGCGTAAAGAGCGAGGTATTGACTTGAGGTAGAATCCCCTCACATGCTTTATGATTTCTTTTGGTTTTACGTTATAACATTCCTTCTTACATTTCAGTTCAAAAAACTTGTTTTTTTTATTTAATGTCTGCTCGATTTATAAATATAGCTTATAAATACAGTACGCCCTTCCTAAAAACGTATCTTATACCAAGTAAACCTCTTCTACAGAAATATTCTTCAGAGTTACCCCCTCCTCTAGCCCCCCCTCCAGAAAAAATCCTTCCTGAAAATGGTTGTATACTTCCAAATAACCAATAAATAATGCTGGCAAGTCCGGCGCCCCCTTCATGGCAATTTCCCTTCCCCCATGAAAACTTCCTTCATGAACAGATCCTTCAACATAACCACCGACCCACCCTTCCCTCCCACTACCAGAAAAAAAAGCTCCTGAAAACTTCTGTATACTTCCCAATAACCAATACTATGTTAACATTGGGTAAAGCTCATAACTTTTAGCCCTCCCTCTGGGAACTTCGGGGGATTAAGTCATCCTAAAAGACATATTTACCATATTTTCGACCATGCTGAACAAAATGGCTATCTCAAAATTTTGATGGGGTGATTTTAGGAAAAAAATAAGCTTGGGAGGGGGCCTAGTTGCCCTCCATTTTTTGTTCACTTAAAAAGGGCACTATAACTTTTAATTTCCGTTCCAATGAGCCCTCCTATGATATTCTTGGACCACTGGGTCTATACAATTACCCCTGGGGGAAAAGAAACAAAAAAACAAACAAACAAATACAAACGTATCCGTGATCTTTCTTCTGGCAAAAAATGCAAAATTCCACATTTTTGTAGATAGGAGCTTGAAACCTCTACAGTGTGGTGCTCTGATATGCTAAATATGATGGTGTGATTTTCATTAAGGTTCTATAATTTTTAGGGGGTCTTTCCCCCTTTTTTTTGAAAATCAGCCATATTTTCTCAGGCGCGTAACTTTTGATGTGTAGCACTAAACTTGATGAAAGTTATATATTTGAAATCAGCATTGAAATTTGATTCTTTTGATATATCTATTGGTATCAAAAACCCGTTTTCTAGAGTTTCGGTTACCATTGAGCCAGGTAGCTCCTTACTTACAGTTCGTTACCACGAACTGTTTGATTAACGTAAAAATGACAGAATTATCTTTTATACATTATTACCAACAAAATACTTCATTGTATAATTTAGTTGGTAGTATTATTTCTTAAGTTGCATAATTAACAAGGCGCCCCTTTCTTTAATTAAATCAAGATCAACTGATACAACTTTAAATTAGCAGGAGACTCTGAACTTGTGAAACATAATAGAAATTCAAAATGTCTCACATCTTCATACTTCATCATCCACCGGAGATTATATTAAGATGCTCATCTGTCTAACTAGCCCTCTAGATATAAACTAGAGCCCCCTTGAAAGGGATTTGAAGGAATTTCATTTTGGGGCAAAGGAAACATGGCCAATATAGCTGTTGATGGAAAGATATTAGAATTTAATCGGAAATTATCTTTTCAAGATGATTGAGTTGAACTCTGAGTAAGGGGTGGATTTTGACACATGGAATGGGTTTTTGTGTCGTCAATATAAGTTCAAATCGTTAAAATAGCTGCTGAAATCGATTTTATTAAAACGTTCATAGCAGTGAACGGTAAGTGAAGCCCAACCCATGTCAAAAGTATATATATATATATATATATATATATATATATATATATATATATATATATATATATATATATATATATATATATATATATATATATATATATATATATATATGTGTATATATAATATATATATATATATATATATATATATATATATATATATATATATATATATATATATATATATATATATATCCGTGCTATTGTCAGTCTGAGACTATAAAAGCACATAAACAAAAAGATTATCTGTCGAATAGGTCACTAATCATCACCCACGACCATCAAGGAGGCTAATTGTGCCGACGAGAAAACAATAAACGCATACAAAATTTCTTTAGGTACGTTTTTTCGTTTTTACGTGTCAGACAAAGATTTCGGGGAGGGCATTCTAACCCCCTAACCCGTCCCAGGATACGGCCCTGACCACCATGCTAGTGCGATTATGTTGTGGTATTGCGACTTGAGATTGGGAATCATAGGTATCTTAAGTCAAATGTTATTGACTCTGGCAATTCTGATGGTGAATTTGTTTATCTGACCCCGTTTTATAGGGGCTATGGGCTCCTTTTTGAGATATTTTTTTTTTATAAATAATATGAAGTTAGATTAGGGTAAGAGTCACAATTTCTTCTAACTGGATATTTTAGGAAGAAGTTAGTCTTTTTAATTTTTTGGTATAAGGAAGAATGATTGTGTTAAACCCCCTCCCCTAAAAAAAGAAAGTAAAACAAAGACGGCATCCATAAAAAGAACCTGAACGATGCCTGGTGCTACGACTGATCTTAAAGAGCTGTTAAAGAAAACTGATTTTAAAAAGTTCTTTTCTATTCGCTCTGTAGTTGCTACAAGAAGAATTAATACCGTTAGGTATTGTATACATTTAATAATACGTTTGGAACAAACAGTGGTAGTTCAAAAGATGATTATGTGTTTTTGTAGGAAATCTATCTGCTGTTCTACCATAGGCATTGCTACAAATTTAAGAGCTTCTGACCATTTTTATGGATCGTATAAGAGAAACATAAATCTGTTTCAGACACGTTAAATTGTAATAGGTTATGGTCAAATCCAACAATACTGCACCTTGGGGTTTTGTTGGATTTCAACATAGGAGTTTTCTTTTTGCTGCTTGTACGATTCTACCTATTTTGATTTTATCTTGTTTCCTACCAGTTTTTTTTACCCTGTTGTGTTTTTCTGCAATCCTCTGAACTCTGAGCTCTAATCTTTGACTAATGTGGTGGTGATATGTTCTCTACCAGAATTTTTTTGGATACCGTTAACTATTTCCATTGAGGTTTCTAACTTTCTGCCATCCAGCGTACATTTTGGAGCACCTTCTGCCACGTGTAGCATACTTTTACAAAGCCATATCTTTTCATGCCACTCATAGAATACTTCAATCCACGAATGACACGGCACCTGATGTAATTTTTGAAAGTAGGCATCTTCTTGTTGTTTTCTTCATATTTCATTGTTTTTGTTCTGCTGTTTTGGGTTCTACAGATTGATTGTTTTCGTAGTGGGATTTTTTTTGTCGTTTTAACTTGGTCTTTATGTTCTATTTTAACCCTCGCGTTCATGGATTTTTTTTTCTCCCGAAGTTTTCCCCATGGTCATTTTTCGTCTCAGTTCTTCAAAAGTTTTATTTTTCACATTTTTTTTTGGTGCATATGCTGTCAAACTTTCCCTTGACCATACCATGGTTATAAGTTTATTATCCAGCAAATATTTTGTTATCTCTGTAATTTCTTTTTCTTCTTTGTATTGTTCTGCTTTGGTGCTTTAAAAAATCAAGCTATTTTCATCAGGGTTGCCAACTGTTGACGTCCGAAAAAGAGTGCAAATCAAGGCCAAAAAAGAGTGATTTTTGCTCAGAAAGAGTGCAAGTCAAAAACTTTGCATGCGCACGGCTGTCGCTGCTTGTGCATCACCTCTGAGTTATAAAAGAGTGCATTTCGAACGAAAAGTGTGCAAGGTAGTAACCCCTTTTCCTTGGATTAATAATACTTCTGACGAAGTTCTCAACTACTGATGTTCAATGTGAATCAAAACTAACAGCAAAAAAAAATTGATTTTCGCTCTTCTGTATCCCCTCTGAAATAAAAAAAAGAGTACATTTAACACGAAAAGTATGCAAGTTGGCAACCCTGATTTTGATACTGCATATTTTCTAAATCTGCTTTTCACTTTTCTTCTGACCCTTATATTGGTTGGAAGTAATATTATATAATAAATTTTTGCCGCTTTCATTTTTTTTTCTCAATCCATTGCTCTTGTTGTGCTTTACTGTTGTTCAAAAATCAGTGATTTGGTAATAAAATCTTTGTAAAAACTACTTGTTACTTTATTGACATTTTTGAACAGAAAATATCACAAAAAGCATTAAAGTTAATTGAATTCGATCTACTTACTTTTATTTTCAAGTATGAAGATATGGGAAAAATTTCGGATTCAATTCGCTTATATTTACTGCCAACTGGGCCCTCTGCTTTATTTTAATGAAAACAAAAATTTGAAAATTACAAAATGATTATAACCGTTAGATTATTCATTTAAAATCATTCACCCCTAAAATTTCTGCGCCTGGAGCAAGTGACACCTCTGTACCCCCAAAATCACCTCTGTTTGGGAGTTTAAAGGAATTTTGGTCGACTATTATTTTTGTTTCTCAATTTATTGGTCCTATCCTACTTTTAAAATTTTGAATTTCTCGTTTTTCTTCCAGGAAAGGGTAGATAAAAGCAGTTTCATCATAGAAAAATAGCAGTAACTGTTGTTTAAGCCTCCAAGTCTTAAGAGGATTTAATTTTTTATTTTTCTCATATGTTTTTCTTTTTTTCCCTCATTTTACGTTCGTTTGTTCGTTTACAAATAACTTTCTTTAAGAAAAAAACTCATTTTGTTTCACAGCTACAAGTTACTGGTACATTATTGAAGGAAACTGTAAGCGCAATATTTCACATATTGAGATATTTTTGTCTGATATTATTTCTGAACTTTTCGCAAGTTTTACTTCCCATCTTGATGAACCCAGAGGGCAGTGGCATAGAGATCAAAATAGTAAATAGTATTAAAATCTGGATGAACCTAGAAGGCAGTGGCATAGAGATTAAAATAGTATTAAAATCTGCATGAACCCAGAGGGCAGTGGCATAGAGATTAAAATAGTATTAATAGCATTAAAATAGTATAAAAATCTGGATAAACCCAGAGGGCAGTGGCATAGATATTAAAATAGTATTAAATAGTATTAAAATCTGGATGAACCCAGAGGGCAGTGGCATAGAGATTAAAATTTTATTGAATAGTATTAAAATCTGGATGAACCCAGAGGGCAGTGGCATAGATATTAAAATAGTATTAAAATCTGGATGAATCCAGAGGTGAGTGGCATAGAGATTAAAATAGTATTAATATCATTAAAATAGTATAAAAATCTGGATAAACCCAGAGGGAAGTGGCATAGATATTAAAATAGTATTAAATAGTATTAAAATCTGGATGAACCCAGAGGGCAGTGGCATAGAGATTAAAATTTTATTGAATAGTATTAAAATCTGGATGAACCCAGAGGGCAGTGGCATAGAGATTAAAATTTTATTGAATAGTATTAAAATCTGGATGAACCCAGAGGGCAGTGGCATAGATATTAAAATAGTATTAAAATCTGGATGAATCCAGAGGGGAGTGGCATAGAGATTAAAATAGTATTAATAGCATTAAAATAGTATAAAAATCTGGATAAACCCAGAGGGCAGTGGCATAGATATTAAAATAGTATTAAATAGTATTAAAATCTGGATGAACCCAGAGGGCAGTGGCATAGAGATTAAAATTTTATTGAATAGTATTAAAATCTGGATGAACCCAGAGGGCAGTGGCATAGATATTAAAATAGTATTAAAATCTGGATGAATCCAGAGGGGAGTGGCATAGAGATTAAAATAGTATTAAAATCTGGATGAACCCAGAGGGCAGTGGCATAGATATTAAAATAGTACTAAATATTATTAAAATAGTATTAAAATATTATTAAAATCTGGATGAACCCTGATGGCAGTGGCATAGATATTAAAATACTATTAAATAATAGTATTAAAATCTGGATGAACCCAGAGGGCAGTGGCATAGAGATTAAAATAGTGTTAAAACCAAAACTTTAGTGCCTAAGATAAGATTTATTCATGATGAAATACACGTGCAATAATACACTATACTAATCCCCAAAGGTTCCTTGGCCTCTAAAGAAAAGGGAGAATATACGAGTCACTTACTCAATAACTCAGAGAGAAGAAAAGAAATACAGAATACAAGAATAAAAATTAATAGATGAAATAAATTCAAATAGAAAAATGAAACTAGTGAGAAATTATTATTTCATTTTATTCAGGTTTGAGTGTTATGCTTTAAGTTTTAGTTTTTATATGATTTGATTTTCACCGTTCCCTTTCCTCGCCATTTTGCTTTTTTCTTTCGTTAACTTTGGTCATTCAAAGACGGCTTGGCGGAGATTCTCTGAAATGTTTATATTTTCTTAATTTGCGGAGAAATTCCATTCCTTTTCTTCTCTTCAGACACGTGCAATAGGAGGCCAATTACGGCCCTCTGAAAACCAAATGACCTTTCTGATTTTTTCCTGTACTCTTTCCGTTTTGGAGTATTATTTGTTTATAACCTCAGCTCTTTTAATATATGGGTTTGTGAATGATTTTTCTTTCGTCCATAAAAGGAAAGAAGAAGAAGATAACTAGAATTAGAAAGAAATGAAGATTTAAACTTCTTTGTAGAGTAAAAGATCATAGACCGCGATACCTTGAGGGCAGAGCGACTTTCACACTACGTACGTAATGTCCTATGCTAAAAGGGAAGTTACGTTACGTTAAGTATATTATTGTACGCTTAAAAATGTCCTTTTGCACTAGAGCAACGTAAAAATTCATAAAGCCATTATAATCATCCTCTAAAGTCATCACAGTCATCACAAGCAAACTATTCAAAAATTAAAAATATTGAACAAGCATTGAAATTTAAACTCCGGTTAAGCGGGAAAGACTTTCTTGGAAAGTTTGTTAATTTATTTTCAAAACTTACTAATAACTAACCCAGAAATTGTATTTTCCTATTATGTTGACTTTTTCATAACGTAACATAAGCATACGCAACATTAAATTCTATGTGGAGCCAAAGCTCACTTGGAACTGCCTATAATACGCACAAAAATTGTTCCGTAAGATTACAGAACGTAACATAAAGTCTTAAGTTTTTCTTATGGGAAATGCTTTACGCCATAGTGTGAAAGCACCATAATTTGTGGAAACAGAGGTAAACAACGATTCTTAGTCTGGGGGTCGAAATATGTTAAAAGCAGTATTTGGTACACCCCTTTGAAATAAATTCCCGCTTATGGACCTGGCTTGAATAGTTCCAAAGGCAGCTAAGCTTTATACCCCTAGTATAATAAATTGATGTATGGTAGACAAAAACCGAGTGAAAACACGTACAAAAGAATCAAGCATTACACCATATGGCGGCAGGTCTCAAGCATTTCGGGCGTGATATGTTTTCTTTGCTGAACAAGTCGTCCTAATGAAACTGGGCTGTGTTAGTTATTTCTTCCGCTAATGATATGTGGTGACACATTGAGAATGGTTGTCATCAAGCCCAGCCTCATCTTGTTAGCAACCCATCAATACAACCGTAATTAGGGTTATTTGACGCAATACAAATTGTATGTTGGATTCTTGCCAATGTTTAACAGGGCTTTTTATTCGAAAGCCAGTGTTTTGGATGCACATTTGTGGCTGAGACTTAGTCGCCACATTGAGATGATGCTAAACATGCTAAAACTAAAGACTCATCTTTCATCTAAAGTGTGTCTTTCTTATTGCAATATCAGCAATTAACTGCACTTCCAGGAACCCTTTTAAATCCTTAATGTCTTGAACAAATAACATGGTTTCATAGAAGGTACGCTTATCTAAATTCCAAGCATGCTAAATACCCTTTTCAAACCATGGATACGTTCAAAACCCCAGTGAACATAATTTTGGTATCTGAAAGCATAACATTTTGGCAGCATATTTCAAATTTTATTCAAATTCAAAGGTAAAATATCAAATCTAAAATTAATACTGTTTTCATATTAATAATTAGAGTTTTTCCCTTTCTTTAATCTGTTACTTAAAAACATGTATAAAAAATTATGTTCAAAAAATTAAAAGTTATAGCCTACCAGGAAATTTGGATTATTCTTGCTACGTTATGATAGTAGAACATTTATTTCGAAGGTTTTACACCAATAACGAATCTAATTTAGATTAAAATTTAGCTTAGAAATCTGAATGAAATCTGTAAGAAATCTGTCGTTTCCTTTTCTTACACAAGGGCAAGGGCGTATCCCGGATTGTTGTTTGAAGGGAGGGAGGGAATTACACAAATATCTACACAACGCATTAAGTATTTTTTATATGCAATTGTGTTACTTTTTTACGAGTTGGAAAAATTTCGGGGGGCGGATCAAACCCGGTAACGCCCCTTGGTGGTACTTATTTAGAATCCAGAAAACACGCGAGAAGTGAAGTTTCGTTAATGCTAATGAAATAAAACAAAATAGGATAAAAATACAATAGTTCAGAAACAAATTTAGGCTATATGTTTGCACATTAGGGGGGAGGGGTAAAGCATAGCATATATTAAATACGTAACCTAGCCTAACTAAACCAAGGTACCCTTTAATCCCCCTAAACCCCAAAAAACTAAAGTTTAAATATTATTCCCGGAGTGGGAAACCCTGTGTTTATACAGCGTCTCATATAAGTACTGGGTAATGCCTATCTGATTTTTGCAATACAATTCTCGCGTGTTTTCTGGATTCTAAATAAGTACCAATCCATTTTTCAAAGGGAGGATTTAAGGGGGTATAAAATTAAAAATCGTCTTTAGTTCTTCCCTTGAGAGCTTAAGTGATGTATTTACAATTCCGGGTCAAAAGTTAGGTAAGAGCAGTGCAGGGACCCACACAGGGAATGGAGGGCTCAATCCCCCTCCTAAAAAACCTGAAATTTTCCCAAGTTTCTTAGTACTTTTTATTAAAATAATCAAATAGAATGTGCTTTTTATTGCCCCGCCCCCCACCCCAAAAAAAATTCCTATATCCGTGCCTGAAGTAGTTATATGGCTTTTCTTTAATAGAATTTGATTCTACTCTTAAGAGCTCGGCACACGTAGCTGATCTCTGTAACCGATTTCAGCATCAATGGACAAACGATAGCCGTAAGAAAAATTTGTTGAAAGAAAAATTTATTGCGCGAGATTTTCAAAACGAAAAATCATGGACACAAATAGTCAACTCGAGTTTATTAGTAGTTGCATGATTGATCTCAGCTTAGTTCTCAGCTCAATAGCGGGGTCTTTCACCACAGGCATCTCTGGATGACTATTTATTTGTATCCCTATTTTTTGTGATGATTATGATGAAAATCAGTGCTGATGGGGCCTTCGGGACAAAAACTTTTCCTTTTCAACTCTAATGATTAAATTTTCCGTTGCTATTCTACAAATTTTATCTTACAATTTCATACCTTAAGAATTTTTGTTACAGCTATCGTTTGTCCACTAATGCTGAAATCGGTTACCGAAATCAGCCACGTGTGCCGAGCCCTTAAGAGTAGAATCAAATTCTATTCTATTATATATCTTTAATAAATATCTTTAATTCTATTCTATATCTTTAATATAAATAAATTCTAATAAAGAAAAGCCATATAATTACTTCAGGCACGGATACAGGAATTTTTTTACGGGTTTGAAAATGATACCATATATTGTACTTGCGTATTATCCAGAACACACTCAAGAAGATTGCTCTGTTTATCTTAGAAAAACCGGTTTGACTGTCTGCAGGTATTTAATATAATGCATTATAATGCAGTTATTTAAAATATTGTATTATATTATATTAATGCAGTTATTTAAAATATTAAATAACTGCATTATAATGCAGTTAGGTATTTAATATAATGCATTCTCGGTGGTCTGCTTTCCATAGTTCTCTGTTGTAGTTTCCATAATTTTGTTGCTAAAGCATTATATTTTCATCATATTTCATTATGATTAACCTAACTTTAGTTCTTGAGTGTTTCCTGGATAGTACACAAATACCCCATATAGGCTATATTTTAGTTATTGCTCATTTAATACTGCAGAACAGATAGGAGGGATGGGCCAAATGCCTAACCCTGTCCTTGGCATGAACTGCGTTCAGTACATTTTTTTTTTTTTTTTTTTTTTTTTTTTTTTTTTTTTTTTTACAATAATAATAACAACAATACCATAACCCATAGAGCCTTCATTAATCTCTAAGTGAAAAAATTTTAGTTACTGACTTTGAAGTAGTAGATTCTGGCTCTAAGAAAAAATAGAGCTCTGATCATGCTGAAAATTAGGCACCCTCCTCCATTTTCAATTATTTATCTTTCGGGACGTGAAGGGAAACAAATCGAATAAACTATTGGATGCATTCTGCAATTATTAGGCTTACTTAAGATAAGAAGAACTAGTATTCAGGGCAAATCCAGAGTCTTTAGAGATTTGACAGCACTGTATTATCTTAACTTTAATGGTAGGGGGAACCTACATCTTGTTTCTTTGAGTCTTTAATTTAATTTACTTTTACTGTTGTATTGGAACTTTTACAAAGGGATGGCAAAAAATGACTCATCAGAAGTATGAATTTCCGTCACTGGGACTTCGAGAAACCGCGTTGGCCCAGCTTTGCACGTTAGACTTTAGTTACGTCGGAACAGGCACGAACTTAGGATGGGGTCTCTGAACCCCACTGAAAGCTTGATATGTTTACAATTTTTTGAAGTTTCTTACATTTCCTATGTTATTCACCTGTTTATGGCAATTTTTATTGATCTGTGCCCCCAAAATAGCCCCCCAACCTCTTTTGGAAAAGTTTCCGCTCACAGAACTGACCGGCCCGTGATTAGAGAAATTTTAAAATTAGGACGAAATTGGACAAAACTAGACGAATCTGATGCAGCAGATAGCATGCTTCTTAGTAATAATAATAATAACAATAATTTATTATAAGCCAAAAAACAGGCGATACAGAACAGTATTCTTAATTACACTCCATAAGAAAAATAACATAAATATCAAGTTTCACTCAATGATGTCAACGCTTCATTTACATATTTACATAACTGCCTGATTGTCCTTTTTACAGTCGTTTTCAGGATCCCCGGGAACTCCCCAGTTACCACCCTCAAAATAATTTTCCCTGAATAGAGAAAGTTGCTGGGACTCGGTGTGAATATGGGCCACATCCTCAATACCTAGGTTACATCTGGGGCAACGGTAGCATGCTTCTTAGTTGCAATAAATTTGTTAGATCCCACTGCCTTGGGGAAGCCCACATGTGAAGTATTGACGGGATTTAGATGAAATTTTTGGGAAAAAAATGAAGAAGAATGGTATTTCTTAACCATATAGTGGCTATAAATGAACAGAAATTCTGTATCGTATAGAAATACTAAAGATACATTTTTTGGTACAATTGCGTTATACCCACTCTTTTCTATACTGCTAGTTTGGTTAATGCTAATGAAATAAAATAAAATATGATGACTATAGAATAATTAAGAAACAAATTTGGGCTATACATTTACACATTAGGGGGGCGTGGGGTGGGGGGCAAAGCATAGCATATATTAAATATGTAACCTAACCTAACCTAGGTATCTTTTCCCCCAAAAAAATATCACTTTAAATATCGTATATGCAATTACGAATGGTTTCTTCAACGCGTCTTGAGTTTGAGATTATAAAAGAGTGGGTATAACGCAATTGTATCTATTTTTGATAGTTGAACCTTCCGTGAAATGTGTTCAACCTCTCCCCCCTCCCGAAGACAGAAATTGACCACTTATGTAAACTAATACTTCTATGCCAAGTATTAATTCTATGTTATGGTACTTAGTGCAAAAATATGCAACGTCATTCATTTTTTACAATAATTAAGCTTCATAAACGATTTATTATCTTAATTTGCGAACTTATGTTTTTTTTCTTTGGAATAAATCTCTTTAGCAATAGCAAATAACAGCATGAAAAGATCGCTTGGGTGGAGTTGCTTTATAACTAATTGACCAAATGCCACACAGATGTCCACTCATTGGGGATGCGTATTAAAAGCTCCTATGGGATAAATGAGCGAAAATACTACTAACATTAAAAAAAAGTGGTTCCTATTTTGCTTTATGGTTATTTATGTGATGCAATCATTTGATGAAAAACAGTTACTTGGTAGGTCTACCAGATCAATACACAAAATAAATTTAGCTTGGAATAAAACACGTATAGGTGGGGGCCTTCGGGACAAAGCCTTTCCTGGCTGGGGCTCATGATTGACATGATTTTACCAATAGTTCTCTATATATATATAGTTTTTTTCTTTTTTTTTTCTCAAATGGCAATCCCAAAACGAATTCCTGCGCACTCATCTAGGCCTGAATAAAAAGGGAACTAAGTTAGGTCAAAATTGCAAAGGTCAAGCTAGGTCAAAATTACGCGTGACAAGCATGACAAATCCTAATTAATAATTTTTTGTCTAAACTAGGTAAAAACATTTTACTGCTAGTATCATAAGTTTAAAAAGCCTACATATTCTTCTGTCTTTCTTATGAGACATGGAAGACACTCTTTTGTGAGGATAAGAATAATCCTCCTCAACCCCATCGAAACTTTCCCTGAAATGCTTGACTCTATCCTACAACTGTGAAGCTTTGAGACAAAGCTGGGTAGTACTACCCACAATATAATTTTGGAATACTCATTTACGAAGAGAAAAAACCGCCCTCCCCTCACGTTTAACCTATTTTTTTCCATCTACACACACGATTTAGTCTTGTGTCCATTTTTACTCCACAGATTCAATTTTTGCCCAAAAATAATATATCCCATTCCCAATATTTGTACCTAACACTGATACAAAAATATCAAGTCAGGGTCTCGATTCCACGACAGTGTGATTAAGACTTCTATCTATCACGTACTCTACTAACTGACCTAGCAGTGCTTGTTAAGTGTATTTTACCACCTTTCTTATATTTTTTTTTGTAAAAATAAAAGAGCTGCAGGATTATTTAGGATGAATAAACCTATATTGTAAGTCGCAAAAGTAAGACACATCGTTTTCGATATACTGAGTATCAGACTGGTGAATATCATTTTTTTTTCCTCTTTTCGATATTCATAATGCCCCGTAGTTCAACTCATCTGTGTAAGTTTTTTTTTTTAAGACCGTGTTGTATCTGCATCAAACCTGAGATATGAGATGGTGGATTATAAGGACATGGGCATTGTTATTCCACTTCATTAAACCTATTTCTTTTTTATAGTTTGGGACAGTGATTTTCATGCACCACCTGCACCAACCATTGATGATTATGATTACGATACAAGCTATGATGATTCAGATGATGTGAGACAAAGCAATAAAAATGCTTCAGTTATCCCAACAGAAGTCTCACTCTCGCCTGGTAAGCGATTTATGACTGATTGTAAATGATAGTAAAAATGAAGTTAAGTCTTCCATTGAGTGCTAATAATTAGCTCAAAGGTGTGAATTAATGGCAGAAGATTGACGGTTTAATTCTCTTCAGACCTGATAACTATTTTCTTAATGGTCGTTCAACCATAACTATTTTCTTGAAGTTTTTTGAAGCGTTGCTTTGTCGAATTGAGAAACCTGCACATGATCTATGATGTGTGACATCAGACACGTACGTATGAATTTATTTGGGAGAAGGGGGAGGGCACGTTCGAAACCAAATGAACCATATGGACAGTTCCAGAACTTAATATTTTGGAGGAGGAGTGTATAAGACCAGCTCCCCCCTGCCTTTACGTCAGATACATCTATATCCTAATGCTACATCTGAACATTCCAAAGCTTTAAACATCGAAAAAATTTTCCAAACTATTGATTATGTCAAAATGGATATTTGGCTGCACTGGGAAGCACAGTTTTCGATTCAAGAAAGTTAGCTCGGGCTGCTAGTGTAATCTTTTGCGTTGAATTTCAATATCCTGTGTGGATTTTCTATTACCTGCAGTTTTTTGTGTTATAATTTTTTGTTGTTTTTTTTACAAAATTTTGGCGTTTTGATTAAAAAAAAGAAAATTACCAGTTTTCTAATATAGGCTTATGTGCTTAATACAAAAATGTAGTTGAATTTTTAGTAGCACACACGGTTTTTGTGTAGTGATTTTTCGAAGTTTTGTTTAAGCTTGGGTGTTTTTGATAAACAAATTAAAAATAATCACATAACCTAGCGAAAAACAAATTGTGATTGTATTTTAAATTCAGTTTAAAATTTTCAGTTTGAACCACATATTCTAGTTTTTGAGTCAACCAATTTAAAATGTTGAATGTCTTCAAATCACGTCTTTTAAATCCATGTTTTGAGAAAAGAAGTATAGTTCATTAAAAAAAATGTAGTTATGGTTTTTCCACGCTCATAATTTTTGCTTGATTAAATTTTTGGCTGGATTTGTTGTCTTTCAGACAAAAAAAAAATCAAGTAAAAGTTATGGGTGCAGGGGAAAATTCGATTTAATTTACGAGTACAACAGAAAAAAATAATCTTAAAAAATGATTTTGAAAAAAAACGCCAATAATTTGCAAAAAAATAAATAAAAAAGTGAACAAACTGTGGGGGATGAAATAATTTTGATTGGATGTCCTGTATTCTAACAAATGTTTTAATCTTGTTCGCATGTCTACAACGACTTTGGAGATTTAAATAAAGAAATACGAATGACATTGATGGTGTATTTTCTTTTAAAAGTTTAAATTGTGATTTGTGATCAGGAAGAGCGTGAAGTAAAATTTCCGGGCTTGACGAAAAATCAAAATCAAACTGCGATACGTTGCTGAAACCTTTCGATGCTGTTAAGGTGGATTTTTAATCGTGAATTTTTGTATTTCGTACTGACTGAAAAACGAATACAGAAAGCTGTTTTGAAAACGAGCATTAATATTTTTTATTTTTATTCTTTTTAATTTTTTTTAAGGAAAAAGAATTCCACGATAAATACATTCAGCTTTTAAAATAACCCCAAATATGTGCTTCAAAGATAGATTAAAGATTAACATATGTGAAAAAATTGATCTTTTAGGTCAAAATTTAGTGTCAGTTAGGTACGTACCATACGTAAGAATGTGTCCGCTGGGTGGCGTGCCGAACTTGCCAAAAGAGACAAGAAAATAAAGACAAATTATATTGAATTACAGGACATTATGGAAAGATTCCACAGTCTATGATATTTTTTGGCAATGTCCCCTTCCTGCCTACCTTCTACTGTGGTTTGTCTAAATCTTAAAAGACCGAATATATTGTACATGGCGCCATACAGTATTTGTGATCTCCCAAGATATAATAATCTTGCAAGCGTACATAGAAATTTTCCTCTTAGGGAAATTTCCGAAAAAAATGTGGTATAATGTGGAAATATCATGAGTTTTGGGCTTTTAACTGATTTTTTTTTGTAAGTTTCGCCCCCCCCCCCATCAAACCTACAAACAGACTCACTAGTCAGCTTCTCCATGCAATTGGCGATGAGTGTGACTATGAGGTTGATGACAAAGGTATAATTTCCGGAACTCTAGCATTCTGCAAACTGCTTGCCTTCTTTGAGATTTTTTTTTTTTACTGCAGGCATATTAGAAGCACTGTATTGCATATTAATCACTTACATATATATATATATATATATATATATATATATATATATATATATATATATATATATATATATATATATATATATATATATATATATATATATGGTTTTTTTCAGGTTCCTTGCGTTTTCTTCGACAGCTACCTAATGTTACGAAAGAAGTTGGTGACTCAATAAGACTTCGATGTGAAGCTGTAGGGGACCCCCCTCCAACTCGGTACAAGTGGTTTGTCAACGAAGCTCCCCTTATAGAGCAAAAGAATCGTGTTATTATCCGAAAAATTAAGTCTAATGGTATTTTAACGTCACGACTTCGAATCCTGAAACTCGATGTCCAAGATTCAGGATATTATCGATGCGAGGCTTCCAATGGTCAGCAGAAAGCGGAAACTACTGGGATTATTAAAGCGATTATGTCCAAACATGGTGAGCTCCAGTTTCTTGTTTCCCCTATGTTACGCAGAAACGTGTTGTGTTTATATAAGGGCCGTTCTTTTACTCGTCTATATGCTAAGATCTTAGGCTACATCTTTTGACAAAGAACGCTTAAAAGTGAAATCTTAGCGATAAGATCTTACATCTTATGGCGTTCTTTTGCAAACATCTTTCATCATTCTGCTCTGATCAGCGGTCTGAGAGCAATGATGAGTATTTCGTCAAAGTTCTCTCATCATTGTTCTATATGATAGACAGATGGTATCCTTAACACTTTTTGCTAACACCAGTGAGCTGTAAGATCTTAGAACAAAGATGAGTTAAAAGAATGGAAACTTTTGCAGAAAGACGTGAGATCTTAGTGCAAAAGAATAGGCCTGTAGTTTCATTTCTAATTCTCTCATTCTAGGGCTTAGGAAATTAAATATGTTTTTCTGGTACTTGTGCACTATCTGGTACCCACCGCTATAACTGTATCAAGGAAATGAGAGACGAAACCCGCCAAACGGGTATTTCCAATTGAGAAATGGAATACAAAGCGTGGTTTTCATTGCGTTTACGATATTTAAACTGTTGTTTTTTGGGGTTTAGGGGGGAAGACGGTACCTAGGTTAGGTTAGGTTACGTATTTAATATATGTTATTCTTTAACCCCCCCTCCCACCCTAATGTGCAAATATATAGCCCAACTTTGTTTCTAAACTATTATATATTCATCCTATTTAATTTTTTTTTATTAGCATTAACCAAACTTTACTTCTTTTGTGGGTACCATATTATGCACAAGTACCGTTTTTCTTTAATTTTGACTTGACTCTAATTTTCTCAGACTCTAGGTTTTGAAAAGACAGTTCAAAAGATTTGGATAGGACTTGAAGCCATTTTAGGATCATTTTTAGAATTAAAGAAGGATTTTCCGAAATTCTTTAAAAAGTTATAGCCTAGATAACGATCTAGATAAGTTTTGAGTCTCAAAACACTTTCTTAGACCTTATTTGTTATGTAAATTATTTCGGAAATTGTTATTTTTGTAACACTAAGTTTGTGCAAGTTCATCAAAAGTCAATGCTCTTAAGGAAGGGTGGATATAAATACCCCAAAGACATAAGACCACATAAAAGACTCGAAAGACTTAGTAATTTAGACTGTGGTAAGATCTCTCACAGTTTCATTCAGAGCCGTTCGTAGAGTTGGTGCCCGCGGGGAAAAATTAATTACAGTACCCCCCTCCCGACTCAAATATAAGGAAAAAAACCGAATCGAAGTGAAGTATCTGATTATGGTGGGCAATCCCCCAGCCGTAGCGCCTCCTCCTCATCTGCAGTACCCGGGGCAGCTGGCTTAGCCACCCCCCTTCATTTGAACGGCTCTGGTTTCATTCACTTCACTTACCTACTTTTCAAGATACCAAAGAGCACTTTATCTGGAATTCTATAAAAAAAAGAAAAATACATACAATCTGTTGAACTCAAATAATGAAATTCTTATAATGAGCTTACAGATCTAAGCTTGATTCTTAAAAAATATTTGTAAACCAAAATTTTTGTTCGAGTGAGGACACTAAGGTTTTTTTTAAGGTTTTTTTTTTATTTTTTTTTTGTAGGAGAAATAGTCTATTTACCTGCATTTTTGCAACAATTAATGAGTGGGACAAACATTTCGAGGGGTGGGAGGCTTATTATCCCCCTCATCTCTTATGCCTTCCCGGCTGTTTGATAACGCGTCACATTTATTGAAAGAAAAACTACAATATTTTCCTCAGCTCCATTCGAGGGTTTTTTGAAGCTGATATTTTCAGTGCTTTGTCTAACTGCAGCGCCGTGTCTTGTTTTTATTGTCATCTACAGTAGCGATGCTTACATGCAAAAACCCTTTTATTATCTTCCTTCTGTTAACAAAACTTTCTGACTAAAAAAATAATTAGACACAAACTGACTTATTTTGAATTATAACAGGAAGTTCCGGACTTTTTGCAAGATGTCAGCACCCTCTAAAATCATGACTGTAATCTTTCAAAACTTCCTCATCATGACACTAAACATGATTCTATAGGAGAGAATTAATGTATTCATATTGCAATGGAAATATTGGGGTGCAAATGAGTTGTCTTTGGGATGTGAAGTTTTACGAAGCAAAATTATGGATAATTATTGAAGCCATTCCATGTTCTACTAAGGAATGTAATAATTTCTGGGACTCATAGTGGGATTTGTTTTCTAAATTATCTCTCGTAATTAAAAGCTTCTTGATGATTTCCACAAATTGTTTTTGGATGTTTAATCTCTTAACAAGGGTCCACGCGCCAGACTAGAGACATAATAGATACATTTTTCATGATTGTAAATAGTATTAGCTAAATAATATATTATTATATAAATAATAAATCAGCCAAGTAACAAATATAATATATTGCTGTCATCAAGGGAATATCCAGGATTTTATTGGGGGGGGGGAGGGGCAAAAAACTTTAAAAATGCAGCAAAAATTTTTTACATGAATTTTTGTTACTTGTGTACAAGCCGGGCAAAATTTCAGGTGGACGCGGGATCAAACGGAGGAACACTACCCCTCCTCTGGATATGGCCCTGGCGATCATAGCACGTCGATTTTTGTAGTCTTAACATTAAGGCCTAGCCCCAGCCCTTGGCCCTAGCCTAAATGATCTTTTTTTCAATTTATTTCATTGTAAAACATGATATTTACTATTGTTCTCTGTTTACTCAAGTAACTGAATTCTCTATTAAGTGGCATATTGTTTTACTCTTAATATGATTTCATCCTTTGTGTTTGGACCACAGTTTATAGAATTAGTTATATAATTACAGTACCCCCCTCCCGACTCAAATATAAGAAAATCCTGGACTGTGTATAGAAATAAAGACGATTTTTAAACATGCACCGAATTGCACTTCGGAAAAATGACACCTAACCCATGTCTGATCAGAGATGTTCTTTGCCTTAGAAATCCTGCACTATCCCAAAATTATATAAAAAAGAAAATTTGTGGATAAAGGTTTTTAACCCTTTTCCAGGCCCCGTCCCCCTTCGATCATGTAACAGGATCAGGCATGACTTTCACAAGTCTTCAATACATTTTTTTTAATATTATTTTAAACACAAAGTGCAGCTATGGAATAAGGGTGGATCCAGGATTTTTTTCGGGGGGGGGGGGGTTACTAATTTTTGACTTTTTCGGGGGGGGGGTTACTAATTTTTGACTCAGTTTTCGACTAATTTTACTGATTTTTACCTAGGTTTTACTAATTTTCGACTTATTTTCGACTCGGTCAAAAATTTCGGGGGGGGGGGGGTTCAAACCGGGTACCTCCCCCCTGGATACGGCCTTACTATGGAATAACAGGACTAACGCTCTAAAACATTATTTTAAAATTATTCATGTTAAAATATAATCCCTTTCAATTTGCAAACCTTCTTTGTCTGCATTAAATAAAAAAAACGAGTTTTTTAACTGAAAATAAGGAGCGACATTAAAACTTAAAACGAACAGAAATTATTCCGTATATAAAACGGGCTGTCCCCTCCTTACCGCCTCGTTCTTTACGTTAATTTTTTATTGTTTTAAAGAGTATATTTTTGAGAAAGAGCCAAACTTTAACATAAAAAGTCAAGCATTGAAGAGGGGACCGCGTCTTTCAAGTACAGTATAATTTATGTTTATTTTAGTTTTCAATGTCGCTCCTTACTTTCAGTTAAAAAAACTTGTTTTTTTATTTAATTTCTGAATGTATTTGAATTAATGCAGGTTTTTATTTTGGCTCTCTGTACATGAATAATTATTAGCACATTAATTTTACTTTTTTTGGTTAAATGGCTTTCTCGAAAGTTCTTTAATTTCATTTACGAACGTTTTTATTAATAATAAATATACGTAACTTACGAATTAACTTACGTAACGAACTTCTATATTCATATATTTTCAATAAGTATATCAGGGGGTTCGCTCCCTAGTCAATACCTCACTCTTTACGCTAAAGTTCGAATTTAGTTCCAATTCTTTAAAAATGACCTCTTAATCACAAATACCGTTAAACAGAATAAACAGCTCTTATGAAAGTACTAAAAAAACTTTAGTTTAATGAGCGAGGTATTTACAAGGGGGTAAACCCAATCATATATGTAATGGTTTCTGTTTGTTTTAAGTTTTGATGTTACTCCTTACTTTCACTTGAAAAACTTGTTTTTTTTACTTAATTTCTGATCGTTTTTTTTAAATAATGCTGGAAAATCCGGCGCAACCTTCATAGCAATGTCCCTTCCCCCATGAAAACTTCCTCCATAAAAAGATTCTCCCACGTAACCACCGATCCACCCACCCCCTACTACCAGAAAAAATCCCCCTTGAAAATATCTGGACGCTTCTGAATAGCCAATACCGTTCGTAGGCCTAAACAATGCGCAAGGTTTATAACTTGTAACCCTTTCCCCGGGGACTGTGGAAGGTTAAGTCGTTCTCAAAGACATAGCCACTGTATGTTTCGACCATGGTGAACAAAATGGCTATCTTAAAATTTTGATCGGGTGACTTTGAGAACAAATGAGCGTGTGAAGGGGCCTAGTTGCCCTCCATTTTTTCGGTCACTTAAAAAGGGCACAAGAAATTTTAATTTCCGTCCGAATGAGCCCTCCCACGATATTCTAGGACCTCTGGGTCGATACGATCACCCCTCGGAAAAAAAAGCATCCGTGATAATTCTTCTAGCAAAAAATACAAAATTCCACATATTTACAGATAGGAGCTTGAAAGCTCTATAGTAGGGCTCTCTGACACGCTAAATCTGTTGGTGTGATTTTCAATAAGGTTTTTTAAATTTTAGGGGGTGTTTCTTCTTTTTTTCGAAAATCTGACAAATTTTCTCAGAGGCGTAACTTTTGATGGCTATGACTAAACTTGATGAAACTTAAATATTTGAAATCAGCGAAAAATCTGATTCTTTTGATGGATCTATTGGTATCAAGATTCCGTTTTTTAGAGTTTCGGTCACTATTGAGCCGGGTCGCTCCTTACTTATAGTTCGTTACCACGAACTGTTTAACACTGCTTCATGACGATTCTCTATTTTCAAAATAGTGTTACACGTCATCTTCTGAGAGCTTGTTCATGATGCCAGCGAATTTTTCTTTCACCGCATCAACCATTTTAAATCGTGCCCGAAAGAGCTCGGAGAGATCTATTGAAAATGGGCTTATCTTTAATTCTAGCCGAGTTATAAATTGTTCCAAAAGGGCTTTAAAAAGATTGTAAGACCCTTATCTTCTAAGTAACGAACAATTCGTGAATTTGGACATTTCATGTGAATTCCGATTGAAAAGTTAACTGGGAATCAATCTTTAAATTTCCGGTTTCTTAAATTCTGATTTGTGAGAAAGATTTTTTCATTGTGAGTTTTTCTTTTCATTTTGCTCTTCTGTAAAATTAGTAAGAAATAAAAGTCACACAGGGCCAGTTCGAAGGGTCTAGCACTGGGATGTATACTTTGCTAGAAACGTATAGACAAACAATACAATTTTGCGCCGGTTGTCTTAATGAAGAAGCCATAATTCATTGATACAAATAATGTTTTTCCTGATTTGTTCATGGAGGTTTGCAGGAACATCGAAGCAGTATTGCTGATGAACGGCAGCATTGCTGATGATCTTCAGGTATCTTGTTGAGGTACATAATTCCATGGATACAGAAGAAACTGTTCCGTAGACTACATTCTTCCGTCCTACCCTGTTCAAACCTTCTACTCTGGCCACCTCACTACAAGTGGACGAAGATTTTAATAAGTCATTACTTATAATCCCATTCAAGTTTGCTTTGGAGAGTCCAACTTTTGTTATACCTCTTAAGGGCTACTGAGAACTATTCTAGGGATGTAGTCTTTATCAATCTGGAGAATATACCCGTACCACCGAATTAACTGGTGTTTGTCCATCTGGAAGACATCACTGTTCTGCATTTGAATTTACTAATCGGTGAAGTTGGGCTCTTCCAGTTTGTGGACTGACGCTTAACTTCTGGATCATAACCGAAAAACCAAGATTTATCACATGCCATGAAGTTATCCAAAAAGTTTGGATCCTTCTGAAATGACAGTTTACTACAGTGTCAGTAGTGTCAGTTTACGAGCTTGTTTTTGTTCAAATGTGAGAGTTTTTCTCACTGATTTTGCATACGCTTTCTTAATATTACAACTTACGCAGTCTTTTGTTAATCATACTTTCAGCAATTGGACCAATAGTTTACCAATGGTCAGATCGGAGCAGAATACCGTTTGTTTTATTTTTATCTGTTGCTGACACGAAAGGTTGTCTTAACCGTGGGTTGTCTGCAACAGGTTTTCGGCCATCTTAGAAAGCCTTAGACCACTAAGACCCGCGTGTTCTAAACGTTTTTAAGTGTATATCTATTTTAACAAAAAATACTTTTTTGAACTTCAAGGAAAAATTCTTCCTCTGGGAACCTCTCGTTTAGATCAGTGTTTATGAGCTTGTTGCTCATACTGGGCCATGTTGAGCCAGCTGACGGGAAAAGCAAATATAAAACCAATGTAAATAGTGTTTTGTTTGCTAATCTGCTGATTCAACATTTCTGGGAAATAGCACCGGTCTGTCGATAGCCCGTTGAAGAAGAAGGGTTTTAATAACTTAATAATATAATCTAATACACATGATTTTGTGGGACGAATTGGTTTTATTAGTTTTGTTAACCCGTGTGGCTTTCCAAGGTCAAAACGAAGTCCCTATTGGTAGAAAAAAAATCTGCTAAAAACCACAATCTGTGGCTATTTCTCTACTTTATCAATTAGTAAAATCAGCCATTAATAAAATTGGTACTTGTGCACTAATTGGTACACACTGCTATAACTATCAAGGAAACCAGACACGAAACCTGCTAACGAGTATTTGCAATAGAGAAATGGAATGCACAGCGTGGTTTTCATTGCGTTTACAATATTTAAACTGTTGTTTTTTGCAGTTTAGGGGGGAGGGGGAAGGTACCTAGGTTAGGTTGGGTTAGGTTACGTATTTATTATGTGCTATGCTTTACCCCCCCCCCCCTAATGTGTAAATATATAGCCCAAATTTGTTTCTAAACTATTTGGTATTCACCCTATTTTATTTTTTTACTAGCATCAACCAAACTTGACTTCTTTCGTTTGTACCGTTTAGTGCACAAATACCATAAAGTCACTTAAATTTCTCCCTTTTGTTGGTCTTTGTTCGAAAAAAAATATTTGCTATCATTTTCCAAGTAAACTTCTAACTTTAACTGCAATTGATCAAAGCTGATCGCTGCAGGGAATGTGTTATGGTTTTTTATGGCCGCAACCCGCAACAGCGATGGAATAGTCCATTATTTGATTTTTCTTTTTTAGGTGGTCAAGACCCTCTTCCTGCTATTCCTAACTTTCAGCCACCTTTTCCAAGCGTTGGTGGAACCGGGTGAGTAGGCTTTATAAATATAACCTAAATGATTCGGTATTAAATCCTACTGCCGCCCCCGCCAAGGTAGCAGTGCATAGTATAGCGCATGTGTTCACTTTATGATTTAGTGAAATCACCATAATAAAAACTAGAAGCTAAATTGAATGGTATATATAAGAAGATATAAGGGGGATCAGGGAGGGGAATATCATATGATGTTGATCTGAAAATGGGAAAAATGACGTCCTAAAGAAGGGGATGAGGCACGAGAAACTAAGATCTTTAGGCTGTAATTATTGGGTTAATTTCGGAAAAGAGATCTTTCGGATAAATATTAGAGGATTATCTTCAATCCCCCCCTGCATGTATTCTTAGTTGTATGCTTACTTTTGCCTCTTCATACAAAATAGCTGTCACTAGAGGTTCCAGACGTAAAATAGAGGATCCTACTTAACCTTTTAAAACGCTTATTGACACCAAAATATCATCGGATACTAAACTTAATCAAAATGAATTCATGACAAAATTATAAAATGTAATTAAGGCGACTGCTACAGATATACCAATGGAGTATTAATAAAACAGACCAAGGGAAATGTAAAAAAGCACTAAATCTTTCAAAATAATTTCAAAGGCACGGTGAAGCATTTTTATAAGATCGTAACTTTGGTCAAGGGGATGCATACTGGTTTTTGTAAACGGGCCTGACATAGTGTCCTCATCTCTGTATCCGGTTTTATATCTGTGGTTCCGGTCCTGCCTCCTCCTCTAGCCTGGACAAAACGCAACACTTCGCCGCATTGCAGCCCATGCTTAGGAGGGCCGCCTCTCTCTCTCTATCAGAGTCCCAGTTACCTATTGCCTAATCCCTTGACTTCCGCCGTGTTTTACGAGTAGAATTTACATTGCCAGGTTCCTTGATTTCTAACTGCTCTTAAAATAATCATAAGAATGAAATTGAGAGCAGTTTTCAAGAGAAGAACTTCATTAGCTTCACTTCATTTTTCATATCAGTTTAGAAGTATATGAAAGTATTTGTCAGTTGAAAAGTTTAGTCTTCAATAAAACTTTTTTTTCATAAAAAAAGACGAAAATCGTTTTGGCTGCTGTTTAATTAGGCTATGTGTCTGTTGCACTCTGGCGTCTAAGCAAGGGCTTGAGTTCTGGGCCTCTCCTCGTTTTCTTGTCTGTTTCGACGATTTCACACCCATTAAAATCTGGCCCCCTCCCAAATGAATTTCTGAGTGCGTTTCCGCTTGTCATACAGATACTAAATTTCAATACAACACTTTAATCTTAGACAAAAGGCCGAGAATTCTGGAGTTTCCTCACAAGTTTTAGACCAAAATTTTTACTAGATTAATAGTTACGGATTGGGCCCATTTTCAATCTCATGGTAATCCTGATTCCAAAGTTGGGTCAATAAGATAAGCATCTATTTAAAGCTAGTGCGAACATAGTTACAGGATTATATCTATAACAAATTTCCTATTTAGCAAGTGAAGTTGCATTTATTCACTAGATCCGTTAATTCTGGTTAGTTTTAATCCATGAAATGTTATTTTTTTCACTCGCTAAGCAAAAATAATCTTCAATTAAAACGAAACTTGCCAACTGTGGGCCACTGCAGTGATGCAAAACTGAAAAAAAAGCGAAACAAACAAGTTTTTGGTAAAGCAAAGAATGGTAAATGCAACTATTTGAATTATTACGTATATCACTTAGAATATAGAATATAGTCTAGGGCTAAACGGAAAGCATGTCGTCCTCGTCTGGGGTGGAAGGACGTGATTAAGAAAGATTTAAAGGAAATGGGAACTTCGTGGGTGGGTGTAAAAAGGGAGGCTTTAAATAGATTGGGACGGAGGAGGAGCGTGCGTAGCTGTGTTGGCCTCGGGCGGCTTGGTGCTGCAGTGAATTGTTAGTAGTAGTAGTTAGTAGTATTTAGAATATATTAATTTTGGTCAAGCTCTTAGCTATTATGGAAATTACTTTAATTACTTGTATTTAAACGATGATATGCACTTCAAACATCCTTTATTCACTAGCAAATTAGTACACACATTTATAATTATATATATTTTTCCGGGTGTTGTTTTAAATAAAAAAAATTATTTTCGGCCCTGTAAAGCTTGTTATTATATTCATTTTTTTCCACATTGATGCTCGTTGGCGTCTTTGTCCTATGTCTTTCTTATTATACTTGATGTTATCACAATAATTTTGTGGCCTGTTTTTTTTCAAGACATGGAAATGCGAATTTGGCCCATCACGGTTTGTCCAGATGGTGTGAAATGCCGGATTTCTGGTCCAGTTACGAATCCATATTATCTCATTTTAATTTTAAATCCTTGTGAGAAGGTTTTCTTTTTCTAATGAGTCACTAATTTCAGCTTCATTTTATTTCTTATCTTTGAATTTGTGGAATTTCCCCTGATTTTAACGAGCATAAGATCGTAACCTAATGTTTGCCGCAAAAACTTTGTCAGTTCGGTTTCCTTTGAATTTTTCACACCGCTCTGTCCACGCATAGTCGGATTTTGTTGCGGATGTTAGGAAACAGTTTTCCGTATTTGATATTTTGAATAATTACCAAGAGTCCTTGAGTTTATTTACTCAGCGTTAATTACGACTTTTAAATGATTGCTCTGTGCTTGTTACACCAGAGTAAATAACAGAGGGCATTTTATATTGTAAATATTTAAAATTGTTTGAGTTGCTCTGCCTTTGGGGCAATTTGCGTGATTTTCGGCTTTATTTTACTTGCACTTCATAAAAACTATTTCGGGAAAACGTTAAAATTGTGGACGAAAATAACCAAAATTATCCTTAGATCAATTAAGAAATGGAATCTGATACAAATCCTCTTAACAGTACGCACCCTAGTGATCTGGTGATATTCACATTTTCCAGCTAATTTCGTAATCAGCCTCTTTTTTGTTCTCCAAAACTATTTTTGGGGCTTTCTTTATTTGTGCTCAGTTGGCGTCTCAGGAATTGATCTCTAGCATTATGTGACGCACCATTGGAAAATTATGAAATGAAATGACGAAACTGAGGGATTTGAAAAATGTGCATCGTCAAATTGACGTTTTCTGCCCACTTATATTTTTGTGGTAGTTTGTTTATGTTTTTTTTGCTAATCAGTTAACCATCTGCAGGAATTTATTTTGGAGGGAGGAGGGCTCAATTTTTCGGGCGCAAGCTCTTCAACAGTCCAGAAGACAGGAGACCTGTATAAAAAAGATAGAAAAGAAATACAGCAATTTGTACAAATCTGCACATTATTTGTTTGGGGGGGGGATAAGGGGCCAAGTGTTTCCTTCTTGCACTCAAACTTGTCAAAGGAATACTCCGGTTTTTATGTCAAGACCTTAATGAGTTTGCTTATAAGAGTCAGAAGCCCCCTCAAAATTTAATTTTGAGAGGAATGGTTAAATACGGCAAAAAAAAAAAACTACACATAAAAAGCCAATTATTTAGTTGTGAATGCCTTCGCCCATGGATGATGAGTTTCTGAGCACAGACACTTTCCTAATTCTGAGGTACATAAATATATATATATTTGCAAGCAGAAATATGAAACATTGACTTTCCTGTTTTTCTTTTATGTGTTGTAATTAGCAAGCTTGACCTCTACACAGTGCAAGTAGGCAGCTAGGAAGGCCAAAAGCGTATAACACAAAATTATGTAGTAGAATTAATTTGGTATAAACGGCACTTTTTGACCAAAATATCCGAAGAAGGAAGATTTTCTGATTTCTGTTCTGGTTATCCTCCAAAGACCAAGCTTACAATGCATACAGGGTAAGTAGTAGGAGGCACATGTTTATATGCCCTTACGCCAGACAATATACAATATCTGAGAAATTAAGTGTTTGCACCTTACTATGTTTTTTCAAAGATGTTTCCGCTTTGCTTCGCATCACTGTACTCTATCTTTTACGAGTCATTAAGACATTTTAGGAAATTCTTCAAAACCTGATCCATCATGAAGCTTAGGGTATCTAATGTTGCTACCAAAACCAGACTACCAAAGTCACCTTTTATGGATTACCGAAAAAGACGTGTGGGTACTTATGAAACCTAAATTGAAGCGTATTCCTCTTAAATCAGTTATAAAGACACCATTGTTTTCTTGGATGACTTGCTAAACTAGAATGGTAGTGATTGTCCCAAATTGAGGTATTCTAGTAGGATGAAAGCATGCATGTGAATTTGCCGATAGTATATGTCAATTAATACTGGTGGGAGGGCCGATGAGTGGTATTTACTTCACCAGCCCAAAAGAAGAACGCTTCTAAGCCCTGTCTCGTTCATGGCTTAGTTAAAAAAGTTAGCTTGTAGATTTTGAGGAGAATTCAAGTATCTCAACTTAGGTGAGTTAATGAATTGAGACCAAATAAAGATTCGGGACGAAATGTTGAACGGCTTAACTGTTTTAACTTTTTTTGAATTTGATTTAACAAATTGATTGGTAAAATCACCCCCCCCCCCCGCCTGAAATTCTTGACCGACTCATAAAAACGTAGCAAAAATGTATTTAAAGAAATTTGTGATGCATTTTTAAAGCTTTTTGTACCCCCTGAAAACTATCCTCCTCCCCCAAACAAAAACCTTGATATTCCCTTGCCCTTCTCCTATTATAGTCTTTTCTTCATACAAAAATGCTTCGCCATTTTCAGATGACATATCGGGCTATTTTGCTGAATTCTAATTATAGTAAAGTAATTAAAAAATAATTAATTATAACTCAAAGGCCTTTGCTGTATATTTTGTTATATAGTGCAAACAACTATATCCACATGAGTCTTTTGTTTTGGAGGGGGAGGGGGCTGAGCCTAAAATAAAAGGAATGAAATGCGGTAAAAGTATGAAAATCCAAGATATTATTAATAAGTTGATTTGAGGAGGGACATGGGTATAAAACTCCCAACACCCTGTGTGCCTGCGTCAATGCAAAATTGGAATTGCACCCAATACTTCTAAAGTAGGATTGCTGAAAACTCATCGCAACGTTGTCTTGGGGCCATTACCTTAGCCTACACTCTTTTGTCCCACCCTGTTCAAACCTTCTGCGCTGGCCACCTCACTACAAGTGGACGAAGATTTTAATAAAACATTACTCAAGTCTCATTCAAGTTTACTTTGGAGATTCCAGGTTTCGTTTTACCTCTTAAGGGCTACTTTAGGCCCGTTCTTTTGCACTAAGATCTTACATCTTTCTGCAAATATTTCCGTTCTTTTAACTCATCTTTGTTCTAAGATCTTACAGCTCACTGATGTTAGCAAAAAGTGTGAAAGACGCCATCTTTCTGCCATATTGAACAATGATTGACGAGAGAACTTTGATGATATACTCATCATTGTTCTCAGACCGTTAATAAGGGCCGAGTAATGAAGGACGTTCGCAAAAGAATGCCATACGATGTAAGATCTTAGTGCTAAGATTTCACTTTTAAGGATTCGATGTCAAAAGATACAAGATCTTAGCACATAGATGAGTAAAAGAACGGCCCTTTTGAGTTATTCTAGGATGTAGTCTTTATCAATCTGGAGAATATACCCGTACCACCGAATGACCTGGCCTTTGTCCATCTGCAAGACCTTGAAGACATTGAAGGTTTGATTACTACGCCGTTTTTAATTATCCACATATTGGGTGGTTAAAATCGGCTTCATCAAACAGTTCGTGGTAACGAACTGTAAGTAAGGAGCGACCCGGCTCCATAGTAACCAAAAATCTAGAAAACGGTATTTTGATGCAAATAGATACACCAAAAGAATCACATTTTAATGCTGATTTCAAATATATAAGTTTCATCAAGTTTAATCCCATCAAAAGTTAGGCGCCTGAGAAAATTTGGCTTATTTTCGAAAAAAGGGGGAAAGATACTCTAAAAGCTATAGAACCTTAATGAAAATCACACCATCATATTTCACGTATCAGAGAATCCTACTATAGAGGTTTGAAGCTTCTATCTACAAAAATGTGGAATTTTGCATTTTTTGCCAGAAGAAAGATCACGGGTGCGTGTTTGTTTGTTTTGTGTTTTTTCCCCCCCAGGGGTGATCGTATTGACCCAGTGGTCCTAGAACATCTCGGGAGGCCTCAATGGAATGGAAATTGAAAGTTCTAGTGCTCTTTTTAAGTGACCGAAAAAATGAAGGACAACTAGGCCCCCTCCCACGCTCATTTTTTTCCCAAAGTCACCTGATCAAAATTTTGAGATAGCCATTTTGTTCAGCATGTTCAAAAATATTATAAGTATGTCTTTTAGGATGACTTAATTCCCCGAAGTTCCCGAGGGGAGAGGGCTGAAAGTTATGAACTTTACCCAATGTTAACATATAGTATTGGTTATTTGGAAGTATACAGACGTTTTCAGGGGAGATTTTTCCTGGTAGTGGGGGGGTGGGTGGGTCGGGGGTTATGTGGGAGGATCTTTTCATGAAGGAAGTTTTCATGGGGGAAGGGACATTGCTATGAAGGGGACGCCGGACTTCCCAGCATTATTTAAAAAAAGATCAGAAATTTAATATAAAAAACAAGTATTTCAACTGCAACATCAAAAGTTTTTTATTGTTAAAAAAAAAGAGTTGTGAGAAAGTCAAACTTTAGCTTAAAGAAGGAGGCGTTGAGGAGGGGACAGCCCCTTTCATATACGGAATAATTTCTGTTCGTTTTAAGTTTTAACGTCGTTCCTTATTTTCAGTTAAAAAAACTTGTTTTTTTTATTTAATTTTTTAACGTTTTTGAATTAATTCTGGTTTTGATTTTGGCTCACCGTACATGAATAATTAAAACAACATTTGCATACTAATTTTACTTTTATTTGGTTAAATGGCTTTCTCGAAAATTGTTTAATTTTATTTACGAACGTTTCTATTTGTAATAAATATACGTAACTTACGTGACGAACTTCTATATTCATATATTTTTAATTCGTATATTAGGGGGCTCGCTCCCTAGTCAATACTTCGCTCTTTAAGCTAAAGTTCGAATTTTGTTCCAATTCTTTAAAAATGGCCCCTTAATCACAAAGGCCGTTACTTAGAATAAATATCTCTTATGAAAGTACTAAAGAATCTTTGGTTTAAAGAGCGAGGTATTGACTAGGGGGTGAACCCAATCATACACGTAATATAATCTGTTCGTTTTAAGTTTTGATGTTACTCCCTCTTTTCAGTTGGAAAACTTGTTTTTTTTATATTTAATTTCTGATCTTTTTTTTAAATAATGCTGGGAAATCCGCCCCCCCCCCCTTCATAGCAATGTCCCTTCCCCCATGAAAACTTCCTTCATGGAAAGATCCTCCCACATAACTCCCGACCCACCCACTCCCCTACTACCAGAAAAAATCCCTCCTGAAAACGTCTGTATACTTCCTAATAACCAATACTATATGTTAACATTGGGTAAAGTTCATAACTTTCAGCCCTCCCCCCGGGGACTTCGTGGGATTAATTCATCCTAAAGAACATAATTCTCATATTTTCAACCATGCTGAACAAAATGGCTATCTCAACATTTTTATCAGGTGACTTTGGGGAAAAATGAGCATGGGAGGGGGCCTATTAGCCCTCCATTTATTTGGTCACTTAAAAAGGGCACTAGAACTTTTAATTTCTGTTCCAATGAGTCCTCCCACGATATTTTAGGACCACTGGGTCGATACGATCACCCCTGGGAAAAAAAAACAAAAAACAAATAACACGCATCCGTGATCTTTCTTCTGGCAAAAAATGCGAAATTCCACATTTTTGTAGATAGGAGCTTGAAACCTCTACAGTAGGGTTCTCCGATACGCTGAATATGATTGTGTGATTTTCATTAAGGTTTTATAACTTTTAGGGGGTCTTTACCCAAGGGCGGATCCAGGATTTTTTTTCGGGGGGGGGGGGTTACTAATTTTTGACTTTTTTTGGGGGGGGGGAGGTTACTAATTTCTGACTCAGTTTTCGACTAATTATACTGATTTTTACCTAGGTTTTACTGATTTTCGACTTATTTTCGACTCGGTCAAAAATTTCGGGGGGGGGGGGTTCAAACCGGGTAAACCCCCTCCCTGGATACGGCCTTGTCTTTACCCCTTTTTTCGAAAATCAGCCAAATTTTCTCAGGCGCGTAACTTTTGATGGGTAGCCCTAAACTTGATGAAAGTTATATATTTGAAATCAGCATTGAAACTTGATTTTTTTTTATGTATCTAATGGTATCAAAATTCCGTTTTTTAGAGTTTCGGTTACCATTTAGCCGGGTCTCTCCTTACTTACAGTTCGTTACCACGAACTGTTTGATTCGCCGACTTTTTATTTTCTGGACGACTATCCACTCCCCAAACATAACGCCCCAAGAAAAATTATTACTGGTGTATTAAACGTACTCTTTTATATACTGCTAAAGCAGTCTAGTTTGGTTAATGCTAATGAAATAAAATAAAATAGGATGAATATATAATAGTTTATAAACAAATTTGGGCTATATATTTGCACATTAGGGTGGTGGGGGGGGGGTAAAGCATAATATATATTAAATACGTAACCTAACCTAACCTAGGTACCTTTTCCCCTTTAAACCCCAAAAAGCAGTCGTTTAAATATTGTAATTCATTGAGAAACCACGGCTTTGCAGTCATTTATGTATAGCGGTCTCCTGAGAATAACTTATTTGACGGGTTTTTCGGGACTGGTTTCCTTGTACAATACATAAAAGTTTTCGTATCACGCACCAGTACCGTTTTTTTCTTTGATTAACATTAGCATTAATTTTCTTCTCGAATAAATCGCAAAATGCAAAAAGTGAAATATCCGACTCTTGGTGTCCATCTCAGAATCGAAAACAATGAAACCATTGTCAGAAGTAATAACAGTAATTTTGTTTCCAAAATTGCATGGACACTGTCAATCAGAGGAACACGCGTCACTTCGCTTTGCAACGAGCTGGAACAAATTCGACACCGCGTGTCTCTGATTAGTCCAATTTTACGGTTTATAAAGGAACACGCTTATCTTGTGTTTTAAAAGTTACAGAATCATTATTTGTAACATAGCCGTTCTTTTTTCTAAGAACATACAGTGTTGCCAACAGAGGATGTCCTTGGGAAAACAGCCAATTTTATCCTCTTTTAGAAAATCACTTTTAATTTTTGCAGTCATGAAATGTAAATTGAGGGTTCGAATTATTGCTTTAAATTAGCTCTTTGATTTTTCTAGGGGTAGAACTTTTTATTTTTAGTTTTTTAGTTTCTTTAGAAGGCGAAGATATTTTCCATTTCTAAAGATTTACAAATTAACCTAAGATTAGATTCAATTGAATCTGGCTGGATATACATTTAAAACTTAATTTTAAGGGATTGATCCCTATAAAGTGCTCAGCATTACGGAATTTTATAATTAGATTTTGGAATATCAGTATAGAAATAAAATGGTTGTATTTGTATCTATGTCACCGGTTACCGATCGGTTACATCGGTTACCGATAAACTAGAAAGGTAACTAGCTGTAAACTAGATCTCTAATCAGGAAACAGTAGCCTAAGCTTTAAGCTGTAAACTGGAAAGTCATTTCACGAAAACTAAGTAAAGGGGAATTCAGGCCTACAGACTAAAATCGTACCATTTTCAGATAAATTGGCATACTTCAAAGGCTTTCTTTGTATGTTGTAGAATGACAGGAGTACCCTGGTCTCTCAAATGGCTTCTGTGTAAAACCAAACATGAAAATAATTATTTTTCCTACTACTGCTGCAAACAGTCTTCACTTCACATTTTGATTAGTGTTTTTAGTCTTCAAATCCTATGATTTATCCTGTGCCGAATCTCAGTTTCTACAGTTTTTGAGAGAATTACAAAATCATGATTTTTTTCATTTTAAAAGAAGGGAAATAAATGAAGATATAGAATTAATTCATAAGTTTTATTGTAAGTGTATTTTCTTTCGGTCTTTGCCTTTTTTACTGAACTTAGATCTTAAGTTCTGTAACTCTAGTTATATCCGTACTAGGTTTGGCTGTGGAAAAGCGGTGAAGTTTTTTTTTTACCCCTGTAGATCCTAGATCTTATCCTAGAAAGTATAACAGAATAATAATAATAATAATAATAATAAAAAAAATAAAAAATGCCAAGATGAGGAAGTCCATCCTTAACTTAAAATTCAATTTTTGTGTAGATACTAGGATTTGGTATTGGACATTCGAATTATTGGATGCTGTGACCAGCGTTGCCAACGAGGTATAGTTGTACCGTTTTTGGTACAATTTATGTCTTGGTACAATGCGGTGCAATTGAATTTTTTTGCTACAAACAGTTTTTCGGTACATTTGGGCTTTGGTTACTCTTTTAGAGACTGAAATCTGTTCGAATTTTAGTTTATCGAAAATTTTCTTCTTGCTACGGCAAATTTCAACCTGCTGTTCAAATGGTACAAATTAATATCTAGCGGAAAATTTTAGTCGGATAGCTGGTGCAGTTTATTTCAAAGCTTTAGCAACGCTGGCTGTGCCACATTTGGCGTTATAAGACAAACAAAATGGATGTTGCTTCAAAGAAAATTATAGTTTCTTTTTCTTTATGTTGATTCTTAATATTATTTTCTTTCCGTTGTTACTTGTATCGCGTAAAATCCTATTGTTCTTATTTATTTTGTAATTAGTGATAAAGGTAAAGTGAGGAAGTAATCCAGATGAATCCACAAGGACCACTAAACTAGTCTGTAAATTATCCCCAATAGTTTGAAAGATGTCTCCCATATCCCCCCTTTTTTCTGCCTTTTCAATCACTTCTAGTGGAGTATAATCTGTTGCTGCCATCAAAAAGGGTAAACTGGAAATATCATAGAACAGAAAGAAAAGTTAACAGACGAAGTTCAAAAGTTTCACAGTTAGTCCAAGGCTTTTATCCCAGGGAAATTATGTTAAGCAAAATGGAGGATATGATATGCATAACGACCCCTCAGAAGTGTGTCGAGGGTGGATTAATGGCCTCCAATTTTACGCCTATTTATAGCTTTGATTGGTTTCTGCTATTGAAGGGGCCCTTTTCATTGTTCAGCATTCAAGAAGTACGAATTTGACATAAAGGTTTGATTGACGCAGTTTTTAAATGCCTTGAGGAAAAACCCGTCTTTTTATTGTGTCGATGAGGAAGGGTCGATGAGAATAATTTCACCTGTGCATAAAGATAAAATTCGTCTCTCCACTTTAGATTGTGATTTACCATACTATCTTCGCAAAGGAATAGTAGTAAATAGTAAGCCGGGTAAAGATGTCTCTGTTAGTCCTAGTCAATTACTGCCAATTGGCGATTATTTCATATTTGAAGTGGGTGATTTCTAGGGTTGCCATACATCCCGTACAGAAGAGGGCTGTCACCATGTTGCTCTAACTTCCATGTTGCTTTTTGTCCCGTTTTCTGCTTGAGATACTCAACTACCGTAACAGACAGCCAACGCTGTCTCTTGCAATCACATATAAAATAAAACAAGAATCACAAAAAAATGTGTGATCATTAAAATTAAAACTAATGTGGTCCTAGATTCATTATTTCAGGGAAATTCAACGGGGACTGAAGAAAAACAACCCGAAACAAGGTGAACCATTCAGGTTCCGCGTGTTGTGTGATCTGTATCCTAAGGACTTGGGAATAAGATTTTCCTTACTACATTTCGGCTGTGATAATTAAAAGGGCGACATACGCCATTTTTGTAACTTTTCAGGAGAGCCAAAAACGGAAAAATGTTTGTCCGTGGTCTGCATGTCTCTTTTTAGACTTCAAAGTTTGTCCTCGTCCAAAAGTGGCGTGTGTCTCTTATTTAGCTTCGTAACGGTAAGAAATAGGGCAATTCTGACTGCACTATACGATTTCGGCTGTGATAAGTTTACCCATGACACATACATAAGTAATTTTCGATCAAAATGGCCCATGTTGCCATTTTAATTATCACAGTTGTCGGATGTGAGGTAGGTCAAAAGTGGTGTATGTCTCATTTTTATCTTCAAAATGGTACGAGATAGGACAATTCTGACTGCACCATTCGATTCCCCGTGCTACGGTTACCACCTACATATACATACCTTATTTTTGACCAAAATGGCATGTGTCGCCCTTTTAATTATTACAGCCGAGCTGCGATCCGTGTCCAAAAGTGGCGTACGTCTCTTTTTTGTCTTTGTAACGATACAAGATAGGAGAATTCTGACTTCACCATTCGATTCCTCGTGCTGGGTTTACCCATGACATACACATAACTCATTTTCGACCAAAATGGCATATGTCGCCCTTTTAATTATCACAGCCGATTTGACCAACCATATCTCTATTTTATTAACAAAGGCAAAAAAAATACGCTAATATAATTAATCAACGAAAAATCTTAAAATCTTGTAGAAAGGAAAATCTATTTCCAAGTCCTTAATATACAGATTACAATTAAACACTTGGAACCTGAATGACGCCACATTTGTTTTTGTGATTTCTGTTCGCTTTATGTTTGGCTTCATTGTTTGATTAATTTGTGTTCTTTTTATATTTCTTTTAGTTGTTCAAATTATTTTGCTGTCGATTCTAAACTCTGATGTCTTATATCAGTCTTTTTATGTTTGTTTTTAGCTTTAAATTCACTCTTTGTGAAAACCTGTGTATTTCAGTTTAATTTATGTTCCTTTCTTAATTGACATGGTATGTTTGTATTTTCACTATAGTAATGTTTTTAAAATAAGATTTGTTACAAGTTGTTGTTAATTAATAGTAGAAACGCGGTAGTAGTAATCGTGATGAGAGCAGCCGTAATAAAAGTAGCCATGGTAGGAGTAACCGAATTGAGTATTCAGGGTTGGAATAGGGATGAGAGAAGTAGTTGATGTAAAAGTAGCAGGGTAGTCCTGGAAGTGGTGGATCCAGAGGGGCGAGGAGGACGCGCGCCCCCTATCATAGTCTAACGTAGTGTAATTTACTTAATTGACGCAAGTTTGCGTTAATTAAACTTGCTCATAACGCAAGTTTATCGGATCTACCTATTTTACGCCCCACCCCCTAAAAAAAACCCTGGATCCGCTACTGAGTCCTGGTCGGAGTAGATTTGGTTATTGAAGTCAGGGTAGGGGTCAAGTTGTGCTAGGAATAGTTTTCAAAGCAAACATTGTCGTAGGAGTAGTCCTTGTCAATATAGTAGGAGTACTCGTGGTTGTAGTTTTCAGAAACTGGACAGTTTCTGAAAATTACAACTTCATATTTATAGGTCAGATTCTTGCTTTATAGCAAGAAATTCCTGATCTATCCAAATTTCTTCAAGTTGTAACTTAAATTTTCATTTTACTTAAATGCTAATGCGCATATGAGTGTTATTGGTATGTCATTTATGAGTTTATTTATGAGTCATTTATGAGTATATGAGTCATGAGTATAGTCATTAATGACTATAGGCCTACTCATGACTCAGAAGTCATTTATGACTTCTCCTAAGAGTACCTTCATGGTTTTCATGGTACCTTCATGGTTTTGAATTAAAATAAATACAATATGTCTATGTTTAGTATACCACGGAGGGAGGGGGATACTGACTTCTTTGTTCCACTAGGGACTAGTAAGGCAGCAACATCCTTGTGCAACATCCTAACTAATTGGTTAGATTTTAACGAATCTAACCCTTATCACATATATAACAAAATGTATCTATGAAGCCTCTCTCTTGAAAAAGGCTATTCGTATTATTAGGTAGGCTACAATTCGTATTATATTAAAATCAATAACTGTAATGCCCTTACTCTTTGCCGATGAACTTGTTTAATATGAATTGTAAACCAATAGCAGTCCTTTGTTTTGCTTTTCTTTGTAAACCGATAAACACGGAACCATGTGCAACCAACGTATAAATAATAGTTATCTTTTGTTAGCTATTATTTGTCATTTCAGCAATAATCTTTCCTTTAGGAAAGCTTATTGCTTTCCTAAAGAACGACTTAAGTTTTTATGTCTTTGTTGTCGTTTTGCGAGCACAACTTTCTTTGATGTCACGAATTGGCTTTCCATCACTTTCTAGCTTCCATCGCTGTCTCTGTTGAAGGCTTCTTCCGCTGAGGAGCGTTGAAAGCTTTCTAATCCATTAGGCCTGCAATCCACGGTTCATTAATCTTTTTTTCATTGTCTCGCGATCGCCTACAAACTTGTGTAATAGTCTTGCTTTCTAAAGCGGTGATAGACTAGACCTCATTTTTCTTCCAGGGGCTGAGTATTGTTATACAAAATTTTGAAAAATAATGACCCAGGGGGTCAGCAAAAAGAATGACCCAAGGTTTCTAAGCCAGACAATTTGTCAGAATAGACCTCGGGGCTTTTATCTACTGCTATTCCTTTTGGATCTAACCCATTTAGAATTCTGCTGAAGTGGAATGACAATCTCTTTGGACCTTGAACAATCTCTTAGGACCTTTAAAACCTGAAGATAGATCCAACTGTAAAATATCTGTTTTTTCAGTCTTTGATCACGAAATATCTGATAATTGAATATTAGCACGTAGCCTACACAGAGGACGTGGCTCAGACTTTTATGATTTTCTTTCTACGACTGTCTGCGGATTTTTTTCGCATAATTTGCTTGTTTTTGAGGGTTTTTTTTTTTTACAAAGTCTGGCACTGAAACAATTCCTGTGTTAGCCTACACGTCAGCTTGGATAATTCGGAACATGCCGCAAAAAAAAAAAAAATCGAAGATGATTTGCTAGTCTAGAACTGCATTACTTTTTCGGGTGATGCATTGTTCAACCAATGAAGACCCTAAAATATTTTTTTTTTTTTACTTTATATTACTTATTGTAGTTCTGTAGTTGTAGTTATTGTAGTAATGATTTTAAAAATCAATTTTGTTGTTTAGCTAGATGGTTTCTGTTAGAATCATTATATACCATTTTTACACAGGTTACAGAAATATTTGACAATCATTATTATTTATGATGGAAAAGCAAAAATCTAAGTTGATTTAACATAGATTTACCTTAAACCATTGTTTATTCAAACGCTTAATATTTATCTGTTCTAGAAAATATTTCGGTTTTAACTATTTTTTTTTAGTCTATATACCATTGTGCTACCTTTTATGGAATAGACCATGTTCAGCCCTTAGGGAGCAACCTAGCTCATTTATGGAAAGCGTCAAATGCTGCTCTTGATTTTTGACCTGACAAAGTATTTCTGGATTTTATGTTGTGTATTCTCCCTAATCTCCTTACCCAGTGCCTGAATCCTTTCTGCATATTATCTGTTAGAGAGGATTCACACTTGCCATTTGTCGATAAACAACATGGTCAGGAATTCTAGCGAAGATTGTCTTATTTCCGCTTTAGACGTAATCAGCTCTTAGAGGGTGTAAATATTTCGCAGTGAGACGACGCAATTTCCGTTAAAAAATCAGTCTTAGGGCGTATTTAAGCGCCTCGTCATTACAGCGGATGTCCGCTTACCTTATTTATGTACCTGATGGCATCTCACTTTTTGGTTAATTAGTACTTACGTCGCTCTTTATTTTGAAAGAAAAATGAAAAGGGACACCTTACTACTTCCAATCGAAAGAAGCAGGGGCGTCATTTGTAGACGAAAAAAAATTTAGAAAAAAAAATATTATATAGACTATACGGATATGAACCCCTCTCCCCCCCCCACAATAAAAATGCTGGAGCTACACCCATCGAAAGAAGTGGTTTCCACTGTTGCTAAAGAAGTAATTCGGCAGTATTGGGTTTATGGCTGTTTTATTTCCATCCGATGCCATTTTCCGGGAGTTTCAGGCTATATCTCGGAACAAGAGCGGATCCTGGATTTTTTTCGGGGGGGGGGGGTTAATAATTTTCGACTCGGTTTTCTACTAATTTTACTAATTTTTACTAAGGTTTTGCTAATTTTTGACTCGGTCCTTGTCTCGGAATTCCCATTTATTTGTTTAATAGTAACCAGCTTAATAGTAACCGAAACTATACAAAATGGAATTTTGAAACCAATAGATACATGAAAAGAGTCTGATTTTAAATATGTAAGTTTAGTCATCAAGTTTAGTCCTACCCATCAAAAATTACGAGCCTGGGAATATTTGCCTTATTTTTGAAAAAAAAGGTCATAGAATCTAAAAAGTCATAGGATCTAAAAGTCATAGAATCTTTTTGAAAATCACACCATCAGATTCAGCGGATCAGAGAACTCCACTGTAGAGGTTTCAAGCTCATATCTGCAAAAATGTGGAATTTTGTATTTTTGCCAGAAGAAAGATCACGGATATGTGTGTTTTTTTTCCCCCAGGGGTGATCGTATCGGCCCAGTGATTTAAGAACACCGTGAGAGGGTTCATTTTAACGGAAATTAAAAGTTCTAGTGCCCTTTTTCAATGATCAAAAAATTAGAGGGCAGCTAGGCCCCCTCTCACGCTCACTCTTTTCCCAAAGTCACCCGATCTAAATTTTGAGATAGCCATTTTGTTCAGAATAGTCGAAAAATATAATAACTATGTCTTCAAAATTAGCTCCGCTTCAGTATTTTCTTTCACAATATCAAAATAGAACCATTTACTAATTTTTTCTCTTTCTCGAATCATTTTAACTGCCTTTTATATATATTCCAGGCTCGTAATATGAAGTTTTGTTTACAGGACTCTCAAAGTTTTTATTGCTCCCTAACTATACCTTTATCTTATTTTGACGCATACTATTAAAAAACTAGGATTTGTTTCCTATTGCCCTAGTTTCCTTAGCAAGGTCCCACAATTTTACCATTCCTTGCGGCCTTTACGAGTTAACTATGATTAGATTGCGTTTTTATGAGACTATGAAGATCTTGGTGTTGATTTTGAGCAAAGGGGGAGTTTAATTTTAGGATGCCCCTTCATGGTGTAATTCCTTGAGGAGTTCAAATCTTATTGACGTGACGTAAACAAACTTTGTGGAATTTATATAAAAGTCACTTTGTTTTTCAAAGAGATGAAATTAAAAATGTATGAGTATCTGAGCAAAACAATTACGGAAGGATAATGACTCACTAAAAGACGTTGAGGTGAAAGTAGTTGCCATTTGTGATTATTTTTTCAGAGAACATTGGAGTAAGCCATTTCTCCAATATTAATCAACCTTTGAAGTTTTTGATTGATTAAATGAATTCATCTTTTGAAAACACGGCAGATGTCGGACAGTTTCTTGGAGTAGTAGCGAGATTTCAAAGCTTTCGAGTAGTTTATCGGCGACAATTATTGTTAATATTTTTTGAATATTCTTGTGCTCAAAAAAGTAGTAGCCTAATGGTAAGTTAAATTTAGAATTAGTGGTCGATTGTTGCATATACTTGTCAATTCATTTATGTACATCTTTTGATATATGCATAATATCTGTAATTTATGTCGTTGTTTTTATGCCCATGCAAAATTGTGGCTTAACTGGCGTATGGATTCTTGCAGATCATTTACCTTTTTCATCCTCAGAAATTAAAAGTGTAATTATCATCAGATATGAAATTTGCAATCCGATGGTAGACTTGCTGTGCAGCATGTTTATCCTTTTTTATTTTTTAAGCTAGAAAACAGTTCGACATAGCTTTAAATTTATGTTTTTTTTTGTATTCTGTTAAACAATTGGGTATTGTTTTACTATCTGTAAAACACGCGAGACAGACACTCGAGAAAAGCGAAGACCAAATGCCTATTACGTGGTATCTTCCTATCTAACGCTGTATAACAAGGGGTTTCTCACTCCGGGAACTATATTTAAACTTTAGTTTTTTTGGGTTTATAGGGAAAAAAGGTACCTAGGTTAGGTTACGTATTTAAAATACACTATGCTTTACCCCCCCCCCCCCCCCCTAATGTGCAATTATATAGCCGAATTTTGCTTCTAAACTATTATATTTGTATCCTATTTTGTTTTATTTCATTAGCATTAACTAAACTTCACTTCTCGCGTGTCTTACAGATAATAGAACAGTACCAAAAATTAATATGTAAGATCATTCAAGAAATTGGCCGTCAGGAACCCTTCTATTATGTTTTTCAACTTCATTGACCAGTTACGTAGAGGTCGCTTAGCCTTCTATGACTAGCCAATCAAGTGTATTCAGCGTATGTTTTCTTTTGGTCGAACTCTTCTTATTGCCTATTCAGGGTCCTAGAGACATATAGATAAAGTCTATTCATCGCTTTGATATTATCTACTCGTTTGTATGATAATTCTTTCTGTTTTTCTTCGACTTAACCCTCTCATCAATAAGTTGTTTCATTGATCAAACAGTTCGTGGTAACGAACTGTAAGTAAGGAGCGACCCGGCTCAATAGTAACCGAAACTCTAAAAACCGGAATTTTGATACCCATAGATACATAAATAGAATCAGATTTTTATGCTGATTTTAAATATATATCATTCAGTTTAGTTTTACCCATCAAAAGTAACGCGCCTGAGAAAATTTGCTTTATTTTGGAAAAAAGGGGGAAACACCCCCAAAAAGTCATAGAACTTTAATGAAAATCACATCATCGGATTCAGCATATCAGAAAACCCTACTGCGGAAGTTTCAAGCTCATATCTGAAAAAATGTGGAATTTTGTATTTTTTGTCAGAAGAAAGATCGCGGATGCGTGTTTTTTTTGTTTTTTGTTTTTATTTTCCCAGGGTTGATCGTATCGATCCAGTAGTCCTAGAATATCGTAAGAGGGCTCATTTGCGGAAATTGAAAGTTCTAGTGCCCTTTTTAAGTGACCGAAAAAATTGGAGGGCAACTTGGCCCCCTCCCAGGCTCATTTTTTTCGCAAAGTCACTCAATCAAAATTTTGAGATAGCCATTTTGTTCAGCATAGTCGAAAATCTAATAAATATGTCTTTGAGGATGACTTAAGCCCCCACAGTTCCCGGGGGAAGGGCTGGAACCTGGTAGTTATGAACTTTGCCCATTGTTTACATATAGCAATAATGTTTACATAAGTTTACATAAGACGTTTCAGGAGAGATTTTTTTCTGATGGGGGGTGTTGGAGGAGGGGCTTAAGGGGGAGGATCCTTCCGTGGAGGATGTTTTCTTGGGGGAAGGGACATTTCTATGAAGGGGGTGCCGGATTTCCCAGCATTATTTAAAAAACGATCAGAAATTAGACAAAAAAACTAGTTTTTTCAACTGAAAGTAAGGAGCAACGTTAAAACTTACAACGAACAGAAATTATTACGTATATGAGGGGTTCCCCCCTAGTCAATACCTTGCCCATTTCGTGAAAGTTTTTTTTAATACTTTTAAAAGAGCTAACTATTATAAATAACCGGCCTTTGGGTTTTAGGGGTTTCTGATTTGAACAAAATTTGTACTTTAGCGTAAAAAGCATGGTATCTTCTAGGGGGAAACTCACTAATATACGTAATAGAGCATACAAATGTAGAAGTTCTTTACGCAAGTTAATTCGTAAGTTACGTCAGAACAAAATTTTCAGAAAGCCATTTAGCCAAAAAAGTAAAATTAATATGCAAATTTCGTTTTAATTATTCATGTACGGCTAGCCAAAATCAAAGCTGCATTAATTCAAAAACGTTCAGAAATTGAATATAAAAAAACAAATTTTTTAAACTGAAAGTAAGGAGCGACATTAAAACTTAAAACCAACAGAAATTGTTCCGTATATGAAAGGGGCTGTCCCCTCCTCAATACCTCGCTCTTTACGCTAGAGTTTGAATCTGTCACACAACTTTATTTTTTAAAACTATAAAAAACTTTAGTGTAAAGACCGAGGTATTGGGGAGGGGACAGCCCCTTTCATATACGGAATAATTTCTGTTCGTTTTAAGTTTTAATGTTACTTACTTTCAGTCAAAAAAACTTGTTTTTTCTATTTACTTTCAACCAAGGCGACGGTCATATCTGTGCATGGGTGTGAGGACTCCCTAGGTTTTAGGAATCACTAGATGTTAAGGATAGTTTTTAAACAATTCGAGTGTAACCAATTTGCCTTTATGGAATAATGCCTCCAATGTCCATCATAGAAGTACATTTAATTTGGTTATATCTGAGACTATATTGCACTCTCGGTTCTATCTAGAAGCTTGGATAGGTTCCTTAATAAGTTCTTTTTTATACTAGGATCTTAATTCTCTGTTCGTACATCTTTTTCTCCGATTTTCCTTTTTTGTTTAATGTACCAAGGACATTTAAATTAAAACATTTTTGCCCCTTGGGCCCTTTTTAAATATATTCATAACTGGAAACTGGTATTTTCAAAGATTTTTCTCTTGGCTGTTTCAAAATTTTGAATCTTTTAGGGTGGCATTACATTTTCGTAAGTGTTATTATGTTGAACAATGAAAATAAATAAGCGAAGCTGTTTGGTTAAATTTGACGACGGTTTTGTCATATTTTTAGCTTATTTTGAGATTTATACAATTGTGCAAGTTTTTCACTTAACCGATTCAAAGAATCAAATTTCCTTTTCACTGTAATTGGCGGTTCAATTATTTGACTTGAGTCAAGATTTTGAATTAAAATCAAATTGGTGGAAGTGAATAAAAACTTAAGAGCCTAATAGAGTAAATAGAGTAAATCCAAGACAGATGGTCTCTGTGAGAGGCAAAGCTGGCATAACTTTTTTAGATTTGTATAAAAATGATTCATTTCACTTTTTGATAGATAGTCTATCATCCATCCTAGGGCAAAACTAAGGTAGATAGGTATAGAATATTCAAATAGTTTATCGGTTCTGTGAGCCATATAAAGGCAATAGTAGATCCCAAAAAATTATTCGAAGATTAGAATATTTCTGCCCAATCAGGCATTGAAAAAAGGAGTTTGATTGTATTCTCATGAGCAAGATGATAGTTTAATCACGTGAGCAGGATGAACTTTGAGTTCATTAAAAAAAGGCGTAGGGAGTATGATGAGGGTAGTCAGATTTTCTTAGAAATAATTTTCTGTCAGAAGATTAGGGACGCCAATTCGCGAAAATGTTGGGGGTGGGCAAGGATTATTTGTCTAATTTTTATTAATAAAAATACAAAAAAGACATTTACAAAATATAGGGTAGAGTGACAATTACCCCTCTCCAATTGACACCCTTGCAAAACATGTAAGATATTAGCAGATTGATTGGCAGAAAAAATCGGGTTTATTGTTCAATTCATTTCAATTTAAGATATAACACACTATTTGATTGACTTTATTCACAGTTTCGTTTAAAACTCAAACGAGCAAGACATGTATAAAAAAGACTAAGAAAAAACAGAAATTATTGTCTCTATTGTTATGAATGACATAACCAAAAATTCTGCAATTCTTTTTATTACATGTCTGCATATCGTACATTATAATCTCTTATTTAGCAATCTTTTCACTTAAAACAATTTATGATCCTCATTATGTTAATAAATCTTACTTTAAAATGGCTAAATTTGAGAATATGACATTTGCTTTCTTTAGAAGTGTTACTTTATGACCAGAAAAGAAAACATGACGCCTAAACGAGATTAAATAAAAAAAACAAGTTTTTTAAACTGAAAGTAAGGAGCGACATTAAAACTTAAAACGAACAGAAATTATTCCGTATATGAAAGGGGCTGTCCCCTCCTCAACGCCTCGCTCTTTACGCTAAAGTTTTTTATTGTTTTAAAAAATAAAGTTGTGAGACAGAGTCAAACTTTAGCGTAAAGAGCGAGGCGTTGAGGAGGGGACAGCCCCTTTCATATACGGAATAATTTCTGTTCGTTTTAAGTTTTAATGTCGCTCCTTACTTTCAGTTTAAAAAACTTGTTTTTTTTATTTAATTTCTGATCGTTTTTTAGTTAATGCAGCTTTTGTTTTGGCTCGCCGTCATTGAATAAGTAAACAAAATTTGCATAAAAATTTTACTTTTCTTTTGCTAAATGGCTGTCTCTAAATTAGGTTCTGACGTAATTTACAAATTAACTTACGTAATTCGGTTATGAAGGAGGCTGTCCCCTCCGCAACGCCGCGCTCTTTACGCTAAATTTTTTTTATTGTTTAAAAAAATAGAGTTGTGAGAAAGTCAAACTTTAGCGTAAAGAGCGAGGCGTTGAGGAGGGGACAGCCCCTTCATATACGGAATAATTTCTGTTCGTTTTAAGTTTTAACGTCGTTCCTTACTTTCAGTTAAAAAAACTTGTTTTTTTTATTTAATTTTTGAACGTTTTCGAATTAATGCAGGTTTTGATTTTGGCTCACCGTACATGAATAATTAAAACAAAATTTGCATATTATATTTGGTTAAATGGCTTTCTCGAAACTTGTTTAATTTTATTTACGAACGTTTTTATTAGTAATAAATATACGTAACTTAGAATTAACTTACGTAACGAACTTCTATATTCATAAATTTTTAACACGTATATTAGGGGGTCCTCCTAGTCAATACCCTGCTCTTTAAACTATAGTTCGAATTTTTTTTTCCAGTTCTTTAAAAATGACCTCTTAATCACAATCAGTTGATCAGTTGAAAAACTTGTTTTTTTTTATTTAATTCCTGATCTTTCTCTTTAATAATGCTGGGAAATCCGGCGCCCCCGTCATAGCAATGTCCCTTCCCCCATGGAAACGTCCTTCATGGAAAGATCCTTCCATATAGCCCCCACCCTCTCCTTCCCCCACCTACCAGAAAAAATCTCCTCTGAAAAAGTCTGTATACTTCCCAATAACCAATACTATATGTTAACATTGAGTAAAGTTCATAACTTTCAGCCCTCCCCTGGGGACTTTGGGGGATCAAGTCATCCTAAAAGACATTTTTATCATATTTTCGACCATGCTGAACAAAATGGCTATCTCAAAATTTTGATCGGGTGACTTTGGGAAAAAAATGAGCGTGGGAGGGGGCCTAGTTGCCCTCCATTTTTTTTGTTAAATTAAAACGGGCAATATAACTTTTATTTTCATTTCAATTTACCCATCAAACTTTTTACTATGCAACCGGTTTCTTAACGAAAACCACTGGTACAAAAAAAAAAAAAAAAAAAAAAACCAAAAAAAAAAAAAAAAACAAAACGTGTTAGTTATTCTGGAAAAAAATTTAAAATTACCAATTTTTTTAGATTGGAGCTTGAAACCTCTACAGTAGGGTTCTCTGATAAGTTGAATATGATGGTGTGATTTTCATTAAGGTTCTATAACTGTTAGGGGGTCTTTCCCCCTTTTTTCGAAAATCAGCCAAATTTTCTCAGGCGCTTGACTTTTGATGGGTAAAATTAAACTTGATGCAACATATATTTGAAATCAGAATTAAAATCTGATTCTCTTGGTGTATCTATTGGTATCAAAATCCTGTTTTTTAGAGTTTCGGTTACTATTGAGCCGGGTCGCTCCTTATTTACAGTTCATTACCAAGAACTGTTTGAAACATATTTATTATAACGATAATTTTAGCTGCTTGTACGGTAATAAAGCAGATGTGGTTTATTCCGCCGTAAAAGTGAAGCAAAATTTATCAGAATTAGTTTCTCAATTGATCGTATATTAATTATATAAGCGATTCTTATTTTCTAAGAAGTGACAGGAAAAATCTTATGTGGCGAATTACAAAATAAAATTTAATGCAATGTGCACATTGAATTTAACGAATATATAATGCCCTATAATTTATGTTTCTTAGTTTTTTTGTTTTTTTTTAAGCCAAAATTTATTTCGCCAATTCTCTTATTACAAATTGCATGTCTTTTGTTTGTTTGGAACTATTACCGAATAATATACTACGGTTTTTAAAAACTTACCGTCGGTGAGAGTCGAACCCATGATATCCTGCTGATATGGCCGAGAGTTCTGACCATTGAGCTACAACGGTCCATTGAAAAGTTCCCCCTAGCTAGTAAATTTCGCCTTAAAGTGACCATGGGGGGATCGTACGGCACAGCGGGTCGATACTTCCAGATTTTCAACAAAAAATATATGTTTCGGTATTTTCATTAAAAATAAATCGAAGGAAACCTAGACTTTTTAAAACACTTGTTTTTGTTTAAACTATTTATTTAAAAAACAAATCGAATAAATCCTTGTCCCGCTTACATTTTCGGGAATTAGTGCTCCTTAATGTAACTGCCCCTCATAACAATAAGCAGAAGTAGAAGGTCCCTCCAAAAAAAAGGAATCGTACCGACTTCTCGTCTAGAAAGATTCTGCGACTCGAATATTTTCACGGAAATTTTCTCAGGAGTTTTACAACTGTAGTACTTGTACAAAAATTAAATTCAAACTTACTCTCATATAATAATCTATAATGTTATCATTCCTTTCCTTAATCTTCTTCTTCCCCTCTTTTTTGTAAAAAACTGAGAGATCGAATGAATATAATAAATGTGGTTGGCGGATTGGATCAACCTTTCGGTGGTCTCTTGTACCAAAAAAAGAGGTGGTCTCATCATATGCGTGCGGTCCGAGTTCATTACCTTTTTTGCGATGCTTGTTATTACGAATTCAAGCAGTTATTTATATAAAACAGGAAGAGTTAATTGATTCTTGGTTAGTGGTTATTTGCCAATCCTTATTTGAATTACCAAGAAATTCATTTTATTAATTTTGGTAGTATGTGTTTTGGTCGAACTATTGTTCTTCGGTTATTTCTTATATTTGTTCTAGTGATTGTTTTAGACCAGTTTTGATTTCGTATTCCGGGCTTGAGAAAAATATGTGTTTTATCATTTAAATCCTTTACGGAAACCGAAACACTTCTCATTTCGAGAGCTTGCGTGTTTAAGTCCATAAAAAAAAAAAAAAGGGCTTTAATTCTAAATACACTAAAAAGTTAAAATAATTTTTTTTGTTGCTATGGGAAAAAACTAAAATTTTCTAAGATTAAAAATGAGCGCATAGGACGGTCATAACATATTTCCTAACTATTCAGACACGAGATTTTATGAGTGACGGCTCGACGCTTTTACTTTTAGCATAGTCTCAAAAATTCTTAATCTTTCGTAACTTTCAGGGTGCCTTTAATGTCCCCTATGAAGGTGATTGTCTCTTAAAGAATCCTGCAACATGAGTGTAAGGTTAACTTATATATGGGTAAGGGTGTATCCAGGATTTTTGTTCGGGGGGGGGGGGGGGAGAGGGCTACAAAAAAACTTTAAAAAGCGCATGAATTTTTTTTTCAAATAAGTTTATGTTATATTTTTATGAGTCAAAATTTCGGGGGCAAGGGAGTTCAAAAACGGTACTCCCTCCCCCGGGTAAGGCTTTGGCTCTGAGGGGCTCATCCCTACGCTTCTTTTAAACAAACCTCTTTAGAAATTAGTTTTCATTTATTTTCCATTTTTTCGCTGAACACGGGCGTTGTTTACTATCCAAAATGAGTTTGATTGTCACTTGGTACAAAAAAGGTAACATTTCTTGGAATTATTTTGTCCATGTCGAAACATTTGCTCTTCGGGTTTCCATAAAGCAATTAACTAATCTTTTCGCTCTAAATGATGCTTTAGCCTCACTTTTAATTTCTGCCAAAACTGTCTTTTTCATAAATTGGCTTTAGCAAAATATGGATGTATTTTGTAGAATAATTTTGGACCAACACCAAATTGGAGAAAAGGCAGTAATTAGACTTATTTCTACTTCGCTAAACCAGGATAGAAGAAATCTGGGAAAGAAACAAGATTTTTTTTTGTTCCCAGACGTGTCTTGCATTAAAAATAAATAAAAACCTGTTGCATACGACTTGCAGCTTTTCGAATTGTAAGATGTCCTAACTGCGCTCGTACAGTGTACCTAGAGGCTTATAGGCTCAATTTTTGGCCTTTAAGAAAGGCTATTTTTCTTTGAAATGGTTACTGAATTTAACCGTGCGCATGGGAGGGATCTTTAGGCCTATGCACCTTTAAATACGGAATATATTAGTGACTTTCCTTATAATTGCATAATTTTTCCATATACAGCTCGCTTTTTCTTGGTGTCTTTTTTCTAAGTTATGTCCTTCCGCTAAATATTCCACCCTTGAAAAAATTCATGCTTACGTGCCTATCTACAATATATATGAATTATGTTTGCTGCCAAAGCAAATGGTGTTCAGCAGTTAGTGCGCCCGTAAATGAGATTTAAAAAAAAGATTTTTCCGATGAAAACTAAAAGTAAAATTTATAACTTGGGTTTAAAATTAAAAATGGGCAGAAGTTCAAACCTGATTGCTTTAAAAAAACTTTTTTTTCCCCTATAATTCGTCTCTTGCAAATATTTCACAGCTCTCCCCTGAGGCCAGGGGCAAATTCAGGATTTTTTAGGGGGAGGGGGCAAAATAGGTTGATCCGAAAAAAATTAGGGGGGGGGGTAAAACAAGTTGATCCGATAAACTTGCGTTATGAGCAAGTTTAATTAACGCAAACTTGGGTTAATTAAGTAAATTACACTACTTTAGACTACGGTAGGGGGCCGCTCGCCCCCTGGATCCGCCACTGCCTGAGGCTCTTTATACTATGCGCCTAGTTATGAACGAAAAAAAAAACAGTTTTATTACTTTCTTAAAAGCAATTGTTTGGAAATGTTGGGCCTCCCTAAAGCTGAAGATGACCATCAAATATTTTGGGTTCATTATTAGTTCAACATAAGTTTCTCATTGACATTTTGGTATTTGTAAAGTTAGTTTTCATGATTTCTCTGCAAAAAAAAATGCAATTTTTGATAAAGTCTGTAATTAAAACGTACCGTATTTTACTCAATATAGATTTTTTTAGTTGAAATTGTCACTAGATCGTTTCCTCTCCTGCTTTAGTGTAAATAAAGCTTTACCGAAGAACACTTATGGTGATATTTGTAAGACTGAAATTTAGCTATAGCCAATAATGGGCATCAGTTGATCCATACCCATTCATAATAAAGATGGGGTTAACATCCAGAGCTAGATCTAGCAAAAACCAAAGTTTGGTTTATCTAAACTTGCTGAAGACTAGACTAGTCAGAAAGTTCCACACTATAAGTATATATGAACTTATACTGTGAGAATATATGAACTCATAATGTGTGTATGTATGAACTTTTTTAGGCACTGTTTTACAAAGCGGTAAGCGCGCGACAATTGTATTGAAAATCAGATAGGTTAAACCCGGTAACTATACGAGACGCAGTCTAAATATAGGCATTACAAAGGGTTTCTCACTGCGGGGACTATATTTATAGTTTATTTTTTGGCGGTTTAGGGGGACTAAAAGGTACCTAAGTTGGGTTGACTAGGTTAGGTTAGGGTACGTATTTAATATATGCTAAGCTTTGCCCCCCCCCCCCTAATGTGCAAATATATAGCCCAATTTTGTTTTTGAACTATTATATTTTCATCCTATTTTGTTTTGTTTCATTAGCGTTAACGAAACTTTACTTTTCGCGCGCTTACAGCTTTCTAAAATAGTACCCTTTTTCATATATACTTATGCTCTGAGAAAGTTCTCATCGGCTAGTATGCTTCAAATTACAAGAAAAAAATTCCGCAATTGTTTGGTTACAAAGTTTCAATGATTGCTCAGGTCTATTTTTCAGCTTCAATTACTAGGTTTTCGAGCGGGTTGAATCGATGAGGCTTATTAAATTTCTTTGTAAATGAAACGTTATTTTTGCTTTCGTCGAGATTTCGGATTTGCCATCGTGCTGGCCAAAATTGTTAACGCGTTTAGACCCACGTCCAACCTCACCTAGGTTTGCAGTTTATCATCATTCAAAGTTTTTAATGGCCTCTTTTTAGTTAATTAATTAAAAATAAACTTTCCACAAAATAAGTTATTCAAAGAAAAGTAAAGAGCTCCATTAAACAAAAAATGAGCAAAAATAAAATCAAATAATCTACCAAGCGTGAAACTATCACTAATCAGCATCGATTAATAAATGAAACCCAAAACGAACAGAAATTACAATAAATAACCGAGTCAAACTAAAAACGAGCAGAAATTAACATGATTTGGGCTCAAAACCCCTATGCATTCCTAAGGCCAGAACACAATTTACACTATTCTGAACAAAATAGAAAATTTCTTGTTTTTTTAACTTTTATAAATCGAATAATATTAAGATTCTGATTACTTAATATCGGTATATTTATATTAAACGGACAATGCACATTCATTTGTATTTTTTTCAGTAAAGTACAAATTATGTTCTGGCCTTGGGAAGGCATAGGGGTTTTGAGCCCAACTTGTGTTAATTTCTGCTCGTTTTGAGTTTTCAATTAAACCTTATATGCCCCCAGGGCATAAGTCATAACCCTTGCCCTGAAGACTGCGGGGAAAGTGTCCTGCTCAAAGTTATAATTTTCCGAACCTTAAATTGCATGGAGTAAAATATGTATATCAAATTATGGATTGGATGTGTTTGGGGAAATGATGGGCATAGAAAGGGTGTTAGTAGCCTCCCAATAACTTCTGACTATTAAAAAGGGCACTACCCCTTCCTATTTCAAATTTATTGAGCCGTTTTGGAAGTTTCTACGACAACGCGTTCTATAAGAATCTTTTATGTCCCCAGGGCATAAATTACAGCCCTTGCCTTGAGGACTCCAGGGGAGTTCCATCCTCAAAAATAAAACTTTTATCTAATTATTCACAGCTCTGAATAAAGCAGATGTTTAAAACTACTTATGTGATGTGTTTTAGGGAATGGCAGTCGATAAAGGGGGGTTAGTTGCCTTCAAATCACTTTCGACTATTAAAAAGGGCACTAGACCTTTGAATTTCCAATTGAATGAGTCCTTTTTCATGTTAATACGACAAATATTGCAATAAAAACTTATATGCCCCCAGGGCATAACTTATAACCCTTACCCTGAAGACTGTTGGGGGAGTGTCATACTCAAAAGTATAATTTCCTGAACTTTAACTGCGTGGAACAAAATGGCTATCTCTAAAATTTGATTGGATGTGTTTGGGGAAATGGTGGGCGTGGAAGCGGTTTTAGTTGCCTTCCAATTACTTTCGACTATTAAAAAGGGCACTAGCCATTTCAATTTATAATCGAATGAGCCCTTTTGAAAGTTTCTACGACAACGTGTTCTATAAAAACTTTATATGCCCCCAGGGCTTAACTTACAAGTTGCCCTGAGGGCTGTGAGGGGATTGTCATCCTCAAAGACCTAATTTACAGAACTTAAAACTACGTTGAATAAAATGGCTATCTCAAAATTGTTGATTTGATGGGTTTGGGGAAAAGGTGGGCGTGAGAGTGGGGTTTATTGCCCTCCAATCACTTTCAACTATTAAAAAGGGCACCAGCCCTTTCAATTTCCAATCAAATGAGCCTTTAAACATCTGTCTACACTATTTCCAGCGTGCTAGTTCTATTGGTGTCACTTTGGGGGAAGGGAGCCCTTGCCCCCTCTAGTTTTTGCCCTTGTCTATATTTTTAAAAATTCATTTTTTGGAATGTTTTCAATGGTTAAAGGCCCTTTTTAGATATTTTCATTTAAAAGAAATGGAAAAACAAACCGGAGTGTACTTTTTGAGTGCCGTATGGCAATTTATGATGGCGTTATCAAGTCAACTTTATGAAAAGCGATTAGATACAAAAATTAGCTTTTGAATGAGCACTTAAACAGCTATCTATCATTTTGCAGTAATTTTCTAGTTCTGTTAGTCAGTAGTGCGATGTTCCAGTGCCCTGCCGAGTCATTTATTCCGGAAATGGCACGCAAATTTTACTTTTTGGGTGCGATATTGCACTTTGTTGTTGCACTTTGATGTTGTGCACTTTATTGCACTTTGATGTTGTTATCAAGTCTGATTTATAAAAATCGGTTAGATAGAAAAATTAAAAGGCATCTATGACGTTCCAGTGCCCTGCTAGCGGCGAAGAACAAAAAAGAAGAAAAAAGGGCACATCGGTCCTACCCATACAAAAAAGCGATTTTCCTTTTTTCATGGTTGCAGCTATCGCTGCAACTATGATGATTTTCCTCTTGCTACCTTTAAACTCATCGTCTCGTCTTGTCTGTTTTCTTTTGTCCATATTTTGTCTGCTTGAAGAGACATTTTGATTTGCCTAAATTTTCCCAAGGAAAACCATTAAGTTTGGACAATTCTACTTTTATCTCGACAAGTACTTCCATGTCTTAAGATAGAGTCTCATAGCTGTCAGGAAAATAGTGAAATAAATCTTTCATTTGTGTTCATTTCGGTGTGAAATAACCTGGAACCGTCCCAAGAGAGGTGATTGACCTTATATCTAGTCTATTCAAAGAATCTTATTAAGACCACTGGGAAAGTTAGGGGGTAGCCTGTCCCACTAAGGAATTGATTTGTAAACAGCCATGCACGTGGCATTATGCAGGAGTTGAGGAAAATTATCTTGGCATAGATAAAACAGTTCGTTACCACGAAAAGGAGCGACCCGGGCAAATAGTAACCGAAACTCTAAAAAAGGAATTTTGATAAAAATTAATGCATAATAATTGGCTTTTTATGCTGGTTCCAAATTTATAAGATTCAATAAGGACCAGGTTGCTATCTGTTGAAAATATTGTCATAGCCAATCGAATTAAAGATGTCAATAAACTATATATTGAGCTTTTCAGTAGCAGAGGACGTAATGCCGCACGGAGGCGCGTTCGTTCCTGAAGAGTCATGGAGTCTATGCAAGACAAATGGTTAAGGGGATTTGATACCTTGAAGGATCACCCAAACTCGTCTATTATAAAGTTTCTTGGTTTATGCAGCCAAATTATTTAAAACTGATTGGGCGGTCTTGCCCTAACTTGCAGAGCTTGAATAAGAGATCCGAATAAACGACAGAAGCTAAAAGACGACACGTACTTTCCCGGAAATCTTAGAATAACCATTTAACTTCTCCTGTTTTTAGAAAGTATGAATTTTGTTTCCCCGATCAAAAGAAGCAGAATTATCTTTTTAAAGTTTAGGAAAGGGTAGCCCCTAAAAATGTTCTAGCATACCAGCTAGGAAAAGGCTGAAAAATCGTCATCTCAAAGGAAATATCATTTGACAGATTTAAGAGTTCCCTGTGGTGCCACCCGCTTTGATTGGAAACCGTGCCGGAACAGGAGAAACAAGATTTAACTTTCTTTCCAATCAAATTTCATAGTCAAACCACAAATTCTCAATAGCTTTCAGTGGTAGGTAGCTAGTCCCATGGGAGAATCTGCTAATGGACCCTTTGTCTTTGAGACGGTCAGCCGACTTTGCGGTTCGCAAAATGATTTTTAAGGCATCGAATTCCCTTAATATAGATATTTGTCATAATGCTTGATTTAACTAAGTTGATGTAATGTATTATCAGCTATTATGGAGGAAGGCTGGTGGGTCATTGTATTGGTGGGGGTACCATATGCCTAAAAGAACGCGTTTCAATCCCTAAATTATCTAACATTCCATGAGCCATCGCATCAATATTTAAAGAGGTGCTGTGGGGGCGTAGGAATCAATTGCTCATCTTCATTCATGTTGATTAGGCCTGGGCATGATTTGAAAAATAATCAGAAATTAAATTGAAAAAACCGCAATTTTGACTCACTCTTTTCGCTAAAATTTGACCTTTTGTCCCAATGCTTTCTGAGCGACTAATCAAGCGCAACGGCCGTTGAATTTGAATGAGAAGCGTTTTTAAAGACATTTAAGACTTCAGCGTAAGGAGTAAGTGGTTGAGGAGGGGGTAGCTCCCCTCATACACGAAATAAGTCATGTTTGTTTTAAGTTTGAGTTTTGCTCCTTACTTTCTTTTCCAACAAAAAACTTGATTTTTATTGAATTGACTGAAGGACGTAAGACACTGTTCGTTTTAACTGACACGTGCAATAACGCTATTAGACTTAGTCTTTTGGGCGCAAAACAAAAGTTATAGTTGTTAGAACACGACTGCTTTGAGAGTCACCTGCGTTTTTTAGTTATTTTTACGAAATTTGAAAATATTTATTGTTCATGCTTTAAACAAGGAAATAGACAGAATAAATAATTAATATTTAATGTCGCAATTCTAAAAGTTGCAACGGCTTTGGTAAACTAAAATACTTCAAAGATATTCGATTAAAGCGAAGTTTTGCAGAAAAGAAAATTAATGTATTATTTTCTTTTTTACTATTCCGAATTTATGTGAATTATAATGTGAATTATGTTTATTTAATGTCGGAACTCTTATTTTTGAGTGTTAGGTAACCAAGATATGCTTAACTGATTTATTATTTTCCATTGGAACTATTTTATATAGGCTACTATATGACATCCCTTGTAAATTTTCAATACCTAAATAATTGTTTTTATCGTCACCACGCATTTACCTTTAACATTTATTGCTAATAAAAACAAATATATTGCTAATAAAAACAAATATCCTTTAAGCTATTATTATTCTTTTTTACCAAAATCTGCGTCGTCACTTTGGTTTCTGTTTTTCTAACTCCCGGAACGTCTAACAGTTCAATGAACAAAGAAACATTATATACTACTACTGCTAACAACTCATTGCAGCACCAAGCCGCCTTAGGCCAACACAGCTGCTCACGTTCCCCCTTCATCCCCATCAAAGCCTCCATCTTTACACCCTCCTAGAAAGTTTCCATTTCCCTTAACCCTTTCCTTACGACATCCTTCCGCCCAATTGGGGGACGACCTACTTTTCCTTTGGCCCTAGGTGGTTGGCTGACAAGGACAATCCTTGGCAATCTGTCATCCTTCATCCAACCATAGAAAATAAAATAAAAGTTCAAAGTAGGGATAAAATCCTTTGTAATAGACAGTGTATAGAAAATTCACAAAAAATACCAGATATTTCGGTCACATATACAGTGACCGTCATCAGTAGTAAAGTAAAGTTTAGTTTTACTACTGATGGCCGTCACTGTATATGTGACCGAAATATCTGGTATTTTTTGTGAATTTTCTATACACTGTCTATTACAAAGGATTTTATCCCTATTTTGAACTTTTATTTTATCGTCATGGAAAGGCAGTGTGGTCTCCGAAATTATCTACGACCATAGAAATAATTCTATGGCTCTATATATTCTCCTTTTCCAGCCCCCAAACCTGTTGTTCATCTGGAGTATCATCAGGGCACCCAATTTATTCAAGAACTTAATAAAAGCTGACCAAAAAGAACTTCAACTTTCCAACTCGATTTGGCGGAAAAATTGGTTGAATTTGTAAAGGTTTAGACTAAATTATAATGCTATCTAAAGCTTTGTAGGATCTAAAAATTTAATTTTACTAAAATCTGTCATTTGATTTGCTTCAGTATTGGCCATAGATTTAAAACACCACAACATTATAATGTATGATATACATACTCTGACTTTGAATAATCAGTCTTGTTACAAAGATAGTTTTCTTCCAAATCTTAGTTATAATGGTTCCACTCGCTTATTTGCAATTATTAGGCCTAGTACCATGGGACGGGGCTGTGCTCGGTCGAGCGAATTTTATGCATATAAACGGTGTCCGGCATATCTCCCCTGTTGAATATACCACCTCCCGTAGAAAATACACCGGAAGGAATGAAATCCCCCTACACTGTCATTCACACAAGGAAGAGATTTCTGTGTGATTTTTCTAAATATAGTTGTTTTATTATTCAGTTTTTGTTTTTTTTTGCCTTGTCAATTCGTGAATTGGTGCTCTTGAACTATACGAAGGAAAGACAAAATTATTTTACTAAGAATTCCGTCCAAAATAACAATACTTTTAGTTGAATATCTTGCTATAATAATTTTCAAAATTCAATTGACCTGTTTTGTCAATCTGCCAGGTTCATTGGACCTGCAAGGCGGCTAATAAATTAAACAATCACTGCATACAAGTATTACACAAGTAGAAGATCAAAAACAATGCAAAATTAACGTAGATCGGAACGCTTAAGAATAGTATGACGTGGTTGATATTCACTCATACTTTCCCAACTGTCAAACTACATTTTTACAGGTTTTTTTTTCGGTTTTTGGGTCTCTAGTTTCAGTAAGCAGAAGATTAAAAAAATGAATTAAGGCCATTGGGAGGAGGACAAGAAATTTTCCCAAAGTTGAGAGATATCTGGATCGTTTTTTCACACAATGAAATATTAATATGCCAATTTTCAGAAAAATTATCGCGTAGAATTCGATATGGAGATATGTTGGCGATAATAAAAGAAAACGATTAGAAAATATATTTGGTCCTTCTCCTTTTCTGCCTTTTATACTTTCCTTTAGAATTACCAATTAGCTTAAAATATGGAAAAAAAACTTAAATTTTTTTATTATTCAACGCTATTATTCAACTAAAGTTTCACTTATCTCCCACGCTTTGCTAAATAGCTCAGAAGCCTTGGGTTAAAACTGTTTTTATGTCTTAAGTGAAGCATTAAATTCACTAAGAGGTTTATCAAAGGTAAAAGAGTGACAGCCCTTCCCAATAATTTTTTTCGCAAGGAATTCTCAGTCTGATATGTAGGTCACCAATGATGGCTCCTTCAGTCCCATTTTCTCACGCGTGAATTTTGCAAATTTTAAATTAATCTCATGTCTGGAAGGGTTTCAGATAACTTGTTGTTTGCTGTTTTCGTTTTTTGACAGTTAGTAGTTTTCTGGCTGAAATGGTAGAATCTGCTAGAACATTCTATCCAGGTTCACATGCTGTAGCCTTCTGAATTTGTTTTTAAAAATCCACGTAATTTTTTCTTCGTAAAACTGCAATTCCTAGTATTCTGTTTTTTTTTTTTTTTTTTTTTTTTTTTTTTTTTTTTGTATACTTCTGATCACTATCATGGAGTCGTGCATTACCCGAAAAGGAGAACTTCATTTTTCAAATTCGGATTTTTGCTAGAAACATGCAAGGGGCTATTGACCTGAAACTTCATATGTATGCTCTCGAGGCTCTGGAGCTCCAAGAATTAAATTCAGGACAAATTATATGGAATCGTTTTGAAAAAAGCACGTAAAAATCGCACGTTTGAATTGGCGCCAAAAGAAGGAGTATTTTAAACAATTCCCACATAGCTGTATTGAAGATTTTCGGTACTGGTGCATAATGCGGACATTGCTATATACTGTATCAAAGAAACCAGTCACGAAACCCCTCAAACTGCTATTTCATTAGCAGACAACGGGTGATTTGCTAGATAAATTGATAGCAAAGCCTGGTTTCTCAATATTTAAACGATTGTTTTTGGGGGTGTAGGAGGGAGAAAGGTACCTTGGTTAGGTTTCGTATTTAATATATGCTATGCTTTACCCCCTCCCCCCTAATGTGCAAATATATAGCCCAAATTCGTTTCTAAACTATAATATATTCATCCTATTTTATTTCATTATCATTAACCAAACTTGGCTTTTTCGCGTTGCCCGCATAATGCACCAGTACCAGATTTTCTAATTTATCTCTTTTCTAAAACTGAACCTTGTTAATAAATGTTTTTGTATTTTAGGGCGAATCTTCCTGGACTTCCAACCAATTTTGTCCCCAAGGACTTCCATCCTGATGAATTTCATCCAAGTCATGAGTTTCACCCTGACCTGAGTGATGACAATGACGGAAGAGGTGCTGAGAGTCATCTTCCAAGGGCTGGAAGAATCCCGACTGACAACCTGGAAGGGACTTGTCAGCTATACAAGGGCACTATGTGTGGTCAGATTTTGGCTAATAAAAATGTATTTGTTCCGAATGGACAAACTCAGAAACATATTGAAGAAAAGCTATCATCTGCATTCACAGTTATTACACGTTCCGGGTGAGTTGTCAACAATTCATTGCTAATATATATATGGCCGTAGCCGTACTCGTGTCCCTGCAATTCTTCTTAATAATTCTTAAAAGTTTACGCTGAAAGGTTTTTTTTTCTTTTTATTCTCAAAGAATGTTGTTGGACATACAAATATGGGTGCTTCATTATGCAGAAGGTATCTTTTGCAGAAGGGTATCTTCGAGACCATATCTCCCTGTAGAATTCTTGATTTTTTTATTATTCTCCTTTTAATGACTAATACTTCCCGTATAATTAGCCTAATTTTTTGCCTTTCTCCTGGATTTATACCGGTCCTCCGTGGAACTCTGCCTCTTTAAATAAAACTGTGCCCTTGCCACGGAGGGAAAAATTATTTTTTGGTAGAGATAGAGGAGGTTGTTCATAAAAATGAAAAAAACTCATTTTGAGGCAATGATTTTCTTATTTTTGAGGCTCAGTCTTTGTGGAAGCGATTTTCAAACTTACTAATTTTTAATCTTACTAAGGTAGCCTGATAAGATTATAGCTAGTAAATGTAACTGTCTCTAAAGGAGATACTACAAATCATGTCAAAGAAATTTTTCTTTCTGTTTCCACACACTGAATGTTCTGTACCACAATCTTCAGCACTTTATTCTTTTCATACGCCCTTTCAAAGAGTGTAGTTGAATATGTATCCAAGACCTTATCCAGGGGGTAGGGGGTTTTAACCCCGCCCCGGCCCAAACTCATTGTCCAACTCGTAAAAACGTAACAAAAATGAATATAGACAAATTTTTTATGCGTTTTTTAAAGGTTGTTTTGTAACCCCCCTCCACGAAAAATTCTAGATGCGACTACGTATGCATCTAACTCCAAACTAGTAATTATATTTATATTACGTATTCCAAAGGTTAGTTTTAACCCTTTCCAAAACTTCAGGGAAAATCCCGACATTTTCAGAAAGCTGGCCTTTCAAATGGCCTGCAGTCAAAACTACGCTCATCGTGATACCTATTCTTATGATAATGACAACCTAACATACATATTAATGCAATGTACAACTCAGGTCGGTCAATACTCCAGCTTGAATGCTTATCTTTAAAGTAACTTAAAAAAGGATGAAAATAGCAGCTGCAGTAAATATTACATTTTGGAAAAATTGATTAAAAAAGCGATAGCTTAAAGTACTAACGCCAAAGACGAAGTTCAGCTAGTCATATAAATCTTATCCTTATTAGTTTATACCCGTATTTTATTAAGGCGGGCGAAGATACCATATGAAGAACATGATTATAATAATCATTGCGATAAAACGCTTGTGGTTAATTATTATTATTCATGCAATCTGAGGTCAATCTTAGAATTTAGTGCTGTAAAAGCTACACGACAAAATTTTACTTGAAAGTTAATAAGTCTATCTACGGGGATCGCTTGAACGCTTATCAGAAAGTTAAAATATTGATCTTGGACAGAGAAAGAGAAAAAAAAACCGCTTTCTCTCTATAAGCGAGCTTGAGATTTTTCAAACTATGGTTAATTGATTTGCAACCTAAGCAAACAGTTTTTTGGAAATTATTTAATTCCGCCCAGGCGTGAGAATTTCATAAGTAAAATTATTTGATTCAGATTGTTATTTTTTTACTCTGAACATACGCATTCTGTTTCGGTGGAGGGGAGTGGACCCAACTTCGAGAAAGCAAATAATAAGTTCGGTATAAGGAAAATATAACGAATTATAGGGGCAATTGAGAAAAATTTTGAGTGATAAATGAAAGCTCTACGTCACACCTCTGACGGCATAATGTGTGTAGCTCTGCACAGAGTGTAGCTCCCTGATTACCACAACAAAAAAAACACCAATAAATCAAGGGGACCAATCAGTTATATTATATGCAAGGAGTTGAGCAAAGGCATGACTCTCAAGAAGCTTCAATTCTCTCCATCTATCAGCTAAGATCATTTGTTTGTTCAACTAGTTGAAGAACAGTGGCGTAATTTCGTCAAAATCCTGTTGGGAGGGGCAAAGTTGGAGCCAAGTTTCCCAAATCAAGTAAAAATGACAGTAAAAACCGAGAAATTAGCCATTTGGTACCATGAGACTACTATATAGTAGTATAAAAGTATTATAAAGGTAAATATATACTAAAGAAAACTGATCCATTTCTGTTGATGCTTGAATTATGCAGGCTTGACTTAATTTTGACAAGACTTTTGAAGAAACTAAATTTCAGATGGGGGGGGGCGAACTCCGGTTTGGGGTGGGGGGGAAATCCTGAGAGGGGGGGAATTGGAGACAATTTTTCCAAATCAAGCAAAAATTACAGTAAAAACTGAAAAATGAGCCATTTGGTGTCACGAGACTACTATATAGTACTATAAAAGTATTATAAAGGTAAATATATACTAAAGAAACCTGATCTGTTTCTGTTGATGCTTGAATTATGCAGGTTTATCTTAGTTTTGACAAGATTTTTGAAGAACTTAAATTTCAGCTTGGGGAGGGGGGGGTCAAACCGAGGTCCGGGAGGGACTGTTGCCCCCCCCCCCTGACTAACAGCAAATTACCCCCTGTGTAGAACTGAAGAATTAAGTTAAACAGAGATACCTATTTTTTACATCCCCAATTCTACCTCTTTTTATTCCCTTAAGTTTGACAAAAGTGGAGGTCACGCTTCCAATAATACAATTAGTTGAGGGAAAATACATTGACATACAAGGAGATAATAAAATTTCAGAACAAAATTCAAACAATACAGATTTTGTTTGCTTTTATCTGATTTTTAATATGGTATTACATGACCACTATGAAAGGTTCTCGCGTTCTGTGTGGTGCGAGCTCAACTCGATCGTAGCACATAGTAAAGAGGCTATACTTCTCAAGATTCAGTCAAATTACCAGGTTTAGCAGATATATTGCATAACTGTGGAATCGAAGATCCAGGCAGCCTCAGTCAAAATCTATATTCTGCTTGCGAAGTTCTGCTGTATTTAATGTAAGGGTACAGTAACCGATTTTCTCGAAAAAATACTTGTTTTTGTGTTCTTGACAACCAAAGACTCGACGAAAGCAGCGGAAATGTCGGGTAGTTACGCTGTTAAATTAGTGTATACTTGAAGGAAAAATTATTAGCGTCAGCTTGAAGTAGCTTGTAGAAAACGAGGTTTTCGACGATATCTTCCCCGGGAAAATTTTTTCGCCCGTCTCCAAGTCTTGAACCTCTGAGCACTTATACCTGAGGATTGCAAAATTGGGTATATTTTTGGATACTTTTTTGTACATTTTAGAGCCGATTCTTCTTACAATTTTTGTTTGTGTCTAAATCGAAAGCTAACACAAACTTCCCTTTGTATCTACTGTCTACAAAGGTAGAAAATTGCAAAAACTGAGATGTACATGGGGAAAAAGGATTTTAATGTCTTAGTCAATATTGTCAATTCATTGATGTAGAACCGAAAATTTGGCAACTTTGCTTTCTGAAAGTCGACATTCATTTTTTGATTGAAAGGAATTCTAGCCAGAAGACTCAAATTATTGGTTCAAACTCATTTTTCTTTTCTTTTAGTGACATCTCCCAAAGCTGTGCAGAATTCACTGTACCCGCCCTTTGTTACGCAGCCTTTCCTCTGTGTGATGACAGCAGTCCCCGGCCAATGCCTCGCAGATTGTGTCGCGATGATTGTGAAATACTTGAACATGATTTGTGCCGACTCGAATATGCTGTGGCCAAGCGCCATCCACTTATTGATAAAGTTGGACTTCCCGAGTGCAGTGAGCTGCCTCCAGTTGGAACCAAAGATAGTTACAACTGTTTTAGCATTGGTATTCCAAAGCGGTCAGAAGTTATTGAGGGTGAGTCTTTTTTGGTATAATGCTCAGATGCTAACTATTGGTTATAGTTTTGCTCCGATTTTTTTTATTTCTAGTTATTTGTGCAGTTTTGAACTGCCAAAGTCTTCACTAGGAAGCTCGTTCCGTCAGTTCAATGTATTGATAAAACGGTAAATTTTTACCAAATCATATTATTGACTTACGAATAACGTAAACATACCACTCGATGCCTTTTTTATGCTCTTTCCAAATATATTAATCATTTTTGTCAGAAATGAATTTTACTCCCACCCCTATTTATACCAATTCAGGGTATATATTTACTCATTAGGGGGGGGGGGTAATTATTTTTCTGATGTAATTGAGAGGTAAGTTTGAAATTTCACCTTACACCCTGAAGGTGCAAATATATAACCTGAATTGGTATTTATAAAGGGGGGGGCTAAAATTCATTTCTAACAAAAATAATTATTATATTTGTAAAGAGCATAAAAAAAGGCATCGAGTGGTATATTCACTTTATTCGTAAGTCAATAATATAATTTGGTAAAAATTTACCGATAAAACTAGTTGTCAAATAAATTTAATATTTATTTGCTCAAATATATTTAAGTGTCTAGTTCAAGACTGAACGGAGTTTATATGTGAGGGTTACGTAAAGAGAAAACAGGAACGTACGCAGGAGGAGTGGCCAAATCCTAAATTTTTATGAATTCCTGTGTAGCGATGAAAATTTTAAGACTGAGACAATTGCGGTAATGAAGATCGACCGCGTAAAATGTAATCTTATGCTTTAAAGCTATGAACTTACACCTTATAAGTTCTCCGATAGAGCCACTTATAGCGCTAAGGACTGCGCCATATGTAATATTATGATTTAAGACGGTGTATCGATCGCGCCGAACCCTTAGTCCAATAAATTGTTTTAAACATTTCTGATGATTCAAACGTTCACACCGCTCTTATAATTTAAGCTTCCTGAGAAACATTGTGTGTAGCATCTTTTTTATTGCCCACTATCTTAGCGAAATCCAAAACTGGTTAGCGCCATTCTTTGCCTGTGGCTAAAATGCAAAATCTCTCTTTGCTGATTAAGAACTTTTCTTTTTTTTGTAAATAGATTTAGAATTAAATATAGGAAGTCGGAATTATATTTAGAAATAAAAGACTTTATTTTTGTGTTTTAAATATAATATCTTTTGCACATAGCAAAAATTAACCGTTCCATCAGTTAATAACCTCATATGATTAAGACTTGTTTGACCTTACGCATTTGAAATATTTGTTATTTATTAACTAGTTATTCTGCATAATTTTGATTGGTGTCGTTTGATTTCATATTTACATTTTAGTTTAATCAGGAGTTCTAAAATTATCTCTACTAATTTTCTTGTTTTATCCTACATCCCTTTCTAAAATTCGTCTACCGGACTAAGATTATTCATGGTACTAACCTACCTGATATACTAAAGATTTTTTTCAACATCTAACAGTGATCACTTTTAGATATCCAACAAGGTTTGGGCTGTTCTACCTTTACATAAGATTTTTTTGAGAATTCACCTTTTACAAGTTTTTTTTTTATTTTGCTGTCTATAGGGCACCCTTCTTTCTATCTACGCTACATTAAATGAATAGCACGACAACGCTACACATCTGACAACGCTACTCTATCTGAACATCTAACACTACATATAAGAATGATTTAAAACACACTATATTGGGTTTACCATGTTCACTGGTAACATTAGAACACTTTCACTGGGGATGTTGCTACGCAAAATTAATGATAGGATATTGGGATTGTGGAGTTATAGAAGTTATTAAGAAGTAACATCTAAATATTCAAACCTACGCCATTACCTTAGTATCTTCTTACTGTATTCAACACTCTTATTGTATATTATACTCATTCACTCCTATAGTCTTGACAACATTTTTAAAGCACTTAAGATAGTTTCTGCATGGAACAGTTCGAGCATAATTGTGTTCACACGACGAGCTTTCTCTAATTGTCAACTGGGAAATGATGCTTCCAACTACAGGTGTGAAAATGTGCTATCAGAGTTCATTCTCACCTGCTTTTTGACAGTTCATAGGGTGCCTTATCATTAAGAGGTCGAACACTGGGAGTGCGTTCATTTTCTTCTCAGCATATCATTTTTGGGGTATTTTTGGGCACGTAGAGAGTGAATTTCTCGTATAAAATTGTTCCTTCGTGCACTTAGGGATCACGGTTCTCTTATAAAATTGTTAGTTCATGGCTTGCGTCTATTAACCTTTGCGGTGATTCCTAGGTTAATCACAGGGGACTTGAAGTTTGGATTTGGAACAGGTCGACATCAAACTTTAGTGACTCCTTCAACATTTTGTCTTTAACTTGTGGGTGGGGTATATTGTCACTGAGGGGTTAGTCACTGGGGTTAATTTTGGTTTCTGTAATTCAATGGTTGGTTTCCAGGTCCATTTTTCAGAAATTATCTCGTAATATTATGGGATAACAGAGATATGAACTTTCCACAGAGAGATGGGATAGGATGGATTCCGAGAGATTGTCGAAAGAGATTTGATAGTTGAATACATGTTATATGAACAATTGTTATGATCTTGAAAAATAATGACTACTCAGTCTAGTGGTTCAAGTGACCATATACATGGCCATGGATGTTATCTAATTAATTATATTTTTTTCTGATCAGGGGGGCTCTTAGGAGCTTTACAATTATATAGTTTGATAATGGACTGGATACTGAGATTCAAATATAATGTTACCTGATGTGTATATAGTTTATGATCAAAGGAACAGTAATCAAAAGGTAACTGTATTTCTTGTATATAAATATGAGATGGATACTGGCTGGAGTCTAAGATGAGTACTCTTTGTTGGTTGGGGTATGGTTGAAAAAGACATTACTATTCGGCATCTACACTAAAACGTTCAGTGTAACGCTTGATTTCCGATTTGGTAGTCCCCCTTCTGTAATAAAACTAACGAGACAGAATCAAACGTTATTTAAAATCAAGTAGTCTTAATACATAATAAATAATACGATTAGGTGCATTTTAGGGTGAAGATTACCCTACAAGATAATATAAAAAGATACACCGATATTACTACATAAATATGGTTTTAATAAAGCGACATTATTATCATGTTGGTTTCATATACATATAATTCCCGTTGGGAAATCTAAAACAGAGATGTCTTCAAAATTGTTCTGAGAAAAGAAACAACGATAAAAGGCTTATTTAATTATTTAATACTTATTTAATTCTCCCTTATATTTAAAACAATCTTAAAAACATAACTTACTCTACATTATTAAGTTTGAGGTCTAATTTTACAACATATTCATGCCTGCATTGTTCACGCACATCCGTGCTGTTTAAGAAACGCATGTTGGAGCGTCGTAACCGCACAGTTTTACGTAAACGATCCTAACAATGAGGGAACAAGACATAGCAAGTACGAGTGGAGACCTCTATACCCACTCGTTTTCTAATGTCTTCCCTTTTTCTTGGCTTAGACGTTCTCATGGATTTCGGGGTTTAACCTCTGCATTTCAGCTGTTTCCCCGTGTTCTTCTCTTGGTTTTCGCCCTCTTAGTCTCAGGATTTTTCCGTAATTAAAAGTCAATAAGGTTCTTATGGCAGGGAAGTCGCGAATACGAAACATACGGTCAGTAGTATGTTCCACCAGAAATTGGTTGAGAATAATCCGTATCTATCATCAACGTGCTTTAATCTTTGGTCTTCACTTGTAAATAGTGGGTTCTGTGAATCTAATACCTCTATAATTCTTGTAAGCTTTTCGCTCCCTTTTTTTTCTATTTTGGACCTTATTGTGGTTACCATTTTCCCACACGTTCTATGTTTGGAGCAGTGTACGGCATTTTAATTGCCATGAAGTTTATTACTTTAAGACTTAATATATTTGTGATCGTGGTAATTAACGGCTTTCGAACAGTTGACTCTCTAGTTAAAAATCAACACCCTTTTTTTCCGGTTACCATACCTGTATCTTGAAACAGTAATTTTGTTTTGTAATCTGGGTCTATTCTCTTTGTATTGTTGTAAGAAAAAATAGTTTCAGGAATTTTTCTTGGAACAGAAAATAGCCAAATATAATCTTTAAGTTTAATGAATATTTTTCACTTATTGTTTCCTGTCACGGCTTCTTTCAGTTAGACTGGATATATCGTACTGGAATGGTATGAGTAAAACTCTTATATTAAAGGAAATTATTCGAATTAATTTTATGCTATTTTTTAGTTAGAATTTGTTTTCGGGAACTGATTCATGTTGTACGGGCAGTGTCAGACAAATTTTATGCATGCAAAGCCTTGACATACATTGAACAAGATTTGTCTTTAGCATTTCTTATAGTTGTATGATTTTTACTTGCAAATCAAAAGTTTTTAAATTATTATTCCTTTACGACGCCTATCCATAAAATCTTTTAATCCTATGCTGATTAAGTGTAATTCCATCTATCGGGTTTTTTTTAAACGTTCCTCCTGATTGTATTGCTATTTTTTCCTCGACTTTTTGCGGTTTTTTCTTATTCGGTTTTTCTATCAAAACAAGATAAAACATTTTGTATTTTTTTTCACAAGTTCCTGCCTTTTTAGTTCATTCCATTTCGTGTGTGTTGCTGCTAAAGTCGGTATTTACTTCCCTACTTCTTTACCTACTATATGGTCTGATTCGCCGTCAAACTCTTCGGAACTGGTTTCCGATGATTCTGTATTATAAGTTTTAGAAGTTACACCTTGTTTTGTCGAGGTATCGTCTCCCTCTTCTACATAATTCTATACTCATTCCGAAGTAGACTGCTGATTACATAAGTCATCACTTGGACTTTTCAACTTAGGAAATCTGACGGACTCTTGAGAGCTTTGAGCGAACTCAAAAGTATTTGTGGGGCTCTTCCGCTGCTTAAATGACATGTCTTAGGGGAGATGGGGAATTCTTTGCCCTAGTGCTTTCCTTCATGAAGTCCATTGTTTAGGCTTGACCTTGGACACAGTTATATCATGATATTGTCCTTGCCGGTCATCCTCTGGAGTTTTATTCTTAGGCAATGTACTTTGACTCGTTTTTATTGGGAAATGTATTAAATCCATAGCTTCTCGCAGATTTGTTTTAGTTGAATCTCTGGGAGGAGTTTTCTTTACAGTAATAGACGGGGTTTCTACAGCTCTGTTCAATTCTTCCTGCAATGACAGGGGCCTCTCTATTGGTGTTGCCGGGGAAACCGTATCGTCTGGAAATCTTTTGGGTGGACAAGGGGTCGAAATCCTATCAGGGAAAAATTGGGTTTTTGGAGATATCGTATAATCTAATTCTCCCGCACTCTCTGATGATGAACTTTTTGGATCTTTTGGCGTTTCTACTCTCTCTTGTATTAGCGATTTCTCTTGGGAATAACTAAATTTTTCATAGCTAAGAATTCTTCAAAGTTTTCCTCGTCACTCTCATCCTCCAAATAGTCTCGCTTGAATTTAAAGGGTTCTAGCTTTGCCAATCTTGATTTAGTGGGCTCATTTTCGGGATCAGACAAATGAGTAGATGAGGGGCGGGATACCCATCTGTCCGGAAATTTTACTCTTTTTGTTCGGCTGAAATGTTCCTTGTAAGTTCTTCCGGTATCGGGATTCTTCATTTTAAAAGTGTAATCGTTATCGTACATTTTGACTCTTCTGAACGGTCCGGAATATTTGTTGGAGAGTTTTTTGCCTTCCATTTTTGCCTCGTTCTTTAGGTAGACGCAGTCTCCTATTTTGAAATCTATATTCCCCTTGACTTTGGGTTGGTTTCTTAGCTCTTGGTTTATTTTCCATTTTTATAACTCTTGCCTAACTATTTTATAAGTTTTCGTCACCCTATTTATGAATTTGTGTTTGTAATCCTCCGAACTATTATAATACTGCTAAGATTGAATAAACTCATCATAAGGGATTCTAAAATCATAACCAAAAGGCAAATAAATCGGATTGTCTTTAATTGTTTCTGAATGAGCAGTATTGACTACGTTGGTTAAATAGGGTAAGAATAGATCCCAGTCGTTCCTGTTGTCTTTTTTATAAATGCTTAACACATTCTAAAATATTTTATGCCTATTTGCTATTTTACCATTAGCTTGTGGGTGATATGGGGAAGTTAACATTTTCTCTATGTTAAGAAAACTCATTAAGTCTTTTGTTACTTTTGAAACAAAATTGCTTCCGTTTTCACTTAAAACCTTATTTGGGATGCCAAATTTTAAAAATAATTTTGCTAACGCTTTACTTGTGGCGTAAGCGCCTTGACTTTTTAATGCTTTTGCAAAGGTAAATCCAGAAAAGTGATCTATAACTGAAAGAATATAAGTATGGCATCTGTTGGAAACAGGCAAGCCTCCACTTGTTCCATATAAGTCGAATGAGACAATATCGCAGGGGAATCTCGCTACCGGGACTCTTCCCATTGGAGGATTAGGATAAGCTTGTTTTTTTTTTCTTAAGTTACACGCTTCGCATGTACTTACAAATTCTTTAAGTTTTGTTATTCCCGACGGCACTTAAAAATATTGTTTTTATTTATGGAAGGTTTTTGTTACTCCCAAGTGTCTACTTACATCTTAATGAAAATATTTGAAAGCAGGTATTATTAAGCTTTGTGGTAATTCAGGTATAATTGAGGTTTGGTTTCTATTTGTCTCAGCAGTCACGATTCTACAAAGTATTTCTTCATCAAGATCATAGTAAAAATTGTCTATCTCTTTTCTAAGAGTTTTGAATTTATCCCGGTAACGCATCGTCATTCACAAAATAATTAATAAGTGCTACACACATTTCGTCCTTTTTTTGCTTTCATTTTATATTTTCTAAAGATAAGGGAGAATAGTTAACCTTATTTTCTTTTACTGTGTCATTGTCTTTGTTTTTCTTACATATATGTTTGCTCTTAGTATTGATAGCGTTAACTTCATTTTCCTCAGTTTCCGATGGGATATTTTCTAGGTGTCCACTCATAAATTGACAAGCTGCATTATGTTTACCTTTTAAATATTCAAATTCCTAATCTAGGTCTTGAAGTTTCATAATCCATCTAACTACAATGTCTGTGGGGTTTTTGAACGTGCGCAGGTACCGCTAGCTTTTATGGTCTGATCGCAGTATAAATTTTTTATCAACTAAATAGTGTCTAATTTTTCCAGGTGGTGGATTATAGATAATAATTCTAAGTTTGTGTTGGAATAACTAATTTCGCCTTTTTATAAATTTCTAGTCGAATACCACATAACTTTTTATTTGTTTTTGTTTGGGCGTTCCCTCTAAAGGATTAGGGTTTTTTACCGGGATTATTTGCGAAAAAATAGCGCCAATGCCCTTTGAACTAGCATCGGTTGTGACTACGAAATTGTCCGTTTTCAAATCAGGTAGCGATAATTTTTGTTCAGAAGCGAGTGCCTTTTTGAGACGTTTAGGAAAGTTTGAGCTTCCTGGGACCAGGTAACATTTTGGGAGTTCCCTTTAGTTAATTCCGTGAGGGGTTTCGCAATTTGGGTGTAATTGCGCACGATTTTTCTTAAGTAGCCAGTTAGACCTAAAATTCCTCTGAAATATCGATTTGAAATATCGATTCTTTGAGTTCCTTCGTGTTTTTCTCTAGTCTTGTTACTTGTTTAAACAAGGTTTCGAAGGGTTTGGGGTCCAATTTCATAAAAATTTTCCATGCATTATGGATAGCTAGTAATGAATTTTCATGCTTAAATATTACTCCATATTTTACAATATCTTGGGCTACTGCGTGAACAACGAGGATTATGATCATATTCTCAAGCCTCATCTTATTGTTTGTTTTTAGAATTAATTTATCATTAATTTTACCTAGTTTTGCAAAATTCGTTTATTTACTATTTTATTATTATTATTTTTTTCAAAGTAGTTTTGGCATTTTAACTTTTAACTTACGCTATTTTATTATATTAATTTATATCAATTCAATTTTTGAATTGCCTTATGGCATTGCTCGAACAAAACTAAATTGTAAATACAAAACAGAATTTCTGTTTATGAATTATATCTTGAGATTAGAATGGTTAAGGAAGTCTTATCTTTACTCTGGTTATGATATGCCTTAAAGGCTTAGTTAATAATTACTATGCGATTTAATTTTACACTATATTTTTCGAATAAGCAACGCATACATAAGTAAGCAAGCAACATATAAATATGCTGTTAATCTATTTTCATTATAAGTCTTTTAAAAAGATAATTTTCGTTATTACAACTAGAATTATTAGAATCTGCAAGACAAAATAATTCTAATCTTGCGTGTTATTGTAATATTGTCGGGACTCAACAATGTCATGATACGGTATTCTGAAGCCGAAACCAAATAATAAATAAAAAGGATTTTCTTTGGTTGTTTCTGAATAAGCAGTATTGATTATGTTAGTTAAATAAGGTAAGAATTGATCCCAGTCGTTTCTGTTGTCTTTTGTTTAAATAGTTAATACATTCGAAAAAATTTTATGACTATTTTCTATTTTAACAATATCTTGTGGGAGATAAGGGGATGTCACCGATTTCTCTATATTAAGAAAACTCATTAAGTTTTTTGTTACCCTTGAAACAAAATTAGTTCCATTATCTCTTTTAACTTTGTTTAGAGTGCCAAATTTAAAAAATAAATTCTCCAACACTTTACTCGTCGCGTACGGGTCTTGATGTTTTAATACATTAACAAAAGTAATTATGGAAAAATGATCAGTGACTGAAAGAATACAATTATGGCCCCTGTTGGAAACAGGTAATCCTGGTTCCATATAAATCAAATGAGATAATATCAAAGTAGAATCACGTTATCGGGAATCTTCCCATCGGGGGATTAGGATAGGCTTGGGGTTTTTTTCTTAAGTTACACACGTTACTAGTGTCTACAAAGTTTGAGAATTTTGTTAACTCTATACGGAAGTAAAATTTTGTCTTCGCTTTATTAAAAGTTTTCGGTGCCTCTAAGTGCTAACCTGTACTTATGTCTCAAATTGCAGAATCGTATGTAGCTTAGTTTTTAGGCGAGGCAGATATTTTTGAACTTTGATTACTCTTTGCCTTGACTGTCACAATTATGCACGATATTTCTTCCTCAAAATCAAAGTAAAAATTATCTATTTTTTTTCTAAGAGTTTTGAATTTATCTGGTAACGCATCATCATTCACAAAATAATTAATAAATGCTAAACACATTTCATCCTTTTTTTTATTTCTTTTTATATTTTCTAAGGACAAGGGACAATAGTTCTCCTTATTTTCGTTTACTGTGTCTTTGACTTTGTTTTTCCTACATTTAAGTTTACTCTTAGTTTTTGATAGCGTTAATTTCGTTTTCATTGGTTTCCGACGGCGTCCTCGGTTTCTCGGTTTTAGAAAATAAAAACTTGTTGCTTTTCATCTCCGACGGAGAATTTTCTGGGAATCTACTCAAGAAGTCACAAGCTGCATTTTGTTCGCCTTTTAAATATTCAAATTCATAATCTAGATCCTGGGTTTTCATAATCCGTCTAGCTATAATTTCCGCGGGGTTTTTAAAAGTAAGCATGTATTGCAGGCATTTGTGGTTTCAACGTAGCTAAAATTTTCTGCCAATCAAATAATGTCTAAATTTATCCAAATGGTGGACTATAGATAAAAATTCTAGGTTTGTGGCGGCATAATTACTTTCACCTTTTGATAAAGTGCTGCTGGAATATCAGATAACTTTTTCTATTTTTTTTGAATAGACAGTCCATGTAAAGTATCAGTTTTTCCTATGGGAATTTTTTGTAAGAGAAAATTACTGATGCGTTTCAAACTAGCATCGGGTGTGACCATGAATTATCTTTTTTCCAAATGAGGCAGCGATATTATTGGTTCCAAAGTGAGTGCTTTTTTGAGACGGTATAGGGAAGTTTGAGCTTCCTGGAATCAGGTAGCATTTTGGAAGTTCCCTTTAGTTAATTACTTGAGGGATTTCGCAATTTGGGCGTAATTGCACACGAAATTTCTAAAGTAACCAGCAAGACCAAAAATTCCTCTTAATTCTATCATAGTTCTAGTGGGCTTGAGGTTTTGATCACTTATTATTTTGCCTGGATCTGGGGATATCTCTCCTTGCGTCCCCACTACTCCTAAAAATTTGATTTTAGGTTTAAATAAATTTACTTTTTCAGGCCGGCATTTTAAGTTGCCCTGTCTGAATTTCTCGAACACCTTAGCTAATATTGCTAAGTGTTGTTCAGCGTTTTCTCCCACGCATATGACATCATCAACAAAATTAATGATATTCTTTAATCCTCGTAACAGGTGTAATAGGGGTCTACATAGTGCGCTTGAACTTGTCTTAAGTCCAAAAGGTACTCTTAAATATTCATATGAACCACATTCAGCTGTTGAAAATGCAGTTTTGTGGACATTTTTTCGGCTATTTTCATTTGCTGGTAGCCTTGAGTAAGGTCCAAAGAATTAAAAATTTTGTTTTTGCTTGATATGGGGTAATGGAGTTTAACTATTCCTGCTAGGGGAGCTTTATCGCTAACTACTTGTTTACAAAGGGATCTATAATATACAAACATTCACAGGTCGCCATTCTACTTTGGTACCAAGGTCACTGTTGCGCCATACGGACTTAAACTGGGGCGTATAATTTTACTTTTTTCTAATTCATGGATTTTATTTTTTAACCACTCTTTGTGGTTATACGGTACACAATATGGTTGTTTCGCTACATGACTGTCTGTCGTTAAAATTGAGTATTAGTGAAATGGCATCAGACCGATGACATTTTTATATACATAAAACACATATTTAAAATTTCATAATAATTCGCATAATTTTTTCTTAAGCTCCAAGTCTGTAATATGATCCATCTTAAATTTGTTTAAAAATGCCAATTTAGATAGATTGTATTTTTTATTAGAGGTCTTAATGCCGTTAATTAGGTTTCTATTGTAATTCTTCCATCCATTTAAATCACTCTCCGATAAAACTTGGATCTGAACTAAACACGTCCCCTTTTTTATTGTAATTGTATCATTTTCGTGGTTATTAGTTACCCAAATAAAATCTCCTTTGTCGTAAGATATAATTTGTTATCCGCACAGTATATTTTCGGTGATCTCACTTGATGGGGTTACGAACTGTAATTTGGATGCTATTCCCATTTGCTACTTAGCATAAAATAATTGGATGTTTAGCTTCGTTTTGGGAAGAACTTTCGTTTTCTGTATTATAAAACAATTGTATAGCCCTTCATTTTAAATTTCTTGTGAGTTTATAGTGGCGTTATTCGCCAATAATACTGGCTGTACCTGAACTATATTGTAGGTTACTACTTTTTCTATAATTCCACTATTTTCTTGATTTCGTTTGACTTGTACTGCCGCGTACCTCCTATTTGTATTTTTGAACATTCAGTGCAATTATTATTTAAATGTACTTAATGTCTGCGATGTCTTTCGAAATAATTCAACAAATTTTTGAGTGTGTCCTGTTTTCCTTGCGAGACATGAGATTTAGAAGATTTCAACATTATATCACTAGATATTGTATGTACTGTTATGTTGTTTTCGTAACCTCCGTTACAATTTCTTAAGGTAGAAATTTCTTCCTTTACCTTAGCCGGGTAGACAAGCCTTTCGTTAGCCACGTCTAATAGTACTCTATTAGACCTTAAAAAATTTGCGCCGATAAGGGCTTCCTATGGAAGGTTATTGTATATTAAAAAATTTGTCGGAAAAATTCTATTATCCCTATTTACGTTTAGGCGAATTGAACCTTTTGCATCCAATTTATGCCCTGTCACGCTACTTAGATTGGGATTATTAAGCTTAGTTTCTCACCTAACATGAAATGTCAACATATTAATTAAGTCTTCGCTCAAAATATTTAATGTTGCACCAGAGTCAATTTAATCCGTAAAGTAAACCCATGCTGAACAGATACTATTAAATATTAATAGATCGTTAAAGATTTCGCTACAATACAGTACTCCTATTAGGTTGGACCTATAGGATGACTTAGGCACCCTTTGGGTCCTATTTATTCTTCCGAGGGGCCTGATGCGTTTCCCCGTGGATTTGTTTCGTACGTCGGTGTCTGCAATAGAGATTCAGACATGTGAGATTCCGTAGGCATATCTAATTGATTTACATTTGTCTGCCTTCGCCATGTATTATTACTATAGTTTAGATTTCTTGCGCTATCGCCGGGTACAGGTGCTGACCGCAAATTCCGTTGGCTTGAAAAATTTGTAGGTCCCGTCGGCCGAGACGTGTTGGGTCTATTGGGGGGAGGGCTGTAAATATCTTAATGGTACACATTTTAAAGCATTGATTTCCACGATCGTCCCGGGCCCTAGCCCACGGAACACCTGGTGTTATTCATAAGCCTTATGAAAAAAAGGTTGTCCTTAATTTACACACTATTGACAGCAATTCTCGTTTTTCGATAGAGGGCATGCCAGCAATCCCTCATAGTATGCTCATGTTAATTAAAAATATAGCATCTTATTATTGTAGGATTATTTTCATAACTAGATTGTTTGACAGGCTGAAAACGTACTGTTTTTTGCCTAGCGGGTTCTTGCGTTTTATTTCTTTGTGGCACTGGCGAGTTATCAATTGAAAAGAAATTTGGAGACGCCTGTTCGCCCTTGAAGGTCAGGTTTGAGTTTGATTCGCCTAGGCTATTTATTTTCACTTTTGTGCGATTTGCCACCATTTTATCAATTTCGATCATCGCTCTACCTCCTGAACTACAAAATTCAACTATTGAATATTTTTGGATATTATCAGACCATATACTTTCTGCGATTGCCCGTGCAAAAAAAGGTATGTACTAGGACATTCTTAAATAGCTCTCTTGAAACTTCTTCGTGTTTTGTTTAAACTGAAATCCGTGTATTATCGATATGTTCTTTTATATTTTCTGAATAATCAAATCCCACCAGTCCATGTTTTAATTTATTTGCAGAACTGGTTACAATAAATCTCTCTTTAAATGCCGTTAACAATTTATCCACTGTATTTATTGGCAAGTTGGCTACATCACCTAAAGGACGTTCAATCTGCCTTAGAAAGCTTATGGCCTGGTCTTTTAATCGTAAACGAAGTATAGCGACTAACGTTTTTAGCGCTGTTTTTATTAATTCTACAAACTGGGCCATTTGGATATTAAATTCGTCGATATCTGATTGTCCATTGTACTGCGGGATAGACTTTGCTATTTCTATATTTTTTGCGACCAACTTTTCGCCTTTAATTGTTCGTCTAATTCTTCTGACATTTTTTTTTCGTTTGAATAACTCAAAATAAATTTATTTTTTTCACTTAACCTATTTTGGGGGAGGCTACTATCTCCTATGAGATATTTTAAAGGGTTTCCCTATAATAGCTTAGTGGTTATAGGCCTAATCACTTTTTATTATATGTCTACCTCTCCAATAATTAAATTTAAATTACAAAGTTTATAGCCTAATTAGTTCGCATGATTTTCTCCAATTTCCGACTGTGCCATATGTAACGATAAAAAATATATGACTCTGACAATTGCGGTGGTAAAGATTGACCATTTCAAATTTAATCCTATGCTTCAAAGCCGTGAACTTACATCTTATTAAGTTCTAAGTTCTCCGATAGAGCCACTCACAATGCTAATGACTGCGTCATGTGCAATTTTAGGATTTAATGTAGTATACCGATCGCGCCACTCACAGAAAGCAAGAAAATAAAATATTTAATTATAAAAATGTAACTTCATTTCCTTGTGTTATCTTAAAGTCAGTTACTCGTTATAGCGTGTAGAAATCAGATCCCAGGAAGTAATATCTCAGAGACAAATGATCTATTTGACTTCTTTTCGACTGGATAAAGGCATATGATATCACATAAGCGCAATTAGAACGACAATGGATTTATTTTTACTTACATTTAGGTGTACAGCAATGCTCACTTCAATTGACGACAAATAGGAGCAGAGATAATATTAATGACTGAATTGCAATGCCTGAGTTCCAAAATGATTTTGATCATGATAATCTTCCAAAAAGCACGTTTACCCCACTATAAAATATAGTTTTTGTTATGGGCTCTAAGAGCTTGCTCACAATGGGCCCAAGTGGCCCGAGGATTCGAACCCTTCGTCTAATAAACGGTTTTGAACATTTCTGATGATTCGAACGTTCACATCGTTTTTATTATTCAAACTTCTTGAGAAATGTTGTGTGTTTCATATTTTTTATTGCCACTAGCTTAGCAAAATCCAAAACTGGATAGCGCCGTTCTTTGTCTGAGGCTAAAATGCAATTCTTCTCTTTGCTGATTAAGAACTTTTCTTTTTTTGAAACTAGATTTAAACTTAATTAGAGGAAGTCGGAATTATCTTTAGAAAGAAGGAACTTTATTTTTTGTATTTTAAATATATCATATTTCGCTCACGGTACACCTGGGCACTTTTTATTGTTTAGATTATATTTTTTTTAAATATCTGGCACCTGGGAAAAATTATTCGCACATTTTTTTTGTATCTCATTTTTTGGCACATTGTTGCAAGCATAATATATGGCTTTGTCAAGGTGTTTCTCTTCCTTTGTTTTTTATTTGAAATATCCATTTAGTATTTTAATCACTGCATAGTCATGAGTTTGTGAAAATAATATAAGTAATTAGAGTTTTTAGATTGAAACACTTATTAGGTACCAATTCAATTCGACTAAAACCCATTCGCAATGAGATTTTACTAATACCGAGGTTTAGATAGTACTAATTTGTGCCAATCAGATTTTCCGCAGAACTTCCTGATTGGCTGAAAAAAATCCGTGGAAAATTCGGGTTGGCTCAAATTAGTGCTAGCTAAATCTTGGTATTTGTAACATCTTACTGTGAATGGACTTTAAGTAATTTTAGTGTATTGCCTGCAGGACAAGACTGTTGATTTTGCATTCTTGTCAAAGTTTCATTTTTTGAATGTTCTGGGTGGTGCTTTTTTCCTTCATTCCTCTCTCTCTCTCTCTCTCTCTCTATCTCTCTCTCTCTCTCTCTCTCTCTCTCTCTCTCTCTCTCTCTCTCTCTCTCTCTCTCTCTCTCTCTCTCTCTCTCTCTCTCTCTCTCTCTCTCTAGTTTTTAGCCCTGTCATTGCTTGCTTTTCGCTGAAACATGGCTAAACCCCGATAAAACATGTTTGATGCTATGTCTACATGATATTCTTTTCTTGAAGTGCATCCATGTGACAAGCAGGGTGTGGGGGGGGGAACGGTCACCTAGATTTTAGAATTATTTCGTGTGTATCTTCATTAAAAAAAAAAATTCTGTGTCTCAGTCTATATTCTCATTAATTGGCGCTACCGATGATAAGCACTGATACTCAGAAATCATGAGCCTTTCACTCTTGCTTTATAGGGTTCAAAATTTCCAAATTTCTTCATAGATTCTGGTAGTCTGGTTTTTCCAGATTCGATCCTTTATCATAAAGTCGGTAAATTTCTTTGCTTTATATTCACACGTTAATTTTGCCCTCTTGGAAGCACTTCCGATAAATTCCGAGGCTAATACTAAAAAAAATATAATATGAAATTTTGGAGCATCCAGCTAAAGTAAAACCGTTTACTAGGAAAAGTAAAGAGCATCTTTAAAACCTGAGGAGATTTTCGCTTGTGTAAGATTTTTGACTAGGAAGATTTTTGAATTACCGTAAATGAAGAAATGAAACATAAATTACAGAACAATGAGTTTAAATGTGATTAAAAAAGTTTTTTAAACTGAAAGTAAGGAGCAGCATTAAAAGCTAAAACGAACAGAAATTATGACGTATATGAAGGGGGATGCCCCCTCCTCAACACCTCGCTCTTTACGCTAAAATTTTTAGTACTTTTAAAAAATCTTCTTATTGTTATAATTAAACGACCATTGTATTTCAGGAGTCGCTCTTAAAGCATTGGGACATAATTGAAACTTTAGCGTAGAGAGCGAGGTGTTAAGGAGGGGGCAACCCCCTTCATACACGTGATAATTTCTGTTCGTTTGAAGTTTTAATGTTGCTACTGACTTTCAGTTGAAATTTTTTTTTTAATTTAATTTCTGATCGTTTTTTAATAATGCCAGGAAACCTGGCCTCACCTCCATGGAGAGATCCCCCTCCCTACGGAAATATCCTCTAGCCGTAATAAACATCAACAACAAAAAGAACCAATAGGATATTCTTTTCGCAAGACAGTGGAATTTTATATTTGAATGAATATTTCGACCCTATGTCCAAGGGCCGTCACCAACAAAATACAAATATATAAAAGAAAACAGACTTACAATAACATACAACCATTAAAACTAAAATGAGAATTGTCGATTCTTTTGATGTATTTATCGATATCAAATTACCGTTTTTTAGAGTTTCGGTTACTACTGAGCCGCATCGCTCCTTACTTACACTTCGTTACCACGAACTGTTTGAAACGAATACAAGTTGCCACTGTTTGAAACGAATACAAGTTGCCACAAATATGGATGGCGCTGTAGGTTCTCAGACCTACTGAACTGCTATAGCGTCTACTCTAGTCATTGTGTAGGTTCTATTCTAGTCATTATAAAGGGTGGCCGGCACTTACCTCCCCCCCCGACGATTACCCCCCTGAAAATTCTCCCTCACGAAAAATTCCCCCGGAAAATACCTCCTCCCCTCTGTGGAAATTAATGCTTTCCAAACTTGAGAATTTTGAGTTTTTTTTATTTTCGTAGGGGGAAGGTATAGAGGGAAGGAAGGATAATTTTGGTTTGTGTATTATGCGCCAATCACTCAAGTTTATGCTGTGTAAAATTCGAGAATTCACTAGTTTTTTCGTTAGTTTCTTCGTTACTTTAGGAACAAATGTGGGTCATAGATTTGCATATTTGGGGGGGGGGGTATAGTATAGTGGGTCTGCATGCAAAATGTGTTAGGTACAAGTATTCTGCATATTAGATAGATAGATAGAGAAGTGTATTTTAAAACCAAATATACGGCCATGAACATAGTAAAATAACATAAATAAAATGCACAAATAACATAAACTTTGATCAGTAATCATCACAAAACACTTAAATGAAACACTAAATTAACCTAATAATAGTAGCCCACTTAATACTTGGAAAATCGGTCATTGAAAAAAAAAACACTTAACACTTTACAACACTAAACATTACATTTACTTTATACTGGGATTTTTTTTTCTTGGTTAACAGAATTTCCAGATACCTCGCTATTCTTCTGTAATTTTGAAGTGGCTATATACCTAGAAAGAATTATTTTATGACTTCAAACTGTCCATATACTTTACTCCCCCGGTAAATCCCCCCCCCCTTGTGGAAAAGAAGGCTTTCTAAGTTTAAGAGTTTTATTTGAGATTTGAGTTTTATTTATTTTTTTAATTTCCTTAGGGGGAAAGGAGTTTCGGTACTTGTGTATTATGTGTATAACTCGAGAACAAACTGGTTTCTTCGTTAGTTTTTTTTTTCAACTTAGCTCAAGACAAAGACAAGTATATATATATATATATATATATATATATATATATATATATATATATATATATATATATATATATATATATATATATATATATATATATATATATATATATATATATATATATATGGGGGGGGGGGGGGTGTAAAGTATTTGAACAGTTTGAAGTCAGAAAAAAATTCTTTCTAGTTATGGCCACTAACAAATTAAATAAGAATAGCGAGGTATCTGGAAATTCTGTTAACTAACTAATAAAAAAAAACAGTATAAAGTAAATGTAATGTTTCATTTAAGTGTTTTTTCCAAGTGTTAAATTTTTTTGTTTTCAATGACCGATTTTCCAAGTACTAAGCACTATTATTAGATTAATGCAGTGTTTCATTTAAGTGTTTTATGATGATCGCTGATCAAAGTTTATGTTATTGATTTCTTTCATTTATGTTATTTTACTATGTTCATGGCCGTATATTTTGCTTTAAAATACACTTCTCTATCTATCTGTCTAATATGCAGAATAGTTGTACCAAACACATTTTGCATGCAGACCCGCTATACTTTACCCCCCCCCCCCTAATATGCAAATCTATAGCCCAAATTTATTTCTAAAGTAACGAAGAAACTAAGGGAAAAACTGGTGTTTTCGAATTTTACGCAGCGTAAAATTGAGTGAATGGCGCATAATACACAAGTACCAAATTTCTTCCCCCTATGGAAATAAAAAAATATAACTCCAATAAAATTCTGAAATTTGGAAAGCCTTATTTTCCACGGGAGTGGGGGGGGGGTATTTACCGTGGGATATTGTCCGAGGGAGTATTTTTCACGGGGGGGGGGGGGAGGAGGGCAAACTCCTGGAGCCATTATAAACAAATAAGCATTTAAAATTACAGGTTAAACGAGCCTACACTCAACTTCCCGGGGGAGGGTACCGTCCAATCTGATAACTCAAGAAAAAAAAACAGACAAAGATGAAACAATGCCTTTTGAATGGTGGCACTGGCGGATCCAGGGGGCGGGGATACCCCCCCCCCCAAGATATTTTCAGGCCCTTGTTTCGTGTTTTTTCCTGTTTTTACTTTTTTTTAAAATAAAACAAACACAACTAAAAAACAATAGGAAATTTTTTTTTTCCAAGACAGTGCAATTTAAATCGGTGAATATTTCGGCCCTATGTCCATGGGCCGTCTTCAGCACAACATTAAAGAAAATATATATATATATATATATATATATATATATATATATATATATATATATATATATATATATATATATATATATATATATATATATATATATATATATATATATATATATATATATATATATATATATATATATATATATATATATAACTTACATTAAAATACGAAGTTTTAAAACAAAAAATGCTCTTAAAAACTTTTAAAACAACCCCAGCATTCTTACTTCAACGAAGTTCAACCAGGACTGATAAATAAAATGATGAGAGAGGATGAATTCATTCAAACGAAATAAAATAAAATGATTAACTGCAAGTTTTCAAAGCTAATCTTGCTTTTTTAGCAGCTAGTCTTAAAGACTTTTTTGTAACGGGTTCAATACTATTGTCTATTGGTTTAATAAAATATTTTGTTAGATCATTTTTAATTAGATTTGAGTATAAAGAATTCAGTGAATATTCTCCTAAGTCCCTATTTAAGGAAATATCATTTCCTTAAATACACATTGCCCCCCCTCCAAAAAAGCAATAAACGAAACAACAAATTGCTGTAGATTCGCCATTGAATTGTGGAATGGGAAGAAAAACGCTCATATCCTACTGATTTCCTCGAAATAAAAAAAATTCTCCTCGCTGTTTTTCATTGAAAAAAAAAGAAACTTCAACAGGAAACTTATAAACAGGCAAATTTATCGTAAAGTTTGTTCTCCTGATCAGACGTTATTTGGAGTAAATTGGTCCAAGGCAAACATTTTAAGTCCTTCAAAATTAGTTTTAATTATTTCATACATATAAAGAAAATGAAACCGACTGAATGCGATGAACAATGGCGTATAATCTTTATTGTTTGTAGGGTAATTCTAAAATAAAATAGAAGGGTCCCTTCCCTTGAATTAAATTAGGCTAGTCAGCGTTAAATACCACATACAGCAATAAACGTGTAAACAATATTTTGCAAATGCCCAATGTTTATAAAAAGTTGTTTTAGATAGTTTGAAAAATGAACCAGAGTAATCTTAGAGCCAGAAAGACATCTCTTTCAGACATAAATGTCACTGTATGCATGTTTTTGTTCAGTCTTAAGTTACTTGGGCTTATGCTGAGTGATTCGAAGCAAAACATGAGCATCGAAGGTAAATTCCTTTGCCACAAAAAAGAAAGATGTGTTTCTGGAAAAAAAGGAGGCTATGGGTTTCATTGCTACAATTATAAGTGTATTTAAAAGAAAGGGATGCAATGGAAATATTACTTGCTTTGCTTTCAGTGGGAACTTGATGCTGCCCCGCCTCGCCCGGCTTCCATAATTTCACCCGCAGAAGTCTTCCATAAGCCATGGTCACGTGCAACGGTTTCGACATGGTACAGCCAATATCTGTTTCAGAGATTACGAAAAACAGTTACTGTATATGAAATATATTTAGAATTATTAGCGTTTACCGTACGCTACTAGCACGAGAACAAAACATATCCAGTAGCAATTTGACTATATGCCTCATGTAATATATTTAACAAATAGGCACATTATGGAATAACATTAGGGGATATACGCCACCGAAAAAAACATGGTCTTGGATCTTCCCCATGTATAATTTTGGCCACGGCCATTTCTAACGCCTACTACAGAAAATCATTTGTATGCTTCATTTGACTGAGCTTATCCGTTAGATACATCACTAATTTATTTAGATTACTGGATTGCTATACTCCAACTTTTATGGGTAAGGAGTCAGTGTTCTTTGTTGGAGAGGGGAGCAAAGCCTCAAGAATTGATTTTTTATATCTTTAAAATGTTTAATTTTTCAATGAGGGACTCTTCAGGTTGGTGTTTACCCTCTTATCTCCCTTTGCATCAAGCGTTCAATGTAGGCACTGAGGGACTTTAACCCCCCCCCCCCTCAGTGTCCCCTTTTTCAAAAAAAAGGAAATTTTGCAATTTAGATTCCCTCTCAGAGTTTTTTGTGAGTTCATCATTTTTTTTTTTCATGGTTGGCTGTATCGAGCCACTGGTTACAGAAGCTAGAAAGATGGTTCACGCAAACGCTGTTAATTGTACCGCTGTTTCTAAAAAGGCTACTAAAATATCGGACTAAGCTACCATTCTGCCATTTTGTATCCTACAGCACAGGTTTTACCAAAATGGTAAAAAAAAAATATCGTAAAACCAACAATTTTGAGACATCCAATGTGCTTTGGGTGTCAAAACTTCAAACAAACTGAAACTGTCCTAAATTTTATGTGGCCATCATCCACTCCTTCAGTTGCGTCCGTACTCGAAATGAAGGGGGAAGAGGATATTTTTTTTATGACGATAAAAATAACAGGACAGCGTCAAGTTGTCCTTTTTCAAAGTCTAGGAGGTCCCCCTGACTTCCCTTTCCAACTTATGCCAATGTACTCCTTAGCCCCCTTTTCTTTCCGCTAATGTGTAGCTTATGCTTCGTCACAAGCGTATTAAAATGTAACACACATGATCGGTTGGTAATTACTGCTGTTTTATTTGTGTTTAAACACCAGCATTTATTCAATTGGAAACAATAAGCTAATTTATTCGCATAAAGGGCGCGGTTCATTCTTCTATTGTTTTCAGTGTGCAGCTTTTACTGTTAAAAAATTGGCGAAAGAAAATTATAGCCATTTCCTAGTCAATTCGTTAATTGTAATAAGTAACCGAAACTTTTTGACGCTTTTCAATGCTACGCCTAATCGAAATTCTAAGAAAAACAAAAGTTTGAATACAATACAACAAAGGAGCCTGATTGATGTCTTAGGCCCAATTCCAAATACTACTAAAGCTTTCCTGGGAAAGATGTGCATATTTTTTTTGCTATCGTTTATGCATTTGTTTTCACGCGAGTTGACTGTATCGAACCATTGGTAATAGAATTTCGAAACATGACTCATTGGGACTGAAACTCTAAGTTCATCTCCTTTTTAAGTAACAAAAGAGATCACGCCGCAACAGTGTGCCAGCTTGTGCCAGGATTTGCTAGAGATTTTCCAGAGAAATTACCAACGGAATATTTTAGATACCCGAATGACTGCTGTATCTCAAACAGTAAGCTGTGCGAAAAATTGGTTCAATAGCGCTCTTTCTAGGGCTGAGAGAAACGTTGAAATGGCTAGGACACGCTCTGTGGATGAAGGATGACAAATTGCCGAAGATAGTCCTTGTCGGCCAACCGTGAAGAGCTAAACGAAAGCAGATCGTCCTCGAATAGGGTGAGAGGATATCGTAAGGAAATATTTAAAGGAAATGGGAACTTCCTAGCTAGGGTTTGAAGAGGTAGGCTTTGAATAGACCGGGATGGATGAGAAGCGTGTGTAGCTGTCTTGGCCTCAGGCAGCTTGGTGCTACAATGAGTTGTTAGTGGTAATCCAGCACTTTCTTCTAGATACTCGATCTTTTGTTTACAAATCCCTCTGCCTGCCTATTCAGGGTGTTTCAAGTTCCTAATGGCTAAATCTACCGCCAAAATGAGCGTGTCTTCAAAAATCTACGCTCCCATTCAATCTGTAAGCAAGGGCCCCGTTGCAAAAGGTAAAGAACTGACAGAGAAAAATAAGAAAAGCTATTTTCTACCGTCATAAAAAAAAATGAAATAAGTAAAGACAGTGAGTCAAGGTTCGAGTTTCAGACTCGCTGGTTCAGTTTCTGGAACTGATGGTTCTGGCTCCGTTTATTGAAATTTGCGGTCCAAGCAAGACTGGTGTAACCCTTCTTGAAAAATTGCCGTGCGACTGGGGACTACATTCACTACCGTGAATAAGCAACTCTCCTGTTTTTGTGCATTAAAATGATGTGTTCATTTTATTTAATGCTTTTAATTTTTAGTTATTTAATGCTTTTAATTTTTATGTTGCAGTTTGTACCGTAGAAATAAAGACCTAAACTTAAGCTGCATCTAAATCCCTTAACGAGGCAGAAAAGTTGAGATGTTATTAGAAAAGTTGAGAGTATAAAGACCAATTTTCTGAAGTATTGAAATCCTCCTCCATCGAAAATTCTCATGTTTTCCGTGTAGACTTGACTGTGTACATACTATTTACATCACTGTTGTAATGTTTTATAACCTATGTTCACCATGAAGTAGCTCGATTTCTCACTGTCAGTATTTAAGTTTTTAGCTTAAATTCGTTGAAGTATGCTAAATTCCTCGTCGCAGGGAGTCTGTATAAGATATTTAACAGTCTATAAACATCAAAGGTTTGAACTGTAAAAAAAAAATGCCGCTGATTCCTGTTAATGAAATTCAAAGTACCATATTGCTATAATTCAAGAGAATTTTTGCGACTTGTACTCCTGCTGCGTTTTGCTTCTTTCATATTTTCTTTATTACTTATTTTGAGCTTGAGGTTTTGATTTAAATAAATGATATTGCGGATGATTCAGAGTAAACCTGTATCATTTGATACATGAGCTAGGAATAAAACATAGTTTGCTATTAATTGTTCAGAGAGCGCACGAATATGTATTTTATACAACTTACAATAATTTGTCGGATGTTGTTTGTTTCTTGGAAACATTAGGACTCTCGTGGATTCCCCAATATAATCCTTAAGGCCAATTCGCAATGCGACTTCACTAATGCCGTGATATAGCCAGCGCTAATTCGAGCCAACCAGAAATCTTCGTAAATTTTTTTAGCTAATCAGGAAATGTTGTGAAAAATCTGATGGGCTCCAATTTTCGCTAGCTAAATCCTGATATTAGTAAGATCTCATTGCGAATGGGCCTTTATTGTCACCAGCTTCAAAATCTATCCTCCCCTAACCATCAACTATATGAAATAAATCAGACTATGTGTTCATCATATTGAACTTTGAAAAATAACTTTTTAGCTGATTGAATAGTTAAATACATAACCACTGATAGGGGCTGGATAGGGGAATCCTCATATTTTTTACTGTCGTTGTTATGTTCGAGTAATGTAAAAAATCATCTGTGAAAAATCAAAGAAATGAAAATGAAAAACAAAAAATCTGTGAAAAATCAAAGAAACAGAAATAAGAAATCAGTTGAATGCATTTTTCATTCCAGGATGTGATAGACGTGTAGCGAAGCAACTCCACTGTGTTAATGCAGAATTTCTTATGTGAAGTTTTTTCTAAGCTTAGATCAATATGTGAGAGAGGTAAAACTTAGTTGTATATCCCACCCCGTTAAAATGAGTTACATCGATTGGTCCAAGCCGCGGTCCCATATCTCATTTTGCAGTTGGGAAATGAATCTAAATTTCGATCTTGTTTTCTCCATATCATGATCTGAATGGTGATAAAAGCTCATCAAAACCTTCCTTGTTCATTTGGCTGTTTGCTATTTACAATAAAAACAATGAACATGTTTTCTGTGTTTTTGCTCTCTTTTTAAATTTTTGTCGTCTGTAAATAACCTTTTCTGTATTACCGCTGCTGAACTGTCCTTGGCTGTATATAGTTATCTGGATACCATACTGCTAATATTTTTAGTGTTACCTGAATGCTATTTCTGAAAGAAATGAAGCTTCCCTAAGAAAAAACCTTTAGATATAGACTTTGTACACAATATGCTATGTTACCGAAAGGTCAGTCGCATAGCCAGGGGATGTAGGTGGATCTAGTCCCATTTCAAAAAACTGGGAAATATATACTTTTTGAGCAAATAACGGTCTCATTTGCACTGGCGTCAGTTCACAAAAATTCAATGGGGGGGGAGGCAAAATGTGTTAACCGAAATCTAAGGAAGAGGCAAAATGAGCTATTCAAGATCTAGGGGGGAGGGGTAAATTCGTCGTTTATTTCAATTTTGCAACGAAAATATCCCAAAACGGTATTTTTCAATGAAAATACCCCATTAAAAAGGTAGTCTCAAATTCAAGCGGATCAAAGAAATCAAGGAGGGAATATGCGCCCCTTATCTCCAATGGATACCACTGCACAATTATCTAGTCAATAGAAAATGCTAAACTAAAACGCGAAAAATTGCCGGTTCAGTTTGAGTTTGTTTGCAATAGAATCTTGTTAGATGTCTCCCAAAGAATTCGACGAAACCAAGCATTGCTTTTTATGTAGAATATCGTAATTATATACCTATAACTCAAATTGTAAACATGTTTTCCAAAGAGTTTTATTTCACGCCTCACTGACGACCACAGAAGCGCCATGGGACCATTCTATTAAATTCACTTTCTCGAAGGAATTCTAAAAAATTGCATTGGCTCCGGGTAATTAGAACCGTACAAGGTTTCCTAGAATTTTTATTATCATTCTTTAACGCAGCAGTTGCTAATTCCCTAAATTTTTAATTAATCTTATAACTGTTTACGACAGAGATATAGTGTCCTCACTGTTGCGTTCTACTAAGGAAAATTTATTTGCTAGGAAGAGCCTTTAAATGATAGAAAAATTAGATTGCTTTCCTATTAAGTACTATTTCACACTTCCCCCTTTTTTATCTTGAGGGAATTAAAAGTCCTCCATTCGTGACTGTAGATAGGATAGTTTGGATTAAAACAGGAGAAAAATACTTTTAATAGCGTTCAAAAGAAAATCAAGTGAACCAAATAGTGAAATAAAATGAATTATCATCGTAATACGAATTTGGGGCACATTTTATGCTTTTTTCGTTAGTTAAATAGGGATAATTTAGCAACTGGCTCTGACTAAATTGCAATCGGTGACCCTTTTAGTTAAATTTGTAACCTTTAGTCATGATCGACAATCGGTGTCTCTCGCTCGTTCTTCTTCAAATAACGGTATTTTACGCTTGTATTTTGAAGGGTTTTGTACTAACATAACCAGCCGACGATTTTTGACGAAGTGTAGTTCTCTTACGATTACGTAAGATTACGTGTTCGCAGTGGCGGTTCTGGCCTCTTTTGCGCCCAGGGAAAAATCTTGTTTAACGCCCCTCTACCCCTGTCTCCCAGAAATTTCAATTCAAATTTTAACAAAATTCTCATTTATTTTCAAAATTGTTTTTATTTTATTAATTAATTAATCATTTATTAACTGTACCTTCTCCTTCATTTTAATAAAATAACCCCCACCCCTAAAACCGCCTCTGTATGTTTGGCCATGTTAGTTCATTTGGTGCGTTCTACATTTTTTTTTTAGCATTTTCACATGTAATGTGACTTGTGTCTTCATTTCTTGGACTGATTTCTCTTCAGACTATACCACTGGAAAGGTGAGAAATGACATGACTCTATATACAAAGTGATGATGCATTGAATCTTCTGAAGTTCGACAAATTCAAAGCAGCTTCAACCGCTCGGACATGACAGAATATCAACAAATCCTCAAACTTGGGAGACAGACTGACAAGCAATTATTTGAAATTTGAGATTATTCCTCATGTAAAAATAATGACTTTTAGATGTTAGGCCACAAGATGTCTAAATGAAAGAGATGGCAGAGTTAGATGGAAGAGTTTCTGAGCATTGAGATATCCGTGCATGAAAGTTGCATTCAAAACTCTAAAAATTATCTTGGTTATACAAATTGGGCTCAGGTCTCTCTGTCCGGACCCTCTAAGACAGTTGTGACAAAATAAGAAACGTCTTCTGCTCCAGCCAATATTCACTTCTTTAGCAATATTCACACTGTTTGAAGTAATAGCAAGGCACCGATAATATAATTGTGTAGTTGACCATTTTTATTGTACGAGTCCATTAAAACTCCTCTGATACTCTGTGTTACTCTGCGCCGCAAAAGACATTATTTTGGCGGTTTGTTCCACTTGCCAACTGATCCACGGATGAAGCATTTCCTGAGTTACTGTAAATCACTCTTGAAACGATCAAAAATTAAATTGAATATTCAAGTCAAACTTAAAACGGCGAAAAGATATCAAACGGAGTTTGACTACTGTCCCTTCCCCAGCTGGACTGGGAAAAACAGCTGGACCCTGAGACAAGACATCTCATCACAATCCTCCAAACCATAGGCCTGTAGTTAAATCTTCTGTGTGCAAGACTAAATCTGAACCTATTTGGAATAAAGTCATAGTTAGCGATCAACCTTCTTAAAGATTGTACTTAATCAATGCTTTTGTCTTAACCTGCTCTATTTTAATGTAAACAAATAATAACATAAATACGGTTGGTAAATTAAAAGCAGGCAAAAATTATATTTCTGAAATCTATTTTGGTTACGCGGGTGTTAGCTAAGTTCTTTTAATTGTTTGGTCGATTCAAAGAATTTAGGGAATGGTACGCAATCATTTATTTTTATCCAAAGAGTTTGTTCTAAGTTTCAAACAGTTCGTGGTAACGAACTGTAAGTAAGTAGCGACGTGGCTCAATTTGATAACAATAGATACATCAAAAGAATCAATTTTGAAGCTTATTCAAAATATGGAAAATTCATCAAATTTAATGTTCCCCATCAAAAGTTGCGAGCCTGAGTAAATTTGACTAATTTTCGAAAAAGGACGAAATACCCCCAAAACATCAATTGATTTTAGTGAAAATGACACCATCAGATTCAGCATACCTACAGCATACTGAGGTTTCAAGCTCCTAGGTACAAAAATGTGGAATTTTGTATTTTTTTGCCGGAAGAAAGATCATGGGCGCGTGTTTATTAATTTTTTTCCCAGGGGTGATCGTATCGAACCAGTGATCGTAGAAGATCAAGAGAGGGCTCATTTGATCGGAAATAAAAAGTTATAGTGCCCTTTTTAAGTGGCTAAGAATATCAGAGGGCAGATAGCCCCCCTCCATCGCTCATTTTTCCCCAAAGTCGCCCGATCAAAATTTAGAGATAGCCATTTTTTCAGCATAGTCGAAAAATCTTCTTGAGGATCACGACTTCATACAATCTCCGGGGAAAGGGCTGCAAGCTATGAACTTTGCCCATTGTTTACATAAAGTATTGGTTATTTGGAAGTATACTGATGTTTATTAGGGGGGGGGGTTTGTGGTGGAGGTGGGGTGGGTTGCGTCGGAGAATCTTTCTATGGAGGAAGTTTTTGTGAGGGAAGGGAATTTTCCGTGGAGGCTTGACTTAACTTGACTTAAGGCTCCTGCCGAGGGTTCGGCGTAGAGAACGATGAGACCAGGTGCCTCCAGGTTGACCTATCGCTTACCAGGCTAGCAGCTTCTTCCACCGGGATGTGGGCTTGGGCGAAGAATTCATCGACTTTGTATTGTCACCTAGTGGGGGGACGTCCTCTGGGTCGCTTCCATCCGTGTAGGGTGGGGTCGAAGTCTAATGCGACCAGTGCTGGGGCGTCGCGTGACTTGCGAAGGAGATGGCCGTACCACCGAACAGTAGTGGGCGAGCTGCGTCGAGAAAGGAGTTTGTGCCGTACGTGACAAGAGGGTCTGGCTGCTAACGAAGTCAGTCCAGTGAAGTCCCTTGATTCTTCGGAGATCTTTTGTCTGTGCGACATCGACGGCGCTGAGGATAGATTTTGCAGCTGGCCACGTTCCGCTCCATACAGCAGTACGGTGCTGACTGACGCATTGTAAATGCGCATTTTGGTAAAGTGGCTGATTTTTGGCTTTCATCAGATCCTGCTCAGCCTCCCAACCAGTGCCGACGCTTTGGCTATTCGAGATGTAAGCTCTTCTGTGATCAAGCCATCCCTCGACAGAATAGATCTTAGGTAAGTGAAGTCTTCAACCACATCTACTCGGTTGCTTCCGATGTTGACTTCCTTTACGGTAGAACGGGACGTGGGAGGCTCAAGGAGCATAACTTTGGTTTGCTGCCAGTTGATCTCTAGTCCAACTTCCGAGGCTTCTTCTGAGAGCACCTGGAGAGCTTTGGTGACCTTTTCGGCGGTGTCCGCAACTACCGCTATGGTGTTGGCGAAGTCAGCATCAGAGAGTAGCTGGTTTCCGAACTGAAGGCGACTCGGTGTACTGGTCATAACATGGTCTATGATGCAGTTGAAGAGCTCGGAAGTGGCGGCGCAACCTTGCCGGATGCCAGTCTTCAGTGAGAATGTGGGCCTCTCGCGCCCACATTATGACGATCAACAGAGTCTTAGGCAGCCTTAAAGTCCACGAATGTGATGTACGCTTTTCGGTGGAACTCTCGCGCCTTCTCGATCAACTGGCACATAGTGAAAATTTGCTCCATCATCGAACTGCCGGGCATGAACCCGTTTGCTGGACTCTTCTCTTTCCACGCAAAAAGGTGGAGCACCTGTCCAGGAGTGACATGGCGAAGAGTTTACCAGGAACGGAGAGAAGCGTAATCCCACGATAGTTGGAGCAGATTTGACGGCTGCCCTTGCGTTTCCAGAGCGGCAATATGATGTCAGCACGCCAGTCGTTCGGTATGCTTTCTGTCGTCCATACATTTGAGGAGATGAGCTGGAGCCACAGAATCATCGCTGCAACCCCCGTACTTTAGGAGTTCTGCAGAAATACCCCAGACGCCAGGGTTTCGATTGTTATTTAACCGTTTTACAGCATTTCGAATATCAGAGGTGGTAAACAGTTGCGATACGAGGTCGGCAGTAGCCTCGGGTGTGGCTATGGCTGCTTGAATCAGACCTGGGTCGGGATGAGTAACTGCCTCGGCGTTCAGAAGCGTTGAGAAGTGACTGCTCCAGGCGGATAGTAGGCCTGCAAAGTCATCCAGCATGCTGCCGTCAGCAGACAAAACACGGTTCACGGTGGAAGTCTTCCCTTCTGTCAGGTCGCGGAGGTATTTGTACAGGGAGCAGGTGTCTCCTTTCCTATCTCTTTCTTGTCGACAAAGATCTTCCTATATCTGTGCAGTAGGCTATTGCGCACGCCATTGAGTCGCCTGTATTCTGGGATATTCTCTGCTAATCGGGCCTTCTGGCGCAGCTCGATGACGGACAGTGTCCTGGGATATCCAGGGTTTATGTGTCTGCTGCGGCCAATGGTATTGCCAGCAGGATCGAATATGTTATCTTTGAAAGACTTCCATGCTACTGTAGGGTCGTCCAGAACTCGGAGGGTCGTCCAAAGACCTTAAGCTGTTTGAGATATCGAGAGCATACTTCTGTTGCATCTCAGACGTAGTCAGACTACTCAGATCAAACTTGGGAGGCCGTCTTTCTTGTCGTTGCCCTCTCAGGCGTAGCTTCAGCGTAGTGACTAGCATCCTATGGTCTGTGTTTCCCAGCCCAGCCGACCTATAAGTCCGGCAATTTGTTATTGACGAGTGCCAGCGACCCGAGATCATAACATGATCGATCATCTTCTTTGTCTGGCCGACGTTATTATACTAAGTGTATTTGTGTATATCTCGTCTCTGAAACTGCGTGTTTGATATGACCAGATTATGCATATTACAGAGCTGGAGTAGTCTTTGTCCGTTGTCATTCAGTGGATCCGGAGTCACAGGACCGAGAACATTTCTCCACACACCCTCCCTGCCATTTACCGTCACGTTAAAATCTCCCAGTAGAGTGACAATGTCTTGGGATGGGACTCTAAACAGGGTCGCTGAGACCTCTGCCTAGAACTGATCCTTTACTTCCGCAGGACTCGGATTGGTGGGAGCATAGCATACAATAATTGTCCACTTTCCATGCTTGTGCTGGAGCTGAGCCATCAGTATTCTATCTGAAATTTGTTTATAGGAGAGAAGGCATCTCTTGGCTCTGGCGTTCAGCACGACGCCTACACCATTAGTCTTGTTTTTTGGGTCACCATACCAGATCAGGTGATATCCTTCACCAATATCCTCGGACTCTCTTTCGACAAGGCGGGTTTCCGTAAGCCCAACCACAGCTACACTGAAGCGTTTTAGCTCGAAGGAAAGCATTGATTTAGCTCCAGGAAAGTTGAGTGTGAATGCGTTCCAGGTGGCGAGGCGTATTCCACCTTGGTCAAGAAGGTTCAAAAGAGGGGTAGGTCATCCGGGGCAGTATCATCGTTTTTCGTTGCGGTAAAATTTTTGGGTGGAGGGTTGCAGCCCGACCCGACCCTAGGCTTGGGATCTAATTAGTGCTAGGACTTGCCTAGATACTGAGAGTCCCTTGGGTGGGCTGAACCCACCTCATCAGGTTGAGGCTGCCCATTAACATGGAGCGTTTAGTTGGGGAAAACCCCATATCCAGAAGTACGTGGTCAGCAGACATAGTCTGCCTCATTCCGGACGAACTCTATCCGCCTCCATCCACGGAATTTTCCATGGAGGGGGAGCTGGATTTCCCAGTAAGTTTTTTCAACTGAAAGTAAGGAGCAGCATTAAAACTTAAAACGGACAGAAATTATTATGCATATGAGAGGGGTCGCCCTCTCCTCAATACGTCGTTCTTTACGCTAAAGTCTAATTTTTTGTTCCAGTTATGTAAGAATGACTTCTGAACCACAAAGGCCGTTTAATTAGAAAAACTTTTTCGAAAAACTTTATCGTAAAGAGCGAGGTATTGAGGAGAGGGCAGCCCCCCTCATATATGTAATAATTTCTGTTTGTTTTAAGTTTTAATGTTGCTCCTTGCTTTCAGTTGAAAAAGGTTTTTTTTATTTAATTAATGTTATAAGTGGAAACTCTTGAGCTTTTTTAAAAACTAACCATTCAAAGGATAAAGATAAAGCATCGAGAAAACATTGGAAGCAATTAATTTTGATGAAGTGCTTTCAGTCAAGCACACACTTAGGATCTTTTTTCAGGGGGAGGAGGGTAACTAAAAATTTGGGTACTTATGTATTATACCGCCAACACTCAAGAAATGAAGTTAGGTCAATCCTAATGAAAAATACCAAAACATGATGAAAATATAATACTTTAGAAATAAATTTGGGCTATATATTTGCACATTAGGAGTGGGCTCGGGTTAACCTACCCCCCCTCCTAATATGCAAATATATTGTCCAAATTATATAACTCCTTTGTATTCTGTCACCCGCCACTTGTTTTCCACTGAGCGGCAATTGTTTCATAATACAGACCACTGTATATCAGTATGATCATTCCCTATCTCAACCATAATACAAAACCGGACCGAGATTGCAAGTGCTCCGGAGAACATTTAAACAAGTATAAACAAAAGCGACGTTCGATTTTTTCACGGGTAGACAGGTCAGATTTTTCTTGAATGCAAAGCTTGGCTTAACCTTTGTAACACTAAATTTTAAAGAATCTAATTTTAAATTAATTTATACCAATACATATATAAAAATCGGTAATTAGCAATGCAATGCTATCATTAGATGTCCTAAAGCATTACAAGTAGGTTTCGAAGTTTCGAGTCGGTTTGGAGGGCATTTTGAGAAAGTTTTTGCCAAAATACGTGTTCCGGTGTAATATACACTGGACCGCTGATGGCAGATTAAATGGGAGGAGCTGTTTGTGCGCACCGAGGATGTAGTAGCCGAAAATCACTAAGTTGTGATTTTACTTTTATCTTATTTATATACAGTGATAAAGACATTTAAAACCGGTTTGTTATCGAGTTTTACACAGCGTAAACTTGAGTGTTGGCGGTATAATACATAAGTACCAAAATTTATTTCTTACTTCGAATAAGAAGTGCGCAGAAACTCGGTAAAATTTTAGATTTTAGGGTTAAATGCCCCAAGAGCCCCTCCCTACGCACGCGCGTAATTGTTGTATAATTAAGTTCCTGTATGGATGAAAGTTTTTATATATTGACCTTTTTTTTAAAGTGCGGTTTGTTTTTTCTCAAAAATAGTTCCTCTCTCGTGACTCCTATAATTTTTAAGATAATTTCAGGTTGAAATTGTCTTTCATTTTCAGGTTTTAAACAAAAGGGTGCTCTGCAGCTGGTGCCATGAAACCTGTTTAAAAAACAAAACGGTTCACACTAGAGAGCTCCATCTCTTTCATCAACTTTTAAGAGAGTTCTTTTTTATTTATTGCAGTAATCATGAACAAATAGAAGGCACATACTTAGAGTATAATCCTTATCTTTTTTGGATAATTTGCCTAGTTTTAGTTTTTTTCCTACTCTATGCCCCCTGCCCGAATTTTCAAAGCCCCCCCCCCCTCCGTTATAAATTTTGGTTACTTGCCATGGACAGATATATCTTACATATTATTTTTAATTCATTTTTGTTTTTCTCGAATACCTCCGGAACAAAATGGCTATGATTTTTAAACACTATTTTTAAACACAAGCTAGTCTCTAAGAAAATTTATTTCGATAAGATTTGTGAATTATTTGACGCTATTTTATGATTCTGTCATTCTGAGACTGTTGGAGTACGTAATGAAAACAGGCTACCATTTTGTTAAAAATTTAAATGAAACTAAGACATAGACCACATTTTCGCGCCACTGCTTGCGTTTATGGGCTTGTTTATATTTGTTCCGCTTAAAATCTTCTAGTTGAGCCGTGAACTTAGGAAAGGCTTTTTACCAATTATTAATTGAAGCATGTGTTAAGCATAAACTTAAACCCTCGCGTAAACTTCAAGTTTTGAGGAAACAATACAAGTTCTGAGATGTTGCATTGCAGCTTTCTGATGTTTCATTTTGAGAATGGACTGAGAAAGCTTCTGAATTAGTAGAGATGAACACAAACAAAATCTTTGAGGGTACTGGAGAATTTGGATGGAAAGGTCAGCTACTTAAAAAGCACCCAATTTCTTGGATTTGCGCAAATTTTAGTTCTGTCCACATTAATTTCCTGAGATAGTAATTGCGAAGTACTAACGGGGGAAATCTCCTCAGTACATGCGTGAAAATGAATATTTCCGGTATCCAGTTTTTTCTCAGAATGTCTTGCTACAAACGAGGCTGCTTAATTTTCAATCTGAAATATTTGTTACGGACAAGAACGCAAATGCTGATTTATAAGGATGTACTGTATCTAGACAAACGCAATTTGAAGTCGTATACATTTCAAATGTCATGGTTTTATTCCCCTCCGGCTTTCTCTCTTTCTCTCTTTCTCTCTCTCTCTCTTCCTTTCTCTCCTCCCTCTCTCTCTTCTCTTTTTTTTATTACTTTGCAGAAACATCCCCAAAAATGTGTACGTCTATGTATGACGATAATAGGTACAGTTTTTGCAATTGGAGTTTGAATTTCCCGATCCCCCTCTTTTTTCCTCGTCAATTACTCTAGCTAGTGACGCGTCTTTTTTAAAAGTCGAGCTAATAAAAATACGGGTTTTGAACTACAGTATTTGATCTACAATTCGCATAATTTTGGCTAGAAAATAAATTTTAAATAAGGGGATTCAATATCCTTTCCAGAGCAGAGCTGCTATACTGGCAATGGGCATGATTATCGAGGGATGGCATCTGTCACCATAAGCGGCTCCATCTGTCAATCATGGGCCGATCAAACGTCGTTACGGATATCAGTATTTTCCGGAACTTCTTGGAGGCCACAACTATTGTCGGAATCCTGGCGAATCTGAGTCACAACCGTGGTGCTATACTGGCACAAGGAAAGAAGCTTGCGGGATTCAAAGTTGTCGTAAGTCTTTCATTCTCTCTTTCTTCTTTTATAGAAATTGTTTTTCTTCAAAACAAATTTAAAAGAGAAGTAGAAACAAAGATAAACTGGATCGCTGTACTGAAGAATATCCAATTAATTTCCACCAGAAGGGACAACCCACTCTTGCTATTATTTATCTGGATGATGGAAGAAATACTTTATGCTCTAAGTTTCGGTTCAAGGCTTGTTCTTTGTGTTCCAAACTCTTATTATTGAGAAGGAGAAACATCCCCCAATCTCTTATTGATTATAGCATTTACTGAAAGAGATGTTATTTCTTTAACTGCTGATTTTGAATTAAATTCTTATGTGCGTTCTATTTATCTTTTAGAAAATATTTGCGCATAAAATTGCTACGATTTTCTTCATCTATCATTTTCTTTTTTTTAATAGCCTCATCGATCATTGTTGCAGATGGATAGCGGGCAAATTAGCCCTTGAACCAGAGGATTCGATCTCGTTGTCCAGAATGACTATCATATTAATATACAAACCTATATGATAATTTAAACACACATATTGAACACACATAGCGAAAAGCGAAGCGTCTCCCATGTATTAATATTATTATTTCATTTTTTTGGCCTCGTCATATGGTGCGGATGCTCGTAGAAACTTGGGAGAGGGCTAATTCTCAACAAAGCTATTTTGATAAGAATGATTGAAAGGCCCAACAAATGCCTCTCTGGACGTGACATGATGCGTTTAGTCAAAGGGTAAAAGGCGACAAATTATCCAAATAACCCACAAAAATAAAGGGTTCATAGATTTGTTTAACAGTGCCATAGCATCGAATTAGTAAATAGTTATGTGTATTCCATTTGTTCTTCTTTTTTTCACTACGGGTTATCATTTAAAACGGATGGCCGCAGAAAGGCGGGACTGCTTCAATGACAAATGTGGAACTCTAATGCCCTTTTCAAGGACTAGAATTGAACTGAATTGGGAGTCCTCCAATTACAGATTCTGAACTCTAATGCCGTTTTTAAAGACTAGAAGTGATTGGAGGGGCAATTTGTAACCCTTCAACGCCTCATGGGCCTTGCGCCAACCTTGTAGCCCCACTAGACGTGGAATCAACTATTTTTGATCTATTCGACATCCCCAAAGGCTGAAGGGTCTTTTATATTTTCCTGGAAACTTATCAGATTGCTTAAAAAATTACAATTGGCTTCACAATTTTTTATTTAGTCATCGTTTTACTGTATTTAATGAATGAAACACTATTAAAACCAAAAATAACAACGAGAGTACTAATCCTTTTTAAAGTGTTGAATTTAAATTGATTGTCAGAAATCTATTTTTTAAAGAAATCCTTTGTCTAATTTCCTAGAAACTGAATTAACTTTGTAACCTTTTTTTGTTCTGTAATAAGAAAAAAATAATGTTCAAAACATTTACCGGTGTTAGTAAAGCTTGTTTTAGAAATAGTGTTTAACTTTCACCAGCGTCGGTTTCCAAGGATTTCTGAGGTAGTTGATTAAATATCCGAGAACATTGAGTCTAACGTTGCTTTACAGAAGCCCAGAATCAAAATACAATAAGTAGATAATTAAAAATATTTTTGATTTTCCCCAAGTTTGACTCCTAATTACTCAAATAGCCCATTTGAAGACATTTTTTTTAGAAACATTTAAATTGTAAAAATCAGGCTGATTAAAAGTCTGAGGCTCTTCCTCCGTTATTGAAGTCAGACTCCGAAAGACCTTAAGCACTTGCAAGGCCGTATCTAGGCGAGGGGGGGGGGGGTAGGGGCTTGGCCCCTCCCCCATCCCAAAATGTTTGTCCAACTCATAAAAACGTAACAAAAATGAATATAAACAAAATTTGTGAGGCGTTTGTAAAGTTTTTTTGTACTCCCTTCCCCGAAAAAATCTTTTTGTAAATTCCCCCCCTAAAAAAAGCACTGGATACAACTTTGAGCACAAGTCTTACGAATGGTGTTTGACTTCCACCTGTGTTTGTATTCAGCAGTTTCTTAGCTTGACAATTAAGACTCTTAAGACAAATATTGTAATAGCCTATAAACGTCCAAAATCAAAAGCATAAACTAGGCTACATACATTCCACATTTCATCAGGAAATGGAATAGAAAAAGGACGAAAACTTTGAGGAAAATTAATTGCATGTTAGATTAATCAGACTGAATTATTTGTCACAAACATATTACAGTAAAGAATTCCTAGGATTGTTTGCGGTTTTTGTTTTTCGATATTAGACCGATAATGAGTAAAGAGGAACTATTCAGCTTTTTGCTATAAAGTGCACATGACATTCTAGCCTTTGGAGGGACAGGGAGCTGAGGGGCAGCTCCACCACATTTATTTTTGGTGATTTATGCTCGTTTGAAGTTTAGCTTCAGTTGTCCATTGTAATTTCCTTTAATTTGTTCTTTACTTGTTATGGAAAAACTATTCTTTCCAAGTTAAATAACCTAACAAAATAGTAATTAAGAGTAGAAAATTGATATTTCACACAAATTGCACAATTTTTTTTTCATTATTTGAAGCTTTTGCGTAAACCCTGAGAACAAGGGTGTATCTAGGATATTTGTTCAGGGGGGGGGGTACAGAAAAAACTTTAAAGCACATTAAAAATTTGTTTGTATGCATTTTGTTACGTTTTTACGAGTCGTACACAAATTTAGGGGGGGGTGTTCAAACCCAGCAACCCCCTTCCCTGGATGCGGCCTTGGCTGGAAATGTGTCTCCGGCAAAATAATTTCCTTTCGTTTGTTGTTGATTCAAATTTTTTAAGATGAAAATATGAATCCGAGATTCTTCTTATGCTAAGACTAAAGACATAAACCACCTTTTCTTTGCACTAAAGCTTCAACAGATTATAGATAGTCATATTAATCAAACTGTCAATAAAGTAAATGTTAAACTTCTAGCATTAGGAGTGGAAGGTGCAAGCGTTGGCTGTCGCCCTCTTGCATAGAATAACTTCTGTTTGTTGTAAGTTTTAACCCCACTCTTTACTTTCATTTGAAAAAATACAGTAGACTACTTTTTATTGTATGAATGTAGTGCTACAAAGAGAGTGATAACCTTTATTAGGATTTGTAACGTTCTTTCTAGTAGGAAGTCAAACGAAAAGAAAACTAGCTGCTCTTTTAACATTTGCCGATTCATCAAAACAAAAAAAATTCAAGCTCACGCAAGATATAAATAATTGTAAATCGAACAGCAAGGTTCACCCACAAGAATGACTCGGCGTCGAATGCCGACGGCGGGCGGCAGCCTTCATCACAGCTGGATGTCGTTTTCTTGCTTTAATTAAAAAACCTAAGCCCTTACCCTCCACAAGGCTTTTTTTTGAAGTGCCGATCAATTTTATGAATGTCAAAAAAGCTTGATTGATTTAATTCAGAAATTGATAGGAATTCGATCTTCTCTGAGTAGTGTCGTGCGATCAATTCATTATTGATCACAGATTTGTTTACTGCGCCTGTTATTGACCTTTTGACCATTGTTGGGTTTTCATAATAAGGCCACACCTTTTGTTAACTCCGGAAATCATGCGATTAATTAAATATTCAAGTTGTTAATTCGATAGATAAACGTCAGTTAAAAAATTACCACTTGGGTTTCGCATTTTTGTTCCATTATAGCGTAAATGTAACGGGCCTTGTTATTAGTTTTAATAGACCGACTTTGTAGGGTGTGTTCACTTTTTTGCAATGATGTAGCCAAATTTTACATTTGGATACAGAAACTTTTCTTTTAAGCCGCCACATACGCTGGGGGGGCCTTTGCACCCGTGACCCCCTCGCTCCAACTAAAAAGCCTACAGACTTTCGAATTTGCGATACTGTTCTAGAATCTGTAAAACAAGCGAAAAGTGAAGTTTGGTTAATGCTAATAAAATAAAACAAAATAGGATAAAAATATAATATTTGGTGCTGTTCTATTAGCTGGAAGCCACGCAAGAAGTGAAGTTTGGTTAATACTAATGAAATAAAACAAAATAGGATGAAAACATAACAGTTTATAAACACATCTCGGCTATATATTTGCACATCCGGGGGGGGGGGGGAAAAGCATAGCATATATTAAATATGTAACCTAACCTAGGTTCCTTTTTTCCCCTAAACCCCAAAAAACTAAGAGTTAGCAATGTATATGTCAACAATAGCTTCTCTAGGGGGTCTTCCGGGAGGGCCAAAGCTTATCGTGTGAACTTTTTATTCTCAGGCCAGTGATACAATGGACTGTCTAAGACTAGTGACATTCTATACAGCTTTGATGACCTATCCTTACACTTACGGAGAAATGTAATTGCTTTACAATCGATTAGAAAATGAACTTCCCTTCCCCAGATATAGTACTCAAAGTGTTTTATAGATTGTCGAAACGAGGGTGTATTCAATGTGTTAGGGTGTGCTTGCCTGCCCATTTTAGGCCTCAAATGATTTGATCACGTCCTCACTGTCTTGGTACCCCCGACCATAAGCGATGGTCTGAAATAAAATTTTGACATACAACAACAAAAAGAACTAACAGCTCCTCTAGGATAGGCTCAGGCCCTCGTTGGATTTGGTTATAATGATTACGAAAAGAAAACTATAAAAGCTTAAATTGGGAATCTGGTCTGTCTTGCTTCTGATAGCAAAATAAATCTATGTTGCATCTTTTAGTCTTAGGCTAGTTTATCCTTAGCAAATATATAGGAAATTGCACAATCACCCCTTGAAAAACGCATCCGTAACCGACCTTCAGGAAAAATTACGGTATTTGCAAGGTTGTACCCAGGGGGCTAGGGTATTTTACCCCTCCCCCCTTCGAAATGTTTGTCCGATTCGTAAAAACGTAAAAAATTCATAAAAACAAATTTTGATGTGTTTTTTTTAGTTTTTTTTTTGTAACCCCCTCCCCCGAACAAAAATCCTGGATATGGCTTTGAATATTTCCTATTTTGTAAATAGAGGGGTCAAACCCCTGTTGTATTGTAGGATCCTCAAACTAGCGTAATTTTCATCAAGATTGCTCATAATACATCTTGAAGCAGTTTTCCTCCCTGGTCTTAAATTACGTAAATCTTATAATACTTTTAATTTTTAAAAGGTAACTTCAAGCTTAATGACTTTTTTTACAAATTTAGAATTATCATAAAATCATATTCTCCTGGTACATAAATCGTTTTGAAATTGCATTTTTGATATTTTAGGTTAGTATTGACGAAAGTTAATTTTTATATACCGTTTGTTACGGCAAATTGTTTGAAAAAGAACATTTTTTTTTATTCTTTGTTTTAATTTTCTATGTGCTATTAGCATGGTAACTACAAATAGATAATTTGTAGATATCTCTATTCAGCCCAGTTTTTCGTGTTTGTTTTTCTTTATGGGTAAAGATAGCATTTTGGATATTATTTGTAATGTTCCCATGAAAAAGCAAAATCATTCGTGAAGTTTTCGATAGCGGTTGATTTATGAGGGAAAATTTTTATCATTTGCATCGTGAGAAAGCAAGACTCTCGAAAAAAAATATTCTAGCATTGCTGTCGTTTGAGTTCCTTTTGTTTATTTAAGTTTATACACTTACTGTTGAGAAACTTTACACTCAACGAAATAGATATTATTTGCAGAAATTGACAAATGTTTTGAATTCCAGAGGCGAAAATTTGTCGATTATTAAAAATCGAAAAAAAAACTAAGATCATAAGAACGCCTTCTGGGGATTGGGGAGAGAGGCCTAGGTGCTGGGTTCCTTGAGGTTCAAAAATACTTTAACCTAAATTCACTTCTTGAGATACAGGGGGTATATTATACAAGTACCTTTTTTTCTATTATGACACATAATTAGAAGTATTTTTGAACCTCAAGGAACCCAGCACCTTAGCCTCCCCCCAATCCCCAAAAGGCGTTCCTATGATCTTTGTTTTTTTCGGTTTTTAACAACCAACAAATTTTCGCCTCTGGAATTCAAAACATCTCAGCATCTCAAGAAGTGAAGTTAGGTTAATCCTAATAAAATATACCTCAGTATGACGGGGTGGGGGTAAAGTACAGCGGGTTTGCATGTAAAATGTGTTAGTTACAATTATTGTGCTATTATGAAGTAAGAATTGTTTTATGACTTCATACTGTCCAAATGCTTTACCCCCACTCCCCTTAATGTACAAATATATAGCCCAAATTATATATTTCCCATCTATTCTGTCAATTCTCTTTGTCTTTTCTAACGTTAAGTTGAAAGAAGCTAGCGAAAGAAACCAGTTTACAGTACGTCAATGCATGAACAACTTGAGCTTCAGGGGATATATCATACAAGTACCAGAAAAACAACCTGAAATGCTAAGAAAAGGGAGTTTCTTCAGTTCTGCTAGCAAAGTCTGGTAATTTTGTCAAATTGGATGTATAAAAATTTAGAACCCGTAACTTTGCAAAAGCAGAATTCCTTGTTGGCTAATTACGGACTTGAGTCGCATGTCTTGTTTCATATAAGCGTAGATGCAAGGATTCAGGAAATGAAACAAGTAAGAATTTTGGTCCTCTCTTTTAAGATTTGGGGACCTCTCCTCTTAGCTTAGCTAGCCAACATGTTTATTGGACGCAATAGCTAGTAGAAGATATCCAAGCAATTTCTATTACACAAAAGTTAGTCACGCACACTCAAGCCCCTGTGAGCCCTTGTGTTTACAATCAGTTTCATGAAGTCGAGCTTCAGTTTCCTAATTAAGTATTAAGTAAAACTTTATTTAATACACATACTTACAACAAAATTGTAAGTATTTAGCCAACGGAGACCAGGGCTCGATGTATTAACTTATGATAATTAAAGCTCGCAGACATGGATATGCGACCTTAACTAGATTGTTGAAGGAAGGTTCAAGGTGTAGCCCACCCCTACTCCCAGCGTCCTCTAAACCAATGACCCGAACGAATTTCAATTGCGTTTTTCATGTGAATGGAACTTTCAGGGATACTGCAGTTGAAATTTGGACCCAAAAAGAGGTACCCTTTCTCTATTTGAAAAGGTCCGTTGCGACGCGACTTGTCTTGGAAAAAAATCAATAACAATTTGACTTAGAGCCACCTTGACTTGGAATCACCTTGCCAAGGCCTATGGTTTCGAAATAGCAGACTCCCAGCCAAATTTATTCTTTTTTTATATGGTAAAACTTGTCTTCATATGATCTTTTAAGCTTATGAGCAGAGAAGGAGTGGAATTAGAAACATCAACGACATCCACATAGCCTAATTTGGATCATTGATCCATTTCTCGAGGTTTCAGCGAGCTCTGTCAGCTGGGACAGGACTTCTCGAGAAGCCTCTTCTTCAAATCTACCTGTTTTTATACTGTAAAACCTCCTTGTCCCTGCATGAGAATTATCTAATGACGTGATCAGAATTCAATTTCTAGAATTGGAGTTGTGCTCATCTTAATTTTGCAATCATGATCTGGGCCGACGTCAATATATATTCTCGAAGTGGATGATACATTCTGGAATTGTTCCCGTTATGGCGTCTAGCAAAAAGTTAGGTTTCCTCTTACTGGATATATTTTTGAAACTGAAGACCAATATTTCAAACTGTCAAGCCAAAACATACTACCGTCACCTTTTCTTGTTGCAGCAGTCATTAAAATTTAGTTACAAAAACGAGCTCAGCTGAATGAACATCCCAATATAAAGTTTTCCCAATGTGGCGCAAAAACTAGCGCCACGATTACATTAAAAGTGACAAGATAGTGTGAAAGTATTACAGCAAAAACAAGGATTTTTAGTATATTTATATAGATAAAGATAGACAGTTAGACACGCTAAGTGAAGATTTAGTGTGAGAAGGTACAGTATTAGTATCTCTAATTTATTATTATTATCTGTGCAAACAGTCTTAGGTTGTTGAAAATCCTGCTAAATATGATCCTAAAAAGAAATCTAGTATTAAACATAATAATTAATTTCAGGGCTACCGACAGAGTGGGACAAAACGACTACATAGTATAGGAAATGTATCAGATGAGTTGTATCGGCCTAGTGCATTTTCACTTCAAAATCTATTAAACTTTTTTTCATAATTAATCTCGGGCAGAGACTAGTTAGACTGTAGTCTATGAAAATTCAACCTTCCAATGAATGTTTTTGAGCCTTGTATCAAATTCACATAGATTTACTTCCTGCTTCATCCAGTCAGGCCCAGTCCATTGAAGATTCAACGCTTGTGATGAGATGTTTTAAGATTTTTTTTGCTAATTTCCCTTATAAATTTTGGTATTTAACCAAAATTGCTTTCTTGAATCAATTAAGGACTATGGGAACTTAATTGGCATTAGCCAGAGTGGGGATTGAAGTCGCCACAGAGGACCGGAGATATCAGTTTCCTACAATACAGTAGTAAAAGTGTGCCAGAGTGGTTGCTGACTTTCAGAAATCACATATACCAGATGACGCGTGTCAATGTGGCTTTGAGCGTGGCTTCATCATATTGGTTCCAGTTTTGCGACGAATATTAATTAGCTAATCTTTTTATTTAAATAAATATGCCAGAAAGGGAATTCTAAGCAAACTCAGTTCAAACAGATTGGAATAGCCCAGTGTCCTAAAACCTGATTGGGTCGTCTGTGAGCAAGTTCAAGCTTGTCGAAGAATCAGAAAATGCCCGAGTCCGGAGATTTGTTGCTATAGTAATCTCACTGGTCCTCCGCGAAGTCACAATTGAAATATTTCAGATACATAAGTCGTGCCATCAAATATTTTCAAGGCTTGAATCGGGGGGGGGGTTTCCTACCGAATCCTCGTTTTGTAAGTTTTTTGTTACTATAAGAAACCCGCTTTTATAGGAATGGTGCCCATTTTCATAAATATCCATTTTATATAATTCAATTATTATCGGTATTTAAGTGAGTTAAAAAGTTACTTGATAATATTCTAAAATTCGATTCTTTGTGTAGTTAAATGCAGGATGATTGAAATAACAGCGTTGGCTATTGAATCGTCTTGATCGCTAAAAAGTCTATTTTAGATAATTAGTTTTAACAACCTTCTGTTTTGGCTATAGGGTTTGTTTTCCATTAATAATTATATTCGGGCTTAAATAAGCCATGACTGCCTTTCGGCGTCTATTGAATTTAATAGCCAACTGGGTAGTTAATGGTTAAACACAATTTTGGTATGAAAATACTTAGGAGCCGGACACTCCTAATAAAGGGCGCCAATTGGTTCGGGGATTTAATGATAGGCTACTAAGTGCCATTTTGGAAGGTGGCAATGTGAGAGAATGTATTTTTCTAATTTTGTTCAGAGTTTTCGTGTATTCCGATAAAGAAGAAGAATCGACCGGCCAGTACAGCTACTATAAATAACAGTGAGGAACAAAATTAAACCTTCTTGTTTCCAAAACCAAAATATTTAGTCCAAATAAAATGTTTTTGATTAAGTTTATGTTTAAAACGTTTCACTGACCATAGTTTTTGCGCAACAATTTTTCTAAAGTTTTCATTTTGCGAAATTCATATTTTTTCATTAAAATTTTTTTTTTAGTTCTTTGAAAGGGTTACCGAACGTAGTTTTGATCAGCAAATTCAAAAGTATAATCTTTTTCTTCTAGCAGAGATAGTGTTTGCGCAATCATTTTTGAAGTTTTTCTGTGAAACCAGAAATTCAGCAAAAACTTCGGCAAAAATGAAGAACAGCGGAGTTTTGCTAACTCAAATATTCGTTCTCCCCAAACTGATTTTATCTTTCAGGGAGGGGTGTATAGCCTAAATTTGGATCCGAGAAGGTCCTCACCTCCAACTCTTCCCTATTATATAATCCTTGAAAGGTACTGTGAAGATAGGTTTGCCATTCTCAACTTCAAAGATTTTATTTCAAGCGTTGAGTCTACTCTTCTGGCATCAGTGGTGGATCCAGGGGGAGAGGGGGACACACCCCCTAACGTAGTCTAAGGTAGTGTAATTTACTTAAATACCGCAAGATTGCGTTAATTAAACTTGCTCCTAACGCAAGTTAATCGGATCAACCTATTTTGCCCCCCCTCTACAGCGTATTTTCATGGAATATCTCAAGCCTTACAAATATGAATTTTCAAATTCAAATTCAAATTAATTTATTTAGCATAAAAAAAATACAAACAAATTTACAGCGGCCATCTACAAAAACCCGAAGGTTTGTTTACGATGGCTGCAAATCCACTATTATAAAGCTCTACATCCACATAAAAACTATCTCTTTACGGGGAAAAAATCAGCACTTGAACTAAATCAACATAAAGAACATATCCTACTCTAATAGGATTACACTCTAGAAATCGCAAGTGAGAAATATCACATATCATCCTTAAAACATCCACTCAAAAAAAAAAAAAAAAAAAAATAAAAAAAAAAAAAAAAAAAAGATATACATCTAAATAAATGAACTATGACAAAATAAATAATTATCATCTAGGCTATAGAGCCGACTCCGTGTACTTTGGCTAGGTAATTTTGCGAAAATGCGACAAATATCTGTCCAAACAATTTTCATACCAAACATTAATCAAATTCAAAAATCTAATCATTCAAATTATAACCCAAAAGGTAACGCTTCAATCTACTCTTGAGCTGGCTTACATTATCAGCTTGTCTAATAGCATCCGGGAGGGAATTCCACACCCCCGGTCCCCCAAAACGAGGCAGAAACGCAGCACGTTGAGTATTCCGGAGCTCCGATGCAAGGTCATTCGCATTTCTAGTCTCATAACAGTGATAAGATGAGTTAGCTTTAAAAATTTCCCAAAATACCTCCGGTGAACACTTATTCAAACATTGATAAATACAAATTGCTAACTGGTAATCCCGTAACTGATAAACATTTAAAATTTTCAAACTTGTAAAGCAATTCAACGTGCTATTTTCAAACTAAATTTAATTACCTAAAATACTAACTATTTTATTCTGTAAAATTTGGACTTTTCTAAAACTTGAAATAAAACTACTAGTCCATAGCATGCAACCATATGATAAATAAGGGCTAAAAATAGAATGATAAAGTAAAAGTAAAACATTTGACGGTAGTTGATTTTTCAGTCTTCTTATCACACCCAACCCTCTTGAAATCTTAACTGCCACAAGATCACAATGTGATATCCAACTTAAATTAAAATCAAGACTAAAGCCCAAATATTTAACACTATTTACATGCTTTAAAAATTCACCGTTAAAAACAATTTTATTATCTAAAACACATGAAACTCTATTTCTACAAAATGTCAAGAAATTTGTTTTGGAAATATTCACTACCAAATAACTAGAATTTGTAAAACTTATCAATTCAGCGAGGGCCATATTTGTCTTCTCAATTAACTGGTTCAGACAAGTAGCTGTAATCGTAAACACCGTGTCATCAGCAAAAGACGTTATAAATGCATCTGATATAGAAAAACGCATGGTATCAACGTAAATTAGATAAAGAAGTGGGCCAAGCACTGAACCCTGAGGCACACCAGAATTAACGATAAAAGTTTTTGAAATATATTTTTGAATATAGACTCGAATAATGCGCTGTTTAAGATAAGATTCAAACCATTTCAGAATAACCCCTTGGATCCCTAAACGGCTTAGCCTATTTAATAAAATTTTATGAACCACCGTGTCAAAAGCCTTTCTAAAGTTTATAAATACTGAAAGTACCAGTACACTTTTTTCGAGAGCAAAATTGATGAAATCTGTTAGGTGCTGGACTGCATGTATTGCAGAGTGGTTTTTCCTGAATTTAAACTGGGTATCACTAAGAAAACCGTAAGTAGTCAGATGGTTATAAAGTCGTCGATGCATCACTTTTTCTTACAGCTTAGCAAATAGGGGCAATATTGAAATCGGCCTCCAATTAGACGGATCATTTTTTGAACCCCCTTTGTGAAGGGGAATAACTTTAGCCTCTTTGAGACGAGTAGGAAATTCACCTTTCTTCAAAGAAAGATAATCAAATAAACCATACAAGGCAACAAATATACCCTAACATGCTTGAACGCTTTCAGAGTAATTCCGTCATTCCCTAAAGAACTTGATTTTACAAATCCTATTATCTTTCTCAATTCTTCAATGTTCGTTTCGTCTGCAGATATTGCCAGTCCAACTCCCTTTTCGTCACTGAACATCTTATTAATTTAATTATTTTCATCATACTGATTCTCACTTGTTGGTTCACCAATCTTAGAAAAATATTCACCAAACAAATTAGCGACCTCTTCATTTCCATCAACAAATTTACCATCAAAGATCAGACTAGCAGGAATCTCGGTCTCTTTCTTCTTATTTACGATTTCGTTTATAATATTCCAAGTCGTGTTAGTATTGCCTTTGTTTTACTTAAATTTATATACAATATATTAGCGGATGCATGACCGCCATAGCCGATTTAATTTATTATGGATTTGTCTAAATTCAGTTAGATCTTGACTATGGTTACTATTTAAGTAACTCAAATACAATGTATTTCTCCTTCTAATTAAGTCAAGTAGCTCCATAGTTACCCAAGGTTTTCGGGGTTCCTTTTTCCTCACCTTTATGCTCTTTACTGGGCATGTTCTCTCCAAATATTGGCTGCAATATGTCCATGAACTTATCGAATGCCACAGAAGCCCTTACAGATTCTTCATCAACTCGTCTCCATGAAACGATACTTAGTTCCTCTCTAAACTTCTGTGGGTTCTCTTTTTTAGTTGCCTTCTTTTAACCTTTGTCCTGTTCTGCTTTATCACATATTGACATGAAGTCACTGCTACTATAGGAAAGTGATCGGAAACCTCACTTACTATAACGTCAGCATAACAGCTATGTAATACCCGGGATCGCACGAAAATATTGTCAATAAGTGTAGCTGACATCCCTGGAATTTAGAGTACAGTTTTTTATTAAATTCACGTATTTCTCTTTTTGGAACCCTAGCTGCGGTTTAAAGTGTAGTTTTGCAATAGCAGGCCTCGGTTGCTGAAACCCTCTTCAAGTTTGGTTCAGACTAATCGGCCATATCGTTGCTGTTACGTCTAAAGGTCGCCATGGAGTAATTTTTGGACGTTTAACGTTTTTCTAAAGGGGAGATCAGTATGGTAATGTAGATCCAGAGGATCGGAGTGTAATTGAAAATGACTTGTCAGACTGATCTTCTCTTTGAGTGAAGCTCAGCAACGTTTCATAATTTGCTAAATGCCAAAATAAGACTCTTAAGCCTTTTAAGGCGGGACTAAGACGAAAAACAAACTTTTGCGGGAACAGTTTTTGTTCTGGGATTTAAATAAGGATTTCTTCCTTTTTTATAAAAATAAAACGTGTAGCATGAATAAAAACAATTTACACCAAAGGGCATGCCATTTTTTATCTAGTCTCTGAGCTAGAGGTTACGGAATTTTTTTTTTACCCTAACCGTAAGAAATCTCCCTTATTTATGAAAAAGTAGGAAATAAAAAACGGATAAAGATCCTCCTGAGCCATTGCTGCTGCATAGGGCGTCGAATCCACGTTTCAGTTGATGGTTCCTTTTTATAGGGACAAGTAGCAAGCTTGTCTCCTAACCTTGCTGCGACGGGGGTTCGAACCCTGGGCCCTGTATTGTCAAACAGATGATCAATCCACTGTGCTACAATAGGGTGAAGTAGGAAATACCCTTCTATTAATTGTGAACAATGCATGAAGAACCACCTGTTGAATCTTTCTCGCTTTTATCTTATTTTTGAAAAAGTGGAAGATACGTTTTTTTTTATGGCGATTCTATTAATAAGCCGAGTTCTTGACAGACGATGCGGCTAGTGTAAAAAGCTGTGTTACGAGAAAATCATTAAAAAAATTGATGGCATATTTTTTATAACAATTGTTGTCATTTTTCTGTGTACGCATTGTTTTTTTCTCCCTCTTTTTTGAACTGACCCTATCTTTTTTATTAACTGTTAGTTATCTTCTGTCGACTATTTTTTCTTTTCTTTTTTCTGCTATTTACTTGTAAATCTTTTCTCAAAATTACAATTTTATCTGATATTTCTTATCTTCACACTGTATTTATTGTCTTTCACTGTCACAAAGGTTTTAGCTTTAGTAGAAAATTATAATGATAGTTGATGCAAGCTCCGTAATCTGTTTATAGTAATAACATTGTATTCTATGCTGTTCATATTTATAGTGCCTGTTCTATCTCAACTTTAATAACTTCCCTGAGTCCTTATAGATTTTCAGCTAAATTTCTCTATGCCTCTTTTGGGCTGTTTGAGTAATTTTTAAATATCAAACCCCTAGAACCCTTCTCTGTTAACCCTCTTCGGTGAAATAGACTTTAGTGCTCTTTGGTCAAATTGTGTTGATACAAAATTCGGGAAAGAACACATTTCTGAGTAGGGGCGAACACATCAGTTTGAAGAGGTTGTCAAAAAGTGAGGAAGTCTCCATTAGTATTTTACATGTTCAGAATAGACGCAGAACAAGAAGTTTTTGTTTTTATGAAGGTTGTTTTGCTTTTGATCTCGGAAAAAAACAATTTTATCTTAAGCTCTGATTTCCAACTATTTATCCAAATGAGAAAATGAGGTATAATGCATTAGAAATTATTATATATAAACAAAAATCGAAAACTTATATTTTTATTCCCAAATAATCTAAAACTATAATTGGTCAATTTTTCAGCATTTATTTATTTTCAATAGCTTGTCAATTCTACAAAGCAGTAGGAAACTATTATTAAGTGAATATATTAGACAATATAAAATCCAATGTTTTAAATAATACAGAATAAAATATATTCCGTGCTCATAATATGTTTGTGATTTGATAACCGCAAACAAGGTATTCACCGGTTTCACAGTTAACTTGGGGTGTGCCGCGCTCTGTCCGCCTTCTGTTTCAAAAATGGTTGAGCACTTGAAAAATATTCGAAACAAAATTTATCTCAAATTCTATGCTCTAAAATTCTAATAGTAGATGGTAGAATTACTGGAGCTATTTGAACGTAGAAAATCGTGACGAAACAATTTTTATGACTTGACCGTGAATAACTTGCACCACAGACACGGGATGTAAGGGGACTTTGAGACAGGTTTTAGAACACCAAAATGAAGGTGTATAGGATTTTCCAGCTTATTATCTCTCATTCGGAATTGAAACGCATTCTTTGACTGGACCAATATAGAGGAAAGGGAACTACCTTCTATCTACTGCGCTCAGTTTAAAGGAATGGGTTATCAATATCAGGTTAATGAAAAGTTCGACATAACGGTCCTTGAATTACTGAGGCCAATTTCAGCATATACCTCGATGGGGGATCAGCCGTGCTTATACCTCGGTGGGGAGATCAGCCATGCTTTTTGTACAGCTTCTTAATTGAAATACAGTCACTCTAATGGGTATTCAAATTTTTTATAGGGCAATTCCCCTGGTAAGGATCTAGCGTATCTTTCTCAACTTCTTGTGAAATGCGGGCAAAAAACTGCCCATATTTCAGAACTATTGTGATGATACTCTTCCCTTAGTAAGGAACACTTGAGTTCAAAGAGTTCTAGGGCAACGGTTATTACTATCTCTTTATAAACGTGAAATGATATCCTAGGGGCTTTTATTTGAAATTTTGAGGTCCCCCCCCACCAACAAGGGTTGTTTCTTCCTAATGCGATAAACAATAAACAATACAATTTCTCCCAGTGGAATCAAAATCCAATAGAAACGAGTTAATATTAACTATGATTTAGCTTTGCGAACAAAGGAATATGCTAAATTATATTCAAACGAATTGTACCTTTAATATATCAACCATTAAAAGAAACTACAAAGTATAGTTTTGTCTAGGTTTAGTTCGACTAATTGCACTGTTGTGGATATAATGAAGGACTTTAAAGCTGTATAGAAGGACTTAAAATTTCATTAACTTTTTAAACTGTATATTGTTGCTTATCAGAACATTTCATTACTAGAAATGTGGGAGGATGATTAGGGTTACTGAGAAAAATGATTCTCGGCACGTTGGTGAAAGAAATACACACACACACACACACACACACAAATACATTTATATACGGATCTTCTGCATCTAGAAAGCCCACTGTCAGGGATACAAATAACAAAAACGGCTTGCAACACAGCGACGCAACATTATCTCGCAACACAATAAGCCTTCAAACTATGTTTTTGGTAGTATATATATACTTATATCAGAGATAAATGCAGGGAGGGGGGTTGGTGCCCGAGTTCCAGCCGGAATCCTAGATTTTCTAGAACTTGTGGGTACCTCTTTAAATTATTGAATACGTTTTGTTTCTTTTTGTTTCTCCTCCCCGGAAAAAAATCATTGCATATATCCCTGAACCCCCCCCCCTCTCTTATATATATATATATATATATATATATATATATATATATATATATATATATATATATATATATATATATATATATATATATATATACATACACTTTGTCTTTTAACTGATGAAAACAGATAGTAAAGAATAGTCAATTAAGTCATTACGTATCCTTTTGCAGCTGCTGATGGAACTTGGCTCTATATAGCTGTGCCTTGCGCTGGACTTCTGGTGCTAATTTTGTTAGTAATTAGTGTTGTGTTTGGGCGACAGAGGAACAAAAGTAAACTGATTGCTTCAAATCGAAAAGACGGCAGCAATTACAGAGAAAAATGGTAAGTTTCCTCTTCCTTTCCCCTTTTTCCCCTTTTGCTGTTTAAAGAAATGATTTTGTATCGTTCGTCAGCTAATTTGATTAAGGTAAAACAAACAGCGGATAAAATTCAAAAGATATCTCATAGATCGTTGAAATTTAGCTCAGCAATAATGAGGTGGGACAATTTTCCAGAATTTTCTAAGTGTTTGTTTCTGTACTTGAATATAAAGAATGTTATTTAGTGTTTTGTAGAACGGATTCAACTTGCCTTAAAAAGAACAATGGCACGTTCGAGAACAAAACAGTTTTTAAAAATAATAGATCCTTAACCTGTATCAGATTTTAACCTTGGATAAACGTAAGATTTGTCTATAAAAATGCTGTTTCATTTTGCTTGAATTTGAATTCCCACATCAGAAGTTAATCCGTATCTACAGTAGTGTATGTATAGCAGATATCTTGCCTTGTTCCTTTGTTGTGTTGCTTTGTATGTTAAAAGGGTGCAAAATTTTTAATAAGACAGTGAAAAATAAAAACAAAATCTTTTAATACAAAATATTAATAGATTTCCAAATATTTCGGCTTAACACCCGGAATCCTTTATCAACGAAAAAAAAAGTAAAAAAGTGGTCTAACCCAAACATATAAAGGAAAACAACAATAAAACGTGATAGAAAAAAAAACAACAAGAAAAACAATTGGAGAAACTCACATTTAAACAAACTACTATATTTTAGAGAACCAAAGCACAAAACTAAGGTAACAAAGCAAGATCTCTGCTACATATTTTCTATTTTACATCTGAAATATCTTTCGATTTGGAATTCTGTTAAAAGAAAACAGTTAATTTTTTACTGAAAATCTTCCGTAGCCTATATCCTTGGTCAAAATCAAAACAGATTAACGAAATATAATGTTTCGAAATTTGAATGAATTAAAAAAATATTTTTATCGAAAATGAGCTCCTCATATGCATATTTAGTGATGTAAATTTTAATATCTTTCAACAAAAGAAATAATTACCCACCTTTTAATTTGAAGAGGATGATTCGACTTAAAAGATAAATAACGGTTGTTATTAGTTGGTTTACAATACATTGAGAAAGCTAATTTATTGTTATCTTTGTGAATTTCCATAACTAAAAACAGTAGCTTATTTTCACTTTCCCTTTTAACTGTAAAGATTATACCCCCCCCCCCCACAAATTATTGAGATGTTTCTAAAACCCTTATATTTCGGATTCTCCCTAATTACAGATAATAAAAATATCATCCTTGGGCTTCCCCCAACTTTAGTTTAAAAAATATGAATCTAAATGTCAATCTTTCTACTTAGTCTACAAAAGCATTTGCTAAAAGTGGACTTGAAGCCCCCTCCTTCCTGGTAAATCGCTGAATTGATGGAGAAACGATTTCTAAAATTGAAATAGTTTGTGTACTTGTTAGCTAGTTTAACTGAAATTCATATGGTTTTAATCTCTTTTTCCTCTTGACTTCTGTATTAATTTTGTATTTTATTCAAGTTTTTTTTTTTTTAATTGAAAAAGATTTGTCAAATGGTACATATGTGTATATTGACTGCAAATTACAACTGAATAATCTTGACTCTATAGAAATTTGTATTTTTTTAAATTTATTTTTTTAATTATAAATTTTTAATCTACAATTTTTAAAAATAAAGTAGTGGTTTAAGTGACATTGCCAACCACTTTTCAATCCTTTTGCTGGGGATTTAGTAGTAGAAACACTAGATCTAAGAGGAATGCCTGCTTAATTTATTTTTGGTAAACCATATATAAACCATATAAACCATGTATAAGCCATATATAAACCATATATAAACCATATAAGAACTATATAAACCTATAAACCATATAAACCTTAATTTATTTTGGTAAACCATATATTCTAGAGCAAACAGACCCGTTTGAAAAGAATTTGTTTTACAAATGTGGTATAATATTTCCGTTTCTCGTAAGATCGGCTAAATCTTGTCTTAAATTTATTTCATAAATTTGAGTTGGGTCTCTTACAAGTTTGTTATTAGTTGAACTATCACTAAGGATAGTTTCTGTTTCATTATCGCAATCATCTTTTCCTACATTCACTATTATATCACCCTTATCTGCTTCTGTTATTATTAAAGAATCATTATTTTTTATGCCTTTTAAAATTTTGGTATCTTTATTGTTTGAATTTCTTTCAAAATGATCAAATTTTATGAAAATGTTTACACTTCTAATCCTAAGTTTCTATATCACTAATATATTTCAAAGTATATTAAAAGTTCGGTACTGGTACGTTATATGGACACTTCTAAAAAGTCAAGTTTGGTTAATGCCATTGAAATAAAATCAAGTAGGATGAATATATAATAGTTTATAAACAAATTTGGGCTATATATTTGCACATTAGGGGTGGGGGGGACAAACCATAGATTATATTAAATACGTTACCTAACCTAACCTAGGTACCTTTTCCCCCCTTAAACCCCAAAAAACAATCGTTTCAATAGTGTAACTCGTTGAGAAACCACGGCTTTGCAGTCATTTATGTATAGCGGTCTCTTGAGAATAGCCTGTTTGACGGGTTTTTTCGTGACTGGTTTCCTTTTACAATGTTTGAAAGTGCCCATATAACGCACCAGTACCAAAAGTTCTAATATACAATTGAAGTATATTGAAAGGAAATATGTTAAAAACGGTAAGAAAAATTTACCCTTTTTTAATATAATTTCGTTTCATTTGTATGGATTCATATTCTAGCGAATATTCTTCTGACTGTGTGAATTGAAGAGTCAAGCAAGTTCTTGACGTTTAAACTTCAAAGGTATAAAAAGGAGAATTGACCTTGGTCAAATTTGCTTCTGACCATAATTTTGCTCTTCATGGTTCACAGTAAAATGACTTAAGCAAGACAAACGAATGTTCGAAATTCCAAAATTGAGATAAATGCATTTCTAGTTTTGTGTAACTTTCTAATAGAGAGCAATTAGCTTTCTAATAGAATTTATTTGTCTAGATTTGCAATTTAGGGAAATTAGATTATTTAGGTAGTGTAAATATGACTTCCACGGTTTAAAATATAATCTTTGATAGAATGATTGTATGAGGAACATATGCCATGCAGTACCACCGAATTTGTGTTTTATTCCCAAGAGCAAATTAAAAATTACACCCACACAAAAAAAAACAAAAAAAAAACAGTAGACCGAAGAAGCATTACAAATGACGCTTGGGCTACATATATCTGATAGACATAAAATGCACTTGAACACAGGATTAGTCTTTTTCTTCTTCTGTTTCGTTGTCAGCCATGAAACCATTAGTGGTTACAGTTACCTGCTTTATAGGAATATGCTTTTCTCATCCCCCCACACTGTTTCTATGGCAGGAAAACAGTTGGCAGCACTGTCATGTTTATAGCACTGAGTCCGTGACAGAAAAATAATTATTCTTAAATTCGTATCTAAAAATATACTGCTAGCTTTTATACCCTTACTTTTGTATTCTCTTTAAGCTTGATTAACTCCGAGTATAATTAGCTCAAACCTTCAAACTTATCATGATAACTACATTCAGTCATTTCTTAACTGAGATATATCATTACTGAAATAGAGATGTCTTTAGCCAATTATAGCATAGTCTGAGTAATTATACCCCTCAAAGGGATACAAGCATGTTATGGAAAAATTGCAAAGTTTATGCAGTGCTTGTTTACGATATGCAGAAAAAAGTTTGATTTGAACGGTTGCAGTGTCCTGAAACGGAATTTGCATGTTGTATTTAATGGTATTTTTTTGGAACTCATGTTAATGTAGTTCTTACTTTTAATTTTTGGGTATTGAACATGACTTTCATTTGTTTTATCTCTTACTTTCTTGTTGACAGCATTTTTCTGAGTTGTGGCAAGTTTGATGTTTATTATTTTTCTGCATATGGTTAATTCATATAACATTAGACCAAAATTTTAAATATTTCAACAAAAAGTAAAGAGGGTAATCAACCTGTTTAAATTGTAACTCTTGTTCAGCTAAGCGAAAAAGTCATTCTAGCCCTTAGGGGCCTCAAGAGATTTGGGAGGGGGTTCAAAAGAAGGAATACATTGATGAAAATTAGTGTAGTAAAATTAAATGGATTGTAACGAATAGAAAGACACTGAAAAAAATTTGATCAGTATATTGCCTTTGTATGCGTTACGATGAAATAATCCTGTTGAAATGCATTTCCATCCAATCGTTCATGGTAATTAACGGTAGGTAAAGAGGCCTAAAGCCCTAAAGTGTCTTTTGTTTAGGCCGTCATTTTTAAAGTTTCCACCAGAGATTCTTCAGATCAGTGTGAAGGGTGTAGGGATTTTACTCCCTAGCGCTAATATGCATCAACATCTATTTGGATATTGTTGGTATTATAGTAATAATAATCTGTATTTAAAAGCCAATTAAAGCCATATACAAAAAAGACAAATACTAAAGAAAAATTACACTTCATTTGACATCCTTCCCATCAATACAAAATTTCCTACTGCCACAATATAACGGGGAGTCCTAGACCTCATTAACTCACAAAGCAGCCTATCATCCCCATCCTGGATAATTGATCCCCTTAAATGAGAGAGTTGCTTACACCGGAGGAGGAAAGGGCTCAACCCATAATCATTTTCCCCACATCCCAAACAACTGTACCCGACATCTGGAACTTCCCTCATTTTCCTTACAACCTTACCATAAATCGGAAGACTGCTAGCTCGAATCTGGATCCAAATCCTCAGATAATTGATGGGCAATCCCAGCTTGAAATAAAACTGCTGACTCAAATTCTCTTTTACTTCTCTTTACAAAGTAAGACTCGGAGATTTGTCCACAGCTGCTTGCCATAGTTGCACTTCTTGGTCTTCAAGTCTTGCACTAAATTCCTTGAAGAACTTTTCATGATCTTCTGACCCTTTTCCCTTCTCCCACGAACTTGAAAATCCATTCTCATCTAATATCCTTTTGATTTGTGCTGTCCATGATGTTTTGTTACACTGAAGGAGAAGATCTTCATATGCTGCTCGGGCAAGTCTAGTCTGGGGAAGTTCTAGAAGTCTTAACCAAAGTTTGATGATTTGGGTATATCTTTTCAGTTTCAGGTTATATACAGTTTCGTTTTGTTACTATTATATGGAGATTTTTATGTTGTGTTTTTTTTTACCCATTTGTTAATAAAAAATAACCTCCCCTCATTTTAAGAAGTATGTAAAAGGCCTTAAAATAAGTGTCTCTGACGTGATATTGAAAGTCCAAGCATGGTTGTATGTGGTCCTCTGTTAATGATCTATCTTTTGGAATGTTTTCTATTATTCGGCAATCAAGGTTTAAATACCAACCATTGTATTTGCAATTAGTCGAATTTTATTTTTTTAATTAGGCGTATTGTTCTTGTTGTGTTTAGAAGCAAGATAAGTAATACCTTGTGTTGTTGCATATTTTACCATTTCATTGTTGAACCTCATGTACTTGAGAGACAGAACCGTAGGTTGTCGCATGATGCACTACTCTTGACGTAGACAAAGTAACGCTTTACTATTCATAAATTATCAGGACAGTGTTGCTAGATTACTCGATTTTGGTGCATTTTTAAGGTGTCTTCCCATTGTATTTTCAAATAGATGATTTTTTAAAAAGTAATTTTTTTTTTATTCCAATATTCATTTTACTTGTATATTTTACTTGTAGATTTTCGCTTTTATTGTTGTGCTATCTTTTACAAGATATTTGGCAACACTATTTGTTGAATTATGGGGTACGCATTTAAAGGTTTAGCATAAAACGCATAAATAAGGGCTAAAATGCTGCTACATTAAAGAATATACCTGTTATTAAAGTACTTAGTCAGACTTGGTAAATTTTGAGCAAGTGTAAGTAAATGTTCGTTAGTTGGCCCGAATGTTATTTTTGAGAATGTGATAAATAAAAGTTCAAATAGGGATAAAATCCTTTTAATAGACAGTGATCATAGAAATTCACAAAAATACCAGATATTTCGTTCCCATATACAGTGACCGTCATCAGTAGTAAAACTACTGACTACTGACAAACAGTTTTACTACTGATGACGGTCACTGTATATGTGACCGAAATATCTGGTATTTTTGTGAATTTCTATCATCACTGTCTATTAAAAGGATTTTATCCCTATTTGAACTTTTATTTATCGTCATGGAAAGGCAGTGTGGTCTCCGAAATTATCTACGTCATATTTATGAGAATGTGTTTTGGATTTTTAGATCAAAGCAGCGGTAAATTATAGAATTTTCCCCTTTTGTTATGTTAATTATGATTTTAAAATATTTGCATGTATTTTCTTCGAAATGTACAAGAAAACAGGCAAACTCAACGATATTTTAAAAGCGATTTTGAGCTCTTACAAATACACGACAGTCAAATCGTTTATCAGAATATACGGGTCTGACATCTATATTATTAGTCTGACATCAAGGAGGCACACTTGTGCCTCTATAAAGAGGCGACCCACCACAATGTTAAGCGATTTCAGGTCCTAGAGGTCGCAGAGAGACGGCGGTAATCGCATTTTGTAGCCCAAGCTCAAACTAAGAAACTTGCAAAATTTCATCCTCCTCTGACTTTATCTTCATGGGGTAAACTGGGCCGGAAGTTTGGACTCTCCAACCATAGCCCCCCTTTAACGTTGTCTTATTGGTCAGAAATTTTTAGGGTTAGCTTTTCTAGAGCCCGGGAGCTTGTTTTTAAATTTTCAGCTTAATCCAATAACTCCTTCTGTTTTCAAAAAACCAAATATAGCCACTTAAAATTCATTTCGTTTTTTTTCTTATCCACGCCTACAGGCCACAGTTGGCACCGGAGCCGGGTGAATGAGTACTCATTTGAAGCAGAATTCGACCTGTTAGGGCCTTTTGATATTTTCAGACCGAAAAAATTATCCCCCGAATTTACATTTACGAAAAACCTCGTTTTCCAATATTAGCCCATGTTAATTTGTCCCACCCCCACCCCCCCGTGAACAGTGTCCTATCGGGTTGAAATTTAGAGAATAAGTTTTCCTGGGGCCTGGGAGCTTAACCTCGAAATTTCAGCTCAATCTGATAACTCCTTCCCGGTTTTCCAAAAAACACATATCAAGATTTTTGGGAATTTGCTTGCGTCGAAAATAGCTTCAATTTGCTAAACAACAATTACTATTGTGTTTGTATATTCCAGCGGCTGATACCCCAGACTTTCAGGCGGAAAACCAGGTTCGATTCACCATCAGAGCAACTTTTTTATATACTTTGAAAAGAAACTCAGTTTCTTTTTTAAATTATTTGAAAAAAATTACGTTTTCTAAAGAGTTAAAGAGGCTGAGTTACAAGGTCGACCCTTAAAACGTACAGGGATTAGGAGGCACAGTTGGGGGGCTGTTAAAGAGGCTGAGTCACAAGTTCGAACCTTAAAACGTACAGGGATTAGGAGGCACCCTGTACGACGTGATTTGAGTATTCAGGAATTAAAAGCCTTAACACAAGAATGTTCAAGAGCGGGGGTTTGGGGGCGGCAGCCCCCCAACTTTAACTCCTGACACGATCAGCTAACAGTTAGTCAAGCAATAATAAGTAATAAACTGTACAAAAACGTGCAGAAATTATTTGAAAAAACTACGTTTTCTAAAGAGTTAAAGAGGCTGAGTTACAAGGTCGAACCTAAAACGTACAGGATTAGGAGGCACAGTTGGCTACCACTCCAAACTTCGCTTTCGCAGCCTTTAAATATAAAAAATTCTTTAAACTGAAAGTAAGGAGCGACATTAAAACTTAAAACGAACAGAAATTATTCCGTATATGAAAGAGGCTAGCCCTCCTCAACGCCTCGCTCTTTACGCTAAAGTTTTTATTGTTTAAAAAAAGAGTTGTGAGAAAGTCAAACTTTAGCGTAAAGAGCGAGGCGTTGAGGAGGGCACAGCCTCTTTCATATACGGAATAATTTCTGTTCGTTTTAAGTTTTAATGTCGCTCCTTACTTTCAGTTTAAAGAAATTTTTTTTTATATTTAAAGGCTGCGAAAGCGGGGGTTTGGGGGTGGTAGCCCCCCAACTGTGCCTCCTAATCCCTGTACGTTTTAAGGTTCGACCTTGTAACTCAGCCTCTTTAACTCTTTAGAAAACGTAGTTTTTTTCAAATAATCTATATTAGAGAGGCTAAGGACCTCATCTTTAAAGTACTCAAAATAAAAGGAACCTTGTTTTTGGGATTTTAGTAGCCTGTATTCTCTAAAATCTACTTGTAACCTCAGAATAGTTCGGAACCCGGGGCTTCAGGACTCCTTCAGAGCCTTATCAAGCTAGAAATTATTCATTAATTCTCGTTTTTTTACACCTCATTAGGAGATTACAAAATTGAGTCATCCAAGCTTTGATGCTAAAATAAAGAAAAAAAAACGTCTAATTTGCATGGCATGTAATATGTTACTCTATTTACTCAGTTCAGGCACGTATTCAAGAGATTTGTATTTGGGCCCCGAGTAAACGAAAATATTTATGAATTGTGTACGAATTTGTTCATTTGCTTCTTCATACATTTTGAGGGTTTTTTTTTTAATTCCCCTTCCCAAAATAGCGTCATGAATTTGCGTTTGACTAGTTCACGTTCTCTGAAATTTAGGCCTGAAACTTCTGGTACGTAACATGCACGATTGATTTCTCATGACGAAAGGAATATTGTCAATTAAGGGATAATTCAGTACCAAATCATTGAGGGAGATTTCCTTTCGTCAAAACAGTAAGCAATGGACAAATTCTATAAAAACGACGGGGAAAATTCCAAAGACTGTAATATGTGGGGAAAAGGGGAAATCCCCCTCCCACATATGCTCCTGTCTCTGTTTCATTTGTCTGGAACTGGGGGCTTAAAAACTGAAGACTAATAATCAGAGGCGGTTTTAGGGGAGGGAGAGAGGGTACACTTGTCTCGAGTGCAGAAATTTTAGGGGCACAAAATTTCAAACAAATAATCTAACGTTATGATAATCTTGTAATATTCGAAATTTTATTAATGAAGTAGAGGGCGCCGTAGTTAATAAATGAAAATAATTAATAAATTATTAATTAACGATAAAATAAAAATTAATTGAAAAATAATTGCATAATGATAATTAAAAAGATTAATAATAATTAAATACTTAAATAATTTAAATAACAAATTTAAAAAATATTATTAATTTATCAGTTAATTGAAAATAATTTTGTTAACAAATGAAAACTTGGTTAAAATTTCGCCGGAAAATTTTGTGGGAGACAAGCAGCGGGGGAGGGGGGGGCTAATCAAGATTTTGCCCCGGGTGCAATAGAGGCCAGAACCGCCACTGCTAATAATTGATAACAAATATTTAAGCTCCGTTTGAGAGCTACCGTTTTGAGACCCTTTTGGGGTTCACCCACGGTTTTCAGATGTAGCTGTTAATTATCTAATAGCATAGAGTAGACTTAGTGATTGAGCTGCAAATTTTGCAAGAAAAAAAATAACTAGCTGTTAGTTTTCTTAGTTGCTTTACTTTAACATTTCAGCTGATGGTAACTTTTAGTGAAGGTCCTATCCTTGTATGCGGTACCAGATAAGTAGCATATATTAAAGTAATTTGCACTTTGCACGACATTAATATTGCTTCTGTCAAAGTATGAAGCGAGGTTTTAGTAGTCGCTTTGGCGTAGAATGAAGAATTAAGCAAGGTTCTGTCCTGTTTCGGTTTATGTGGGTTATTTTGATGCGCATTATCCTAAGGAACACGGCAAAGGTTATGGCAGAACTTGTTATCAAATGAGAAGTTAAAATCTTCTAAACTTGGATTATGTAGCTGATTTTAGTGTCCCAGATAAAAATATTAGCGAAAAGAATGAATTTTTAGAGGTTTTGAGAGTTTAGGATGCAAGGATAGATGTGAAAATTAATGTTAAGATGACTAAGTTGCTTAGACTAGGAGTAAATTAGGGTGAAGAGGGATTGTTATTTAGCAAGAAAAATTGATCAAGTGAATTCCATCACTTACCTGGGTAGTATTATTAGTAAAGATGTGGATGCAGGATAGATGTAAAAAATAGAATAGCCAAGGCTCAGTTTTTTTTTTTTTTTTTTTTTTGCAGTTGAAAAAAAGTTTTGAAGGATATAAATATAAGTATGCGAAGCAAGATTAGAATATTGGTAGCCATTGTAACGACATTGGTCAAGTATGGCTCTGAATTTGGTGGATTTCGAAAAGCTGATGGACATTGCTTAAATGTTTCACAGAGGAATTGTCTAAGTACAGTTTAGGTATTTGTTTGCGTGATATTACATCAAATAGTAAGGTGTACAAATAATTTGGTTGGGTCCTGCTTTTTCGGGCTACAATGAAAGAAAAGACCTCATCTTTAAAGTACTCGAATTAAAAAGGGGTGGCAAACTGCCAAAGATAGCAGTTTTTGACCATCCATATGGGGCTAAGCGAAAAGCAGATCGTCCCCGAATAAGGTAGGAAGAGGTAATAAGAAGGGATTTAAGAAAATTGGAACTTCATGAGAAGGGTAAAGGGTGGAGTTTTTAATATACTGAGGTAGAAGAGGAGCGTGACCTGCTGTGTTTTCCTCGGGTGGCTTGGTGCTGCAGTGAGCTGTTAATATAGTAATAGCAGTTGTAGTACTTAACCCTCTAATCCATATTTCGTGTGGCCCTCCAATTAATCTCCCTTCGTTACAATACCCTTTGACACAAAAAGACTGGCTTCCAATGACTTAAGTTCAAGGCTGTATCCAGGGGGAAGAGGGTTCAGGGGGTTTGAACCCCCCCCCCCCCCCCAACCTGCCGAAATGTTTTTCCTAATTTTTTCAAAAACATGACAAAATGAATATAAACAAAATGTTGATGCGTTTTTTGTTTTTTCGTGCCCCCCCCCCCAAAAAAATCCTTTTATACTCCCCCCTCCTGAAGCAAAAAATCCTGGGTTTGGCCTTGCCTAAGTGCACCAGCTATATAAACTGAAAACCCTCTTCTCTTTGAATCGTGATACTTCGATCATTTCCTAGATTCTGGGATGGAAATGGAATGATATGAGTCTGATAAAAAGGGTAAAAATGTAAATAAACTAAACCCTTTAAATGAGATCTGAAATTTATGGGTTTTCCTTTCCTCTTCGTAGAGGTAAAGTCATAAATATAAAGTAGACCTTTGGCTCTATTTTTACCCGTCGTTTATTTCTTTCATCTGAGAAATGGTGGGAGACTGACAGGGAACATGTGTTATCATTTAAAGATTCTTGCTTTATTTCATAATTAGCCTTGATTTATGCATGCTTTTTGAATTCTTTCAGCTCTTAATTTGAATTTTCAATACAAGCTTTAATTCCCATTACCAGTCATAGTAGTTTTATGTCATCACTATCTTAACCAATGAAGCAATTGAACTAAATTCCTGTCCTTAATTGAATTGCTTCCAGCGAGTGACATATAAGTACATTGTTTGTCTTACAACCTCAAACCTCATTTGCTGAATTCCGGCTATTTAATAATATGTATTTATAACCCACTCACATCAAAAGATAATTAGGGGAGTAAACACTTTAGAAAAGAAACGGTACTTGTTTAAAATATAAAACACACTCGAGACTTGTATTGCGAATACCTGGTTTTTCACGCTGTCTATGCCAGACAATAACCTTTGGCTCGTTGAGAAACTACATTATAGCTTTTTTAATTAAATATTTAGTCGGTATTTTGGTTTAGGTTAGGTTATTTTAGGTTACGCACTCTGGGTGGCCCCCTTCCATAATTCTTTATGGTAGTTTTCATAATTTTGTTACTGAAGCATTTTATTTTCATCATATTTTGTTTTATTTCATTAGCATTCACCAAACTTCAATTCTCGAGTGTGTTTTATATAACGATAAATAAAAGTTCAAATAGGGATAAAATCCTTTTAATAGACAGTGTTTCACAAACAATGATAAAATTTCACAAGAAATACTAAATATTTCGGTCACATATGCCGTGACCGTCATCAATAGTAAAACTAAACTAAAACAATTAAAAGCAGTAGTTTATATACGAAATAAAATAAAACTACATATTGTTTAATGCTCTAATTCTTTTCAAAGCAAAAGCGGAAGCTGGCCTCTTTGACCTCCTTGGATCCGGTTCATTAGCGTTCAATGAAATAACACTTGGACAGAGGTTAACTACATTGGGTGAATTGAACTCTATTCTATCAGATTTAATAACTTATCGTAGATAGAATTCAACCCCAATTCACCTGTGTCACGATTTAAAGCTATATTCTTGAATAAAATTTTCTTTATTTCAAGAATTTCACGGAAATTTTCCTAACAACACAATAATAAAACACAATAAATACTTAGTCGTTACTTTAGAGTTCCTGACTCGGGTTGTGATTTTAAAGAGGATATACAGTGCCTATAGTAATAAATTCAGAGAGCTTTCTTTATCACGTTTCGAAAAAAAATCGATTCAAAAAGAGAAAGCGATAAAACGCTTAGAATGACAAGCATTCTAAAGACTAGGGAGTTAAAATCGCTTATGGTATGAACTTCAGTCAACAAGGAGCCCATAACTGTGGTAAGCTCTTTCGTTAAAATGCTGAATAAGAAAACTAGGAGCTAACTTTAGGTTAGGTGCTATTGGGAGTCCTATACATACGTCGCCACTTGAAGGTGTACCAATACGGTCATCTAGTTTTATAGAAAAATTTGAAGGCTTTTGATAGCACGGATCAAATATAAGTGGTTTACTTTTATTCCCGGCGTATGATTAATCAATCGTAGAATATTATATATTCACTTGCTTAGAACAAAATGTTCTTCAACTTGGGAAAGGGGTCAGCCCTAGATTTAAAATGTCATCAGCATAATTTGAAACCGTAATATCTAGTCCTTGAAAAACGTCATTCTGTTCGACTAGCTGCTGTGGTTCGAAGATGCTATTATTATTTAAGGGAGGTGACCTTATATCTCCCTGTTTAATATCTTTTATATGCAGGAAAAAGTCAATTAGGCCTATAACGAGGAATTGATTACCCAAGGACTTTTATTTAAACTCTTATTTACGCTAAACGTTCCTAAGGCCTTAGATAATGGACAGGGGGAGGGGCGATCACGAGCACTTAAAAAGAGCACATATATGCGGAGTCGAAGGCTCTCCAGACATCAGGCGAGCCAATATTAACTTTTCACTTGCTTATTGCTTTAATTGTAAGGAGTTCCATTAGTTTGCATAGCCTGGGGGCAAACTTAATGCGGGAGGGGAGGGGGTAAAAAGTACCATGTTGTTGCTATTTTCCTTTCTTAATAACCTAGGTAACAACGCCTGTTCCAAATACATCGGGCACCGAACCGTCATTGAAAATTATCTGATAAAAAATTACAGGATATTCAACAATCATGGAACCTTCAAGAAGTGAATGCAAATCATATACCTTAACACCACCTCCGGAATAATTTCCCGTTTGCTTTGTAAAAGCTACTAGCACCACAGACATTGATACCACGAAACCAGGGATCAAACAGTTCGTGGTAACGAATAGTAAGTAAGGAATGACCCGGCTCAATAGTAACCGAAACTCTAAAAAACGGAATTTTTATACCAAGAGACATATCAAAAGAATTAAATGTTAATGCTTATTTTAAATATATAAGTTTCATCAATTATAGTCTTACCCATCAAAAGTTACGTGCCTGAGAAAATTTGCCTTATTTTCGAAAAAAGGGGAAAACAAATCCTAAAAGTCATGGAACTTTAATGAAAAACACACCATCAGATTCAGCGTATCAGAGAACCCTACTATAGAAGTTTGAAGCTCCTATCTGCAATAATGTGGAATTTTGTATTTTTTGCCAGAAGAAAGATAGGATGCGTGTTTATTTTTATTTTTTTATTTTTATTTTTTTTTATTTCCCTAGGGGTGATCGTATCGATCCAGTAATCCTAGAATATCGTGACAAGGCTCATTCGAACGGAAATTAAAAGTTCTAGTGCCCTTTTTAAGTGACCAAAAAATTGGAGGGCAACTTAGCCCCCTCCCATGCTCATTTTTTTCCTGAAGTCACCCAATCAAAATTTTGAGATAGCCATTTTGTTCAGCATAGTCGAAAATCTGTTTGATATGTCTTGATGTCCTAATCCCCCGCAGTTCCCAGGGGAAGGGCTGTAAGTTATAAACTTTGCCCATTGTTAACATATATTATTGGTTATTGGGAAGTATACAGGCTCTTTCAGGAGGATTCTCTTTCTGGTGAGGGGGGAGGTCGGAGTAGGGGTTAAGGGGGAGACTCTTTCCATGGAGGATGTTTCCTTGGGGGAAGGGAAATTTCTATGATAGGGTGTGGTGGATTTCCCAGCACTATTTAAAAAACGATCAGAAATTAAATAAAAAAACAAGTTTTTTTTGTAACTGAAAGTAAGGAGCGACATTAAAACTTAAAACGAACAGAAACTATTCCGTATATGAAAGGGGCTGTCCCCTCCTCAACGCCTCGCTCTTTATGCTAGTAGGCTACGCTAGTTTGAATCCATCTCACAACTCTATTTTTTAAAACAATAAAAAACTTTAGCGTAAAGAGCGAGGCGTTGAGGAGGGGACAGCCCCTTTTATATATGGAATAATTTCTGTTCGTTTTAAGTTTTGATGTCGCTCATTACTTTCAGTTAAAAAAAACTTTTTTTTTTTGTTTAATATTCGTCGAGAGCTCCAGTGCAGTAATAAGCTCTTCTTCATGCCATTAATGAAGTGTTACATCAGGTGATGGAAATTCATGTTTTAAGTAGGAAATCTGTTTAGCTTTACATCAATGGCATCACTTTCTATTTTATATTGCATGCGTTTTCAGACTAGCGATGGGTTTGAAGGGATTAATTCCCTATTTCGTACTTGGGTGAAGCCTTTGGTAAAGCCTGTGTTTATTTTGTTCCTCTCCTATTTTCAGAAACATGCTTTCGCCCGTTTCGGCGATGAAGAAACTCTGATTTTAGACATATTGAGAAGCAATTAAAACCCTTAGTATCAATGAACACTCTTGCTTCTGCTCAGAGTCAGTTAGTGTAGAAATGAGGGAAAAGTCCAAACTTGAAATCAAATCTGAGTTGTGAACGTACGTGAAGTGAGATCCATTTCTATTATAAGACACCTTCATGGAGAGTAGCCTCCATGACAGACTAACATCTCATTTAACCCCAAATTGAGAATGCTTGAAACGCACTATGTACCTTCCTGCAAGCGATGTTAAATTTCCCATTAGAAGCTTTGTCTTTACAGTCAGTTGGCATATAAACGGACAACAAAACTGAGTAACGCTACCAGAGGGCCAAGCTCTGCCGCTACTAATCCATGGTGTTGCGTAGAGTTTAGTTCATCTTGCCGCTACTAATCCATGGTGTTGCGTAGAGTTTAGTTCATCAACTTAGGTTAAGCAAACAAGGCCCCTCTTTGACAAAATGTTTTTGGAAGTAAATGACCCTGCAACTTTGAAGAATCTCTTCAAAGAGAAGTCGCATTGTCAGAAAACAACCGTTAATGTTCCATGAAAGAGCCCTTAATTGTTGAGACGTTCATTTCATGAAGGCTTGTCAGCACAGCCACCGACAGTGCATTTTAAATTGTTTTCATCAAGGGATGTCATTTTCATCAAGGGGTACAAGCAAAAACTTAAAAAAAACGCATCAAAAAAATTTTGTATGCATTTTTGTTACGTTTTTACGAGTCAGAAAATTTTGGGGGGAGGAGGTGGGGGGTCAAACCCCGTAACCCCTCCCCTCTGGATACGACTTTGGCTCGAAAAAAAAACAAAAAAACATTAAAGCGCAATTGAGATTCTGGCCTTTAGAAGATATAGGAAGCGTCAGCCCTGTTCCTGGTTTCAGTAATTTCTTCTCGTTTTGGGTTTCATTTACTTACAGATAGTAATTCATGTTCGTATTACGCTTGAATTATTTTTTTACTTTATTTCTGCTTGTCTTTAGTTTACTGTCTTTACTTTTCTTTAAAAACCATCTTTTGTGGAAAAAGTTAAATTAAATTAATTAAGTGGAAAACAATGTGGATTTTAGCGATTGCTTATATAGTTGCAGGCTCTTTGAATAACCAGCAATTAGAGATGTCGTCGCTGCTGCCTCGAAGTAATCAGCCTACTCCCAGTGTTACCAGTTCTCAACAGAGATACACTGTTCCTGAAATCCCATTGAGCTCCATTAGGTTTCTTCAAGAACTTGGCGAGGGGGCATTTGGTAAGTGACATTTTTTAGTTTTTTTGGCAGAATTTCTCATTCTGTGTGCGCTACTACAGCGCCTAATCCGTTTTTGATATATATAATTTATGCAGTGATTACCTCTTTCCCCAAAAAGCACAATAAAGGTATTTCGCATCGGGTGAAATGATGTCCTGCTGCTCCATCATCCAACAAAGAACAGAAAATGAAACTAATGAGAGACTTTGATTTGCTGCATTCGATTGATTGCCTTTACTACGTCTAATAACTTCTCAGCTAGTACCCATCGAACGATGGTCACGTTGCGCAGATTTCTTCCAAAATGACCTTCTTTAGCCTTCAAAATAAACTCAGACAGAACTGAGTTTAGATCTTCTAGACTTGTGCGATAATATTTGTTTAAGAGAGGTTTTATGGATAATAGGAGCAATTCAAATCTATAAAAAAAAGGTTTTTTTCAACTGAACGTAAAGAGCAACATTGAAACTTAAAACACAAGTGAAATTATTATATATATGAGGGGGGATGCCCCCTCCTCAATACCTCACTCTTTGCGCTTAAGTTGACTTTTTGTTCCAATTATTTAAGAATGACTCCTGATAATAAGCTTTTTCAAAAGTTCTAAGAAAAACAGTGTAAAGAACGAGGTATTGAGGACGGGACAACCGCCCTCATATACCTAATAATTTCTGTTCGTTTTAAGTTTTAATGCTGCTCCTTAGTTTCAGTTGAAAAAACTGAAACTGAAACGTTTTTTAAAATGTCGAGATATCTTGCCCCCTCCGTGGAAAATACTCTTCCACCACAAAAATTCCTCCTCCCACTTACCCCCCCCCCCACAAAAAAATATCTGCATACTTCCCAATAACCAATACTATATGTAAACAGTGGGCGAAGTTCATAGCTTGCAGCCCTTCTCCTTGGGGCTGTGGGGAGTCGAGTCATCCTTAAAGACACAGTTATTAGATCTTTCGACTATGCTGGACAAAATGCCTCTCTCAAATTTTGATCGGACGGCTTTGAGGAAAAAAGGAGCTTGGGGGGGGGGCTAGCTGCCCTCGAACATTTTTGGTGACTTAAGAAGGGCACTAGAGCTTTTATTTCCGATGAAATGAGCCCTCTCCCGATCTTCTAGGATCACTGGTTTGATGCGTTCACCCCTGTGAAAAAGAAACAAATAAACATGCATCCGTGATCTTTTTCTGGCAAAAAGTGCCAAATTCCCCAACTTTTGTATATAGGAGCTTCAAACTTCTACAGTATGGTTCTCTGATATGCTAAATTTGATGGTATGATTTTCATTAAGATCACTTGATGTCTTAGGGGTATCTCCTCCCTTTTTCAAAAATTGGGCAATTTTTCTCATTCTCGTGACTATCAATGGTAATATTTAAGCTTGATTATTTCTGTATATTTTGAATAAGCACCAGAATTTGATTCTTTTGATGTATCTATTGTTATCAAGACTCTTTCTTTGAGTTTCGGTTACTTTTGAGCTGAATTACTTACGGTTTTACCACGAACTGTTTGATATACGCCTAGATGTCAAAATTTGACGCTGTAGAAACTGTTGTTTTGCTTAAAATGACAGAAAACTAGACGATCTTTTTATAAAAAAGAACAAAAGGTGGCAACTGCGATTCTGACAGGTACAAGATGTTTCTTATTCATCTGTTGCCTATCAATATCAAAGGTTTTTTTTTTATTTATTTTCACTTCATCTGCCTTCGTCGTATATCTGAAAGCAGCGTAGGTAAGCAAAGTCTAAAGTAAAATTGCATCACTTTTATCATAGGGAGCCATACGTTTCCTTAATTTCTCGCTAGATTTAATTACAATGCTGTCTGACTTCATTAATGTTCTAACACATTCCTGAATATGTATCCCCTTTTTACAGACGAGGACAAAAAACTTTATAGATTTATGCACCCCTGTCTACGGGATGGGGGTGTTGGCAAGATTTCTTTGGATTTACACTTCGGTTTCTAGTACCACATTATATTTATGTGTCTGATATAATTCATCTTTGATTGAAAGGGGGAGTGAATGAGAAAGACAAAATGAGCCGCCATTACTGTTTGTTCAAGGCCAAAGCCCTTCTAAACATGAAAATGGGTGACTTCATTAGAATTACCGTTGCTGGGGTGATAGAGAATAAGAAAAAAAAAATAAAGATGAGTATATTTTATGTGTATGTTTTAAGACATCGTTATCTATAACCTCTATAACCGTTATCTATAAAGTTTTGATTTTTTTTTTTTTTTCGGCATTAAACCCTGTGTAAACTAAATCACAACAGCAACTTTATATGAGCTGAAATGCCTTACATCTGTACTAACTAAAACTCTAAGAAGAAAATTACACATTAAAACAAGATAATACCTTTAGGTATAAATTTATGGACTAGGGAATAAAAAAGTGGTAAATTAAAATTGAAATTGTACCAAATCAAATGGTAAACAAAATTGTACTCGTATATGTTTCAAAGAAACATAATTCTAATTATAACTAGTTTGATAGAAGGTGTTTTAGCGACAAACACATCCAAACCCCATTCAACACATCAGCACAAACAACACCCCAAACAGCATCATTCCCCCAAACACATCCAATAAAAATTTTGAGATGGCCATTTTGTTCAGTGTAGTTGATTTCCAGATAGAAAATATGTTTTTGAGGAGGACACTCCCCCAAAAACCCTCAGGGCAAGGTTTTTAAGTTATGCCCTGGGGGCATATAAGGTTTTTATATAAGGCGTTGTCTTAGAAACTTCCAAAGGGGTTTATTCGATTGAAAATTCAAAGGGCTTGTGCCCTTTTTAATAGTCGAAAGTGATTGGAGGGCAACTATCCCCCCTCGCCCATCATTCCCCCAAACACATCCAATCAAAATTTTGAGATAGCCATTTTGTTCAGCGTAGTTGATTTCCAAATAGAAAATATGTTTTTAAGCAGGATACTCCCCCACAGCCCTCAAGTCAAGGGTTTTAAGTTATGCCCTGGGGGCAAATAAGGTTTTTATAGAAAGCGTTGGCGTAAAAACTTCAAAAAAGGGCTCATTCGATTTGAAATTCAAAGGGCTAGTACCCTTTTTAATAATCGAAAGTGATTAGTGATATTTTTTGTTGTTGTTGTTGTTTAGACCAGGGCACTTCGTATCGAAGGAGTTGTCGTTGGAACTTCGAAAGGGGCTCGTTGGATTGAAAATAGAAATTGCTGATGCCCTTTTTAATTGTCGAAAGTGATTGGAGGGCAACTAATCCCCCTTCCACTCCCACCTTCCCACGCCCATCCTCCTATTTGCCCATAATGTTGAAAAACTAAATGTTGCCTTAAGATTAAATAAAAATGCACTGTGATAAGGCTAATTCCCAATAAGGCATCTCAGCAGTATCCCAAGAACGACTGAGGCTATTATGTTCAAACTTTCGGGGCTAACGAGATTTAAACTGTTATTTGCTTTTTCCTGAAAAAACTATGTCAATATAAAACGAACAGAAATTAATTAAAAAAACTTTTTCCACAAAATCAGTTTTTCAAAGAAAAGTAAAGAACTCCGTTAAACAAAAAATGAGCAAAAATAATATCAAATTATATATCAAGCGTGAAACTACCACAAATCAGCATCGATAAATAAATGAAACCCAAAACGAACAGAAATTACAATAAATAACCGAGTCAAACTCAAAACGAGCAGAAATTAACATAAGTTGGGCGCAAAACCTCTATGCCTTCCCAAGGCCAGAACAAAATTTGTACTTTACTGAAAAAATACAAATGAATGTGCATTGTCAGTTTAATATACATATAGGCTACTGATATTTAGTAATCAAAATGTTAATATTATTTGATTTATTAAAGTTATAAAAGTAAAAACATTTATATTTTTTTCAGTAAAGTGCAAATTTTGTTCTGGCCTTGGGAAGGCATGGGAGTTTTGCGCCAAACTTATGTTAATTTCTGATCGTTTTTTAGTTAATGCAGCTTTTATTTTGGCTCACCGTCATTGAATAAGTAAACAAAATTTGCATAAAAATTTTACTTTTCCTTTGCTAAATGACTGTCTCTAAATTTGGTTCTGACGTAATTTACAAATTAACTTACGTAACCCTAGTCAATACCCTGCTCTTTAAGCTAAAGTTCAAATTTTGTTCCAATTCTTTAAAAATGACCTCTTAATCATAAAGGCCGTTAATTAGAATAAATAGCTCCTATGAAAGTACTAAAAAATCTTTGGCTTAAAGAGCGAGGCATTGACTAGAAGGTGGACCCAATCATATAGCTAATATTTTTTGTTCGTTTTAAGTTTTGATGTTGCTCCTTACTTTCAGTTGAAAAACTTGTTTTTTTTATATTTAATTTCTGAATTTTTTTTAATAATGATGGGAAATCCGGCGCCCCCTTCATAGTAATGTCCCTTCCCGCATGAAAACTTCCTTCATGAAAATATCCTCCCATATAACTCCCGATCCACCCCCACCCCCACTACCAGAAAAATTTCCCCTGAAAACGTCTGTATACTTCCCAATAACCAATACTATCTGTTAACATTGGGTAAAGTTCATAACTTTCAGCCCTCCCCCTGGGGGCTTCGAGAGATTAAGTCATCCTAAAAGACATAGTTATAATATTTTTGACCATGCTGAACAAAATGGCCATCTCAAAATTTTGATCAGGTGACTTTGGGAAAAAAATGAGCGTGGGAGGGGGCCTAGTTGCCCTCCATTTTTTGTTCACTTAAAAAGGGCTCTAGAATTTTAAATTTCCGTTTGAATGAGCCCTCCCACGATATTCTAGGACCACTGGGTCGATACGATCACCCCTGGATAAAAAAAAAAAAAATAAAAAAAAAACACGCATCCGTGATCTTTCTTCTGGCAAAAAATGAAAAATTCCACATTTTTGTAGATAGGAGCTTGAAACCTCTACAGTAGGGTTCTCTGATACGCTGAATATGATGGTGTGATTTTCATTAAGGTTCAATAACTTTTAGGGGTTCTTTCCCCCTTTTTTCAAAAATCAGCCAAATTTTCTCAGACATGTAACTTTTGATGGGTAATATTAAACTTGATGAAACTTATATATTTGAAATCAGACTTAAAATCTGATTCTTTTGATGTATCTATTGGTATCAAAATTCCTTTTTTTAGAGTTTCGGTTACCATTGAGCCGGGTCGCTCCTTACTTACAGGTCGTTACCACGAACTGTTTGAAACTTGAAAGAAATAGAAATTATTGCTTCGCCAGTTACACAAGAACTATCTGCAAAACTATTTCAAATAAACTGTCTCGAGATATTTTCTAGTGTCTGAAGAATTCCAAAAACTGGTGCCAGTATGAAAAAGTATACTATTACTAGGTTCCACTATTATGATTAATTGAAATAATATTTACTATTCCTTAATCAGCTACAAATGGTAGTTTTTCCTCTCCAGTTACCTTTTTTTTAACGTGTTTTAAACTTTTGGTTACTCTGGGCCGAGATTCGCTCTTTACTAGGTTACAGCCATCGCTGCAACCATGATTAGCGCCTCAATTTATCCTGTGCTTTACAAAAGAGTTGCATATTTTTCTTGAAGCGAAGTTAATTTCTGCTCGTTTTGATTTTGACTCGGTTATTTATTGTAATTTCTGTTCGTTTTTGGTTTCATTTATTTATCGATGCTGATTTGTGGGAGTTTCACGCTTGGTAAATTATTTGATATTATTTTTGCACATTTTTTGTTTAATAGGGTTCTTTGCTTTTCGTTGAAAAACTTATTTTGTGGAAATTTCTTTTTAAATTAATCTTCATAAATAACTGACATCTCTGATATTTGCAGAAACTCATAATTACTCAAAATTAGAATGTCCTAAGCGTACTAATCACAAGTCTGTTTTCTATTTTCTTTATTATTAAAAAAAAAGGTTTTTCTTACGGAAGTAAAGTCTGAAGTTGATTAAATAAAAAAAACAAGTTTTTTAAACTTAAAGTTAGTAGCGACATTAAAACTTAAAACGAACAGAAATTATTCCCTATATGAAAGGGGCTGTCCCCTCCTCAACGCCTCGCTCTTTACGCTACCGTTTTTTATTGTTTAAAAAAAAAATTGTGAGACAGAGTCAAAATTTAGCGTAAAGAGCGAGGCGTGGCGGAGGGGCCAACCCCTTTCATATACGGAATAATTTCTGTTCGTTTTAAGTTTTAATGTCACTCCTTACTTTCAGTTTAAAGAACTTGTTTTTTTTATTTAATTTCTGATCGCTTTTTAGTTAATGCAGCTTTTATTTTGGCTCACCGTCATTGAATAAGTAAACAAAATTTGTATAAAAATTTTACTCTTCTTTTGCTAAATGGCTGTCTCTAAATTTGGTTCTGACGTAATTTACAAATTAACTTACATAACCCCAGTCAATACCTTGCTCTTTAAGCTAAAGTTCGAATTTTGTTCCAATTCTTTAAAAGTGACCTCTTACTCACAAAGTCCGTTAATTAGAATAAATAGCTCTTACGAAAGTGCTAAAAAATATTTGGCTTAAAGAGTGAGGCATTGACTAAAAGAAAAACCCAATGATATAGCTAATATTTTCTGTTCGGTTTAAATTTTGATGTTGCTCCTTACTTTCAGTTGAAAAACTTGTTTTTTTTATATTTAATTTCTGAATTTTTTTAATAATGATGGGAAATCCAGCGCCCCCTTCATAGTAACGTCCCTTCCCCCATGAAAACTTCCTTCATGAAGAGATCCTCCCATATAACCCCCGATCCACCCCCACCCCCCACTACCAGAAAAATTTCCCCTGAAAACGTCTGTATACTTCCCAATAACCAATACTATATGTTAACATTGGGTAAAGTTCATAACTTTCAGCCCTCCCCCTGGGGGCTTCGAGGGATTAAGTCATCCTAAAAGACATAGTTATAATATTTTCGACCATGCTGAACAAAATGGCCATCTCAAAATTTTGATTGGGTGACTTTGGGAAAAAAATGAGCGTGGGAGGGGGCCTAGTTGCCCTCCATTTTTTGTTCACTTATAAAGGGCACTAGAATTTTAAATTTCCGTTTGAATGAGCCCTCCCACGATATTCTAGGACCACTGGGTCGATACGATCACCCCTGGAGAAAAAAAAAAAAAAAAAAAAAAATAAACACGCATCCGTGATCTTTCTTGTGGTAAAAAATTGAAAATTCCACATTTTTGTTGATAGGAGCTTGAAACCTGTACAGTAAGGTTATCTGATACGCTAAAAATGATGGTGTGATTTTCATTAAGGTTCTATAACTTTTAGGGGGTCTTTTCACCTTTTTTCAAAAATCAGCCAAATTTTCTCAGGCGTGTAACTTTTGATAGTTAAGATTAAACTTGATGAAACTTATATATTTGAAATCATAATTAAAATCTGATTCCTTTGATCCATCTATTGGTATCAAAATTCCGTTTTTTAGAGTTTCGGTTACCATTGAGCCGGGTCGCTCCTTACTTACAGGTCGTTACCACGAACTGTTTGAAACTTGAAAGAAATAGAAATTATTGCTTCGCCAGTTACACAAGAACTATCTGCAAAACTATTTCAAATAAACTGTCTCGAGATATTTTCTAGTGTCTGAAGAATTCCAAAAACTGGTGCCAGTATTAAAAAGTATACTATTACTAGGTTCCACTATTATGATTAATTGAAATAATATTTACTATTCCTTAATCAGCTACAAATGGTAGTTATTCCTCTCCAGTTACCTTTTTTTTTAACGTGTTTTAAACTTTTGGTTACTCTGGGCCGAGATTCGCTCTTTACTAGGTTACAGCCATCGCTGCAACCATGATTAGCGCCTCAATTTATCCTGTGCTTTACAAAAGAGTTGCATATTTTTCTTGAAGCGATGAGGTAACGTATTTAGGTAAATATACTAGTTACTTTAACCAACTAAAATCGGCTGGCCAGCGTGAATATGAAAATTTTATATTAAGGAAAAAAAATTATTTCTTCATCCCTTAACTTTAAAATGTGAAAGACGTTTTCCATGGGATAGCCAACGTAAATCTGGGTGCAGCCAAAGTTGGCTCAATTGCCGCAAAAGGTGTCAAATCTAAAGGACGAACCTTTGTAAGGTGTATCCAGAAACGCTGGAATGCATCGTATAACCCTTACGGAAGCCTTGCGGACCCAAGGGGTCCGCGGACTGCAGTTTAAATACCACTGAGTTAGCTGAGATAATAGCAGTCTTTCCATTTAAAAATGTCATCTTTGCTAACTTATTATTGCTGTCGCACACGTTGCCTGAAGAACACCAAAAAAACTTTTCAAGTTGAATAAATTTTCAAGAGGGTCAAGAAAATAATTATTTCTTAGGTCTCTTTCTTAGGTTTGCTGTTTCTCTTATATTCCCTCTTGCTATTTCTCGATTATTTTTTTTTTTCGTTGTTTCTTTTTGGTCTAAAATGACAAAATCTCAATGATTGCGACTAAAAGTGAATTCGGAGAGAGAGAGAGAGAGAGAGAGAGAGAGAGAGAGAGAGAGAGAGAGAGAGAGAGAGGGGGGGGGGGTTACATAGCTAGGTTACGAATCATAAGTTATGGCAATATAGATGTTCTGCGCTTAAAATTACAGAGCTTAGTTTTCCTGTGTATTCTCTGTGTTTCCATGGTCTGGGGGTTAGTTTTTCCCCTCTATCTCCTGGCAACACCCATGGTGGCAAACTGCAAAAAAAACTATATTAATTAATCATTTTAAATTATTGTTTGTTTAAAACTTACTACCAGTTTATCTTTGAATAGCTTCACCAGGTACCTAAACATATAAATTATCAAATTAAGTTGTCTTTTTTTTTCAAACAAATAAATATTTTAAATGCCACAAGGCAAAGTGCCGAGAGTCACTTTTACCCAAAACCTATCATTAATTTCCGCCCAATATTAATTTTGCGATATGTTCGGTCCAGCGAGAAAGTTGGTTAAATTTTATGACTATCCCGCCCGCTTTGTTATATTATAGTTACCCCATGTTGTGTTTATTCAGACAAACGAATTTACATAAAACAGCAAGCTTCACATGGGGTTTCCCACAGTCCCACCCGAGAAAACCATTCTCAAAATCGGATAAGACACTTGAGACTATCCTTTAAATTTTTTTTTTCAAATAACTTCCTAAGTGATGATAGATGTAAGAGGAACACAGTTTATGGTTTCTTTCTTTAATTTGAGATAATGATTTTAGGCACGTACATTAGAATCAGGATGGGGGATTCTTAAATGGAAATGCGTAAGACATTAAAGAAACTATCTAAAAATTGAGAGATTTTGGTACAAGAGCTTGGACCCCCCCCCTCAAACCTTGTATACACAAATACTTGATTTTTTTGTGAATTTGTTTAAGTTTTGCTATATATAGGACATAGCTGAATAATTTTTTGTAAACCTTTACTACTCCCTTCTTGTGATGTCTGGGTTTACATTGATAAACATCTAATATTGATAGCCTATGCGTTTACTGGTAAGCGTGTAGCCGAATCTTTCCGAGCTAAGGGTTCACGTGATAGGAGATAGAAGAAGAGTGTTTTTTCCATAAACTTTTCATTTATCCTACTAAGTCTGTATACATGGTTTGAAAACAAACACAAGAAAAGAACTTTACAGAAGTACTGCACGAGAGGAACTAACTTTAAGCACTTCAGAAATCCATATATAAATGCTTTTCAAGGTTCTTAGAAACATGTTCTACTATATAAAAATTGTCCGAGTCCCACTTTCTGGTATAAATTCCACTAACCCGTGTCCCACTTTGGCATCTAGAATTCAATATAGATTACAAGATAAAACAGACCCACATTGCATTATAATTAGGTGGCTTGTTTCCCGCTCTAAGACTTAAATTCAAAAGTTTACATTTTAGGGCAAAACTATTTTTTATAATGTAGAGTATGAAAATTTTTTGTTTGTGTCAGTCAGCATATCACTTTGTTTCGTCTTTTGCTTTGAAAAGGATTCAATTCGCCATCATAGTTTCCAATCTCATTTTAAACGTCCGGATGTTTTGTGTTTCCAACAAGGCTGTATCCATTTTTTTTTTGGGGGGGGGGAGTGGTTTACAAAAACTTTAAAAAACGCATCAAAAATTTTTTTTTTTTTTTTTTTTTTTACATTTTCATGAGTCGGACAAACATTTCAGGGGAGGGGGTAAAACCCCATATCCCCCTGGATACGGCCTTAGTCTCTAAACTCGGTATTCGCTTCCGGACACGAGTGTAAGGGGGCAAGGGCCTTCGAGCCCGTTCACCCCAGGAACTTGTGTGTAAACCCCTGTGGACAGCCGTTTAAGAACATTTGTTTCAGTTAGACGTTTTGATTTACCTTCACTCCTATATTTTTTTTTTTTTCAATTAAAACTTAATTAGATCTCCATCAATTTTTGCATGCAATCAGTCACTTTAACAGTGAAGCGGGCTTTTACCCTAAGTTAGGCGCAATGGTTTCTTCACCGCAGATTTAATTGATTGCATGTGAAGTTATTTCATAATGTTATTTCTTTTGTTTTGGTTTAAAGTCTCTTTGCGTGTGGATTCTATTTGTGTTAGATGAGATTGACATTCACGTACTCCTATATCTGACCTGCAATCACGCAGTAGGAATATTCATTACCAATATACCTACATTTTATTATGGAGATAATTGAATAATTTATGGGTCTGTGGAGTGCCCCTATCTAAGTTTAATTTCTATAACTGTGATGGACATGTTCGCTATGGTTTTTTGTGCTTTAAAAACTTATTGTTTTGTGTTATGGCTTGTCTCTTATCCTCAACCACCCGACCCTATCCAACCTGCTCCTGTCTGACAGCCTTGATAACCTTTCTGGGAATTATGATGCGTGCTAGATTATACCGTTCTTCCTCTGTATGAATAAATTTTATTGCTAGATACTATTCCATGGATTTAATGTTTCGAAATTAAAATATGTGTTTTGAGGAAAGTCTTGGTATTTGAATTCAAGGTGAAAAAAAATATTACTGTTTTTACTAGGTTTGATTCCTGGACCTATATTTTGGTTCGTTGTAAGTATATAGGGACGGTTTTTTACTAACTTTGAAATTTGCCGTGCAAGGAGATATACAGCCTGTTTAATTAAAATCAAATAGTTGCAGGCATCAAGACATGGCTAATTGTAGAAAAAGCCAAGACAGATATTCCAAGTGAGTGAGAGGCAAATCTGGGATGACAAGACTTGTTGGTCATGTGTCAATCCTATGACACGGTATTCCATCTTTAGACTAAAATCGCCCAAGCCTATTAGGCCTAGGTTTCACTTGTTCGCCACCTGTGAGTCCAAGCAAATTCAGTCCCAGATTTTGTATACAAGTCCAATGGACATCGTCCGTTACGTGTCAACCAAAAATCAATCTAATCTTTCATCCATTAATTCTATGACTATCTACCTTAGTTCTGTCCTAGGAATGACCTATGGACGGATAATAGACTTATCTATCACCAAATGAAATGACATCATTTTTATACAATCCTAAAAAGGGCTTATCCCAGATTTGCCTCTCACTCACTTTGACTATATGTCTTGGCTTTTTCTACAATTAGCCATGTCTTGATGCCTGCAACTACTTGATTTTAATTCATTGCCTCTCACTCACCTGTGGCTTTTCCTACAATTAGCCATGTCTTGATACCTGCGACTACTTGATTTTAACTCAAGTTTAATTTTAATTCATCCTAATTCCCTTGATTTTGAATTAAAATCAAGCAGTTGCAGGCATCAAGACATGGTTAACTGTAGAAAAAGCCAAGATAGATAGTCCAAGTGAGTGAGAGGCAAATCTGGGATAAGCCCTTTTTAGGATTGTATAAAAATGATGATACCTGAGAAGATTTTTATAGTTATCAACCGCCATCATTCCCCTTCCACTAAGGAACACTGAGTTTTAGTGAACATAGGAAGTTTGTCTACTAAGCGGACGAAATTGTGAATAATGGATAAGACACAGAAGTAGGATTCAGGAAGATATCGCCCATTTTTCATTTCCATTCATTTACTATTTGTAAGCCTTAAGAAATTTCTAGGAAAACGGATCCTGACTTTGAACAAATATTAAAATTTGGCTTGGCTTCTGGCTTAATTCTGAAACAACCTTGCCAAGCCCCATAGTCAAGAAGAAGTAGACTCTAAGCCATTATTGAAAATCGTTCCTTTTTTTACTGGGACAGGTAGGCCTGTATGTATCAATATTTAAGAGCTCTTTAAGAAAAGAAGGGTTGGAGACATGAGTTTAAAAACACCTTCCCTGCCACTAGCTTGGGCTGCAGGTCAGTTCCTGAAAGTCTCACTCGCCTTGTAAAAAAGCTCTGCGAGTTGCCAAAAGCACCTCCTCTCGAAAGCTTAATTTATTTATTATTTTTTTTAATTTGTCAGGGAAAGTTTTCAAAGGAGAACTACTTTGTCACGATGGCCTAGGCTCTCGTCCAGGAATATCAGAGTGCCTTGTCAATGGTAACATGTCAACCCAAATTGCAATAAAAACCTTAAAGGCTGGTGCCACCCTCAAAACCCAACAAGACTTTCGTCGAGAAGTAGAAATGATGGCGGAGTTGAGACATCCAAATATTGTTTGTCTTCTTGGTGTTGTTACAACTGACACGCCGCAGTGTATGCTCTTTGAATACATGGCCCAGGTAAGAATCCCTCTTTCATTTCCTATCTTGCTCCCTCTCTCCTTCTCCCTCTTTCTTTCTCTCAGTATACTTCTTTCTCTTTCAAATATTTACTACAAGAAGTAACTCACATGACTACACATCATTGTGGAAATTCCAGAAGTTTGAACAAAAAAAGAAGCATAAAGCCCCACACTAGAAAATATTTTAATTAAAGAAAATATAAGAAAACTATTCATAAAAGAAATAAAGAAAATGCAAAACTAAACTTTCGAATAAGGCTCGGCAAGGATACATCACCAGCCTCTATTGACTTTGGCGCTTTTTACCAAGACTCAGTGACGAGCATGTCATAATAATTTGTCAGCCCGAATAGTCTAGAACAGGGGTGGTCAACCCAAATTATCTTGCGGGTCACTTTGGAAATGCATCATAACTCCGTGGGCCGTATATAAAATTATATATACCCATATTAGATTTAAACCTATTTTCGATATTTTTTGGAGTGACAAACTGAAAAATAATGAATTTTTATTAATTATGTTTACTGTTATTTTTACATATAAACATAGATAATACAATAATAATAAGGATTCTATAAAAAATAAATAATACTAAAAATAAAATATCGAAATAAAAAAAAATCACAGAAAAATACTTATTTCAATAGTGCGATATTTGTTTCTCAATTTTTTCACTTAGCTTTTGCAAGTCGATCTCAATTTAACCGTCTGACTCGACTGAAGTACACAACGTCAGCGTATTCAGAATTTAATTCTTTCAGAAAATCCTTAAATTGTCCATGCGCAAGTGCATGTGATCGAATGTAATTCACTGTTTTTGTAATTCTACTTGCATAATATGATACATCGATAATACTCGAGCTATACAACATAATAATATAATACTTGGGCTATATGCATCGATAAACAACATTGTTAAGAGTGAAACATCGGATCTGTGGTGTTCCAAGATATGCGCGCATAATGAGGGTGTAGAATATAAAAGTGAGATGAATCTCGCGGGCCGCAAATATGTTTACGGTGGGCCGCATGCGGCCCAAGGGCCGTGGGTTGGCCACCCCTGGTCTAGAACATGACAATTAACGTGTTTACTGTATATTTTCTCAAGATGTTTGAGCTACCAAAAAGGACGAGGCCCTGTGAAAAATAGAAATAAATAAAATAAAATACAGAAATGGCTATAGGAAGATTTTTTTTTTTAGCTCTATAAGAAACAGTTGTATTTAAAAAAAACCAGTCTCAAGCTAAATAAAATGTCTGACCAGTTAATCGTAAAGTCCTTTTTCATTGACATAACTCCGATTTTATTGATTTTTTAGTCTAAGTTCGTCAAAAGAAAATAGTCGTATTTAAAAAAAAAACAGTCTCAAGCTAAATAAAATGTCTGACCAGTTAATCGTAAAGTCCTTTTTCATTGACATAACTCCGATTTTATTGATTTTTTAGTCTAAGTTCGTCAAAAGAAAATAGTCGATGAATTGATTGATTTATAATTAGTTTCTCTGAAAGTTTTCAGCGCTTGTCTCTTTGTTAGACTGGAGCCCATCAAAAATATTCTTATTTTTAATACATATTAAAAAGTATTTCATTGTACCAGAAATATGAGTATAACAGTCTTCTTCATGGACTTTACTTCTTTTTTCCATTAATAGACATTCCGTGCTTGGCTTTCAGTTTCTACGTTTAAACTTACCAAATTTTAGATCGAGTTGTATAATTAATTGTGAACCTCACAACGGTCAGAAACCATGCATAACTTTTTGGTCGTAGAGTCATATTGTGGGTTTGTCTACACAGTTTTGTCATTTTTTTTTATATTTTAGAAATAGTGATAATATAAAGCGAATTTTTTTTCTAGGTTGCAAAATACAAGTTTGGGGAGGAAAGAGAAAGAAAGTGAGAGAAAAAAACAACAACTATTAGATCTTTTTGCAATGTATAAAAGGGATCAATGTTCGAACCCTTCAAATTTCAATATCTAACTTCTTTGTAGAAAGTATTTAGAAGTTATAAATCTAAAAAGTAGGCTATTCATAAATCCTCCAAATTTTTAGACTCAATCCATTATTTCTTATCTTTACGGATGCCGCTAATTTCTACAGTTTTTTTTAAATGACTCAGCGTTGCCCTAGTGTGGGTTCAGCGCTTTCGAGAAACTTACAAATATTCTAAGAGAATGACATGTATATCCAGTCTTTTAACGAGGCTTCACCGTTGACTATGCCAGTAGCGGCACTAAGTCACTTGATGTAAGGGATTGTCGGACTGTTTAATTCTCGCTAAGAGCCATTTTTGCCGGTCTTGTCTAAAAAAAAAAAAAAAAAGAAGCAGCTTGAAATTCCCAAGTGAATTCCTATGTACCTAATCAAGGAGACTCTTAAGGTTTCTTGAGGAGGAGGTGCTCTCTCACTTCAAAAGAAAGTTTGTAATAGTCCCTAGTACCTACACCTTTGTGCATTCACTTTACGGCCCTTAGAGAAAGTCCGTCCCTGTATGCAGGTATAGCTGCAGTTGAGACTTTCCCTAAATAAGAGCTTCAAAATAAGTGTTGAAAATGAAAAAGCCTGACAAATTGTCTCTGAAAAACTCGTAAAACCCGTCATACAAAAAAAGTTGCATAAGAATTCAGTGGTTAGAAATATAAACAAATCTATTATCATTTAAATCAACATGCAATAGTAAACTCGGTAGCTGCATATCTGGCAAAACGGGAAATAAAAGTAAAAAACATTCTTTTTTTCAAATGGGAAAAGAAATTTAAAGACATTTATGTTTTTGATGATTGTTTTGTTGCGTGCCACAATGCTAAAAGGATTGTTTTTTTTCTACCATAACATCAAAAATGCATACCCGTGTATAGGTGTTTTGCCAGACACTTTTTCTTTAATTAATTTTTTCTTCTTTTGACTGTCTCGATAGTAAGAAGTTAAAGCAATCATTATGTTAACAGTCAAGTATTCTTCCACAGTATCATTATGTTTCTCTCCTATCTTTTTGTAATGTTGTCTCACGTATTTCTCTCTGGATGGGTTTTATTGGAATTCACAGAGTAGAAAAACAAACAGAAAGGAGGGTTTGTTTAGGCTTCTGCTCACTTCACTCACTCTGGTTGCAGCTCGTCCCTTCAGCTTTCCTAGACACGTGTGCGCATTATTTGACCTTATATATATATATATATATATATATATATATATATATATATATATATATATATATATATATATATATATATATATATATATATATATATAACCTTTGAAGGTTGTAATTAATGCATCTACTCTGCTCTTACTGATGTGTCATGGTTACTTCAAAAAAAGAAAGGTTTTTAAGTTCTGTGGGAGTTCACATAAAAACGAATAAATAACTAAATAAAAAATAATGTGAATCAACCTAAATAACCCAAGACTCTTCTCAAGTTTTCTGAATGCTAATATAGTTGGGGTTAATGTTTCAGCTCTGTCAACTTTCCGTTTTTTGATAGTGTGATTGCAATTCACAGCCACCACCTAATTTCATGTTGAGAATTAGATTTATTTCCAGGGAGATTTGCATGAATTTCTCATCTCACATTCTCCAAGATCCGATGTTTCTGTGTCGGCGTCAAGTGATGATGGAACATATTCAAGTTTAGAACAGTCCGATTTTTTGTTTATTGCCACACAAATTGCAGCAGGTAAGGGGTTCGCCTGTCTCAAGGTCGTACCTAGGATTTTTTTTCGGAGGGATTTTAATCAAAGATTTTTTTTTTGGAGGGGGGGGGGCTTTACATAAAAAAAAACATCAAAAACGCATGCAAAATTTGTTTATATCCATTTTTGTTACGTTTTTACGAGTCTAAAAAACATTTCGGGAGGAGTTCAAACCCTCCTAACCCCCCCCCCTCTGGGTACGGCCTTGGCCTGTCTCCAAGAGAAATCAAGTCATTATTTTTATTTCATATTTGTTTTAATACGTGCCATCAACGTCATAACTGCTGCTTCTGACGCTTTTTCCTGTGTCTCTTTACATTTGTTACAGCTGAAGTCCCTTTTTATGAGGTGGCAATTATGGTTTTTGTTCTGTGTTCATTTTTCCGTTTATTAGTCTCTTTTTTTTTACCTTCATCAGGAAATGCTTAGTTTCTAGAACAAATTTTATATTTTACCACAAGTTAGTCAAGGGGAACCTTACGGTTTTCTTAATATATAACATAGAACCATAGAATTTGTAATAAGGGAATCAATTACAAGCAGTACGCTCCTATTGGATGCTTTCCAGATGTTTTGATTTTCCAAAAATATTCAAATTTCTAACCGAATGTCATTAACTCATTAATATAACACAGTTATTCCATGCAATAGTTTGGAAAGCTCATAAAAGCAGCCAATAGAACTGTACTGCTTGTAACTGGATCCCTCATTGCTACTGACATATTTATTACTCGACTAGGTACCATATAAAATGACAATATAATAAAACCTTTTAGAAAGCATTACAATGCACGAGCAAGTCAAAAGCCACTCGGCAGCTAAAAAATCATTGATGATATAGAGGAGGAGCCACTAGGCACCCAACGATTAGTTGTGCTAACAGAGAACACCGTCAAACACCTTAGGGAACCTTAGCTGGTATTGAAGAAAAAGCAAAAGTATATCCCCAAACCCAAGCTGGTTTAGACGCTATTACATAACCTAAACTATGTAATAGCATCAATGTGTAGAATTCATCCAAATTTCTCTCTAAGATTTGTCTATCAGGAACGTCCATACTGTTAGTGTACTTTTATATTTCACTATATTTGTCATGCAATTTACCTCTTGTTTGAGTTTTTCATTGATGGAATAGCTTCCCTTAAATAGTTGAATGCCCTTTACTTATCTGATTTTTTTCTGGGTGCGGTAAAATTTTCCTAGGTAGATAATTTGATTCATCGATAAAGGGATGGGACTTTTTTAGTAGACTAATGACGCTAATCTTTTTACACACCTAAAGTTTCTTTCTGTTTCTTGCATCGAATTTTACATTAGCTATTGCTTTCTTAAGCCCTTGGAAGCAAAGAAAAAGTTATAATTATAACAAATTCTTTGGCATTTTTATAAGACCCTTTATTTTAGAGCAGGGACTCTAAAACTTTTCAAATTCCGTACCATTTAAATATGCAGCAAATAAGTGTATGTACCACCATAAAAGCATTTCGTCATTAAAAATATGTTCACCCTAAATGGTATGTTTATAATCAAAGACTTAAACCCTTTTTACAATCATTTTGAACATATATTTAATTTTTTCTTTAAAAATTGTACCAATAAAATTACCGTTTTTTACCACCGGTGGCACATTTACCGCAGTTTGAGAAACTCGGATATAAACAGTCAAGCTTGTTCAAGATAACTTATGGAATATAAAAATAATCGGGCCAGCTCCTTTGGCGCTAAGTAGAAAACTTCCGCAGTAATGCGTTGCTAAACTTTTCGAATTCTAACTTCCACCTAAAGGAAACTTTTAAAAATGCTTAGCCTTTAATTTCTCCTTTCATCTCTCTTGCCCCTGTCTACTCTGTCTTTTGATTTGAATTCTAATGGGCTTATTTCCTTAGATCAAAATAATTATCAGTTTTCTTTTCCGTATTCTATTTTCTGCGTGAATGTGTTCGCCCAGAGAAACCGAAGTCTTTAAGAATCTTTTTCGGTTTCCAAGAAATTTTCTTAAAAGATTTTTTTCTGTTTGATTCGTAAAGAAACGTAAATGAGTAAAAGTAATGGGAGTTTGTTTGTTGAAGCGCTTTTACGTTTTAAAAAACTATTTTGCCTCTCTTGAATGTTTATATTTATAGCCTCTGGAAAAGGTTTCGTAAGATTTCCTCGTATTTTCGTGATGTTTTAAATCTTTTTAAATTATATGACCAAGTATATATTACGTTTGCAGCAATAGTTTGCAGTCTAGCAAAAACTTAACCATAGCAGCTGAAATTAAAGGAAAATAGATTTTGAAACAAACTGTCTGTTGACAAGCGTTTCTCATGTAATTTCACCAGGAATGTGAAGTAGAGTCGAATACTCATGTTAACTCTTGAATCAAAGAGGGGGTCATCAACTATTATATTGACATATATAGTATATTCATGGTATACTCCCAGTAAGATTTTCAATTTTTTCAGGAATAACATTAAGATCATGGCTCTGTGATTTTTGGCTGCTACATTCTCGGCGCGCGTACAAACAGCTCCTCCCATTTAATCTGCCATCAGCGGTCCAGTGTTTATTACCCTGGAACACGTATTTTCGCAGAAACTTTCTCAAAATGCCTTTGAAACCAACTCGAGACTTCGAAACCTACTTGTAATTCCTAAAAACATGTAATAATAACATTGCACTACTAATTAGTAATTTTTATATATATTGGAATAAATTAATTTAAAATTAGATTCTTTAAAATTTAGTGTTACAAAGGTGAAGCCAAGTTTTGCGTTCAAGAGAAATTTGACTTGTCTACCCGTGAAAAAACCTAATGTCGCTTATGTTTATACTTGTCTAAATGTTATCCGGAACACTTGCATCTCGGCCCGGGTATGAATCATGGTTGAGCTAGGAAATGATCCTAATGCATTTTATTTATATACAGTTATTATAAGTGTAAGTCAATAAAAAAAAAAAAAAAAAAAAAAAAAAATGTAAGATCTCGAGTTGATGCATTATCCTCGCTATAAAAAATGGTCCGAGCCTTTGGTTCTATTTTGTATCTAGAGCAAGAAGGATTAAGAAGAAATTTAATCCAGGTGGCCACCTGACCTGGTAAACCTGGCCGGGTGGCCAGGTTTACTTTAAAAAAGCTGTGCTTCGTATTTAAAATAAATAGTATGTAAAAAAGAAACAATTAAGAAGAAATGAAAATTGTAATAATGGAACAAAAATGACAATAAAGGGAATTACATATTAAAGTTTAATCTGTATATTTCTTTAGATTTAATTGAAAAGGGAGGAGAAAGTTTTGTAATCAGCTTGAAACAAATCATTGACTGGGCATAAATGAACTTTTATTCTATTTTATTATTTTTATTCGATTTTCTTGTATATTTTCAGGAATGGATTACCTTTCAAGTCACCATTACGTTCACCGTGATCTTGCTGCCAGAAATTGTTTAGTTGGTGAGCGACTCACAGTCAAAATATCCGATTTTGGTCTTTCTAGAGATATTTATGCCACAGATTATTATCGAGTGCAATCGAAATCTCTGCTACCAGTTCGTTGGATGCCCGCTGAGGCGATTATGTATGGAAAATTTACAACTGAATCGGATGTATATAGTTTTGGAGTTGTTTTATGGGAGATATATAGCTATGGGCTACAGGTGAGTTATCCTAGAAAAAGTAGAGCGATGCTCAATTTTCATCTCAAATATACGTGCCTTGAACAAGAAAACTAGTTTCAAGAAATCAAACAGGAGCGAAAAGTGAACAAATAATTTGTGTAATAAAGGGATCGCTCGTGTATTTCCAACATAGATTTGAGACACTGTGCCTGGGGTAATTTAAAAGGCGTTATGTATCATTTCTTTTTTTTCAAAATAAGAGAGCAATTTCATAAAACTTAGTAGGCTTGATCTATTTTCTCATTCCGGTTCTCTTAGCTTATTTGACTCTTAAGATACTTATAACTAGGGGCGTAGTTTTCTATGTGGCGGTGGGGGGAGGGGGACTGCCCCCTCTAGACCCAAGTTTGCTCCCCCCAGCTGAAATTTAGTTTCTGCAAAAAAAAAATTGTCAAAATTAAGATAAGCCTGAATAATTCAAGTATCCAGAGAAACAGGCAGTGGTGGATCCAAGGGGGTAGGGGGTGAGGGGGGCGCGCTCCCCCCTAAAATAGTCTAAAGTAGTGTAATTTGGTTAATTAACGCAAGTTTGCGTTAATTAAACTTGCTCCTAACGCACGTTTATCGGATCAACCTATTTTGCTCCCCCACCCTAAAAAATTCTGAATCCGCCCCTGGAAACGGGTCAATTTTCTTTAGTATATCTTTGCCTTTATGGTAATATATGGATCATTTTTCAGTTTTCACTGTCATTTCCGCTTGATTTGGGAAAATTGGCTCCAACTTTGCCCCCCCCCCCAGGATTTTGACGAAATTATGCCACTGCTTATAATTTCTGTTTCTTACAACATGCCATATATTTTCTTTTCTCAGTTTCAAAAAAAGTTTGGTCTTGGAGCTTGGCAAATAATGGGAAAGTTGAGAACCCAAGGCTTTTAAGGCTAGGGAATGTGAACTAGATATCAAGAAGAATTATCTCTTTGATTGGTTATATTTATTCTATGCCTCATTACTGAAGAAGGGTCAGATTGAAATCAGACTGCATGGTTTGAGAAGGGATAAGATTATGATTTGCAACAGTTGGCCTATATCCTATTGCATGGATTTTAGATTGCCTGAAGTTTTTTTTTGTTCAACTGAAAGAAAAGGTGGGGGGGATGGAGGACGAATGGACTACTCGTCTAAACAAGCAATAATGGGTAAATATTAATTGAGTGCCTTCCCCCTGAACTTCAAATTTTAGCAAACCGACCCTGTTCTCTTTGTCTTAATTTTAGCTTATTCCCTATTTGCTTTTTTAGTGATGATTAAGATATCGATGGTGTCGATTGATGAATTGAATGTAGAAAGATTCATCACAGTATGTTGGCATCATTTCGTTTGATGGATTGCCTGATTTGTGCCTTCACTTTTCAGACTGATCAATATTATTAGTGTGATTAAAGAATACATTCTTTTTAAGATCATATAAAATGAAGAAATTTATGTAACATACATGAAATAAAGAAAAACAAAAAATAAAATAAAAAATGTATATAATGCGGATGGTCATCCAGTGTTTTGACGAGTAAAAGATGCTGAGCGGCAGATAAAAGGCATATTTTCAATCCTATGATTATTCCTGTTCCAAAAAGATGTAACACTCTCTTCTCTGGAATTGTGAATAAAATTTGGAATAAAAATTACCTCAGTACGGGCAGTGGAAATGGCAAACTTAGCAAAATGTAAGCAAATACTGCTCTTCCTTTTTTTTCATGGGGCTTAGACGTTTAGCTTTAAGGCTTTAAATGGTGGCTTCAGATTTTACTATTTAAAATTCGACGAGATAAGTTTCAATCTTTAAGGTCGTCCGATTCCTTGAAGAAGCACAATATCTCGTCTATTACAAGTTCTTTTAGTTTGTGTGGTCAAACTGTTTAGAACTGATTGGACGGTCTTGTCATAGCTTATATAGCTTAGATAAGAAATCCGAATAAACGACAGGAAACTGAAAGCGGACACCTACTTTCTCAGAGATCTTAAAAAAAACATTCAAATTCTCCTGTTTTGTGCCAGAGACAGAGATATTCAGGTTCATTGAAATTTATATCATTAGAAAGGGTAAACTTTTTTTTTTATCGAACGGGGTAGAATTTTCGTTTTTTAAAGTTCAGGAAGGGCAGTCCCTAAAAATATTCTAGCATACCTGTTTGGAAAGCGTTAAAAACTAGCTCAAAAGAAGTCTCATTGAATAATTTGACAGGTTTTGGAGTTTCCTGATGTGCTAACTGCCTTTTGGACACAGGATGCACATTGTTTATGCTGTAGGTACATTGATTAGACAGCGTTTTGCTTAAATATTATTCAGAATTATTTAGTTTCTCGAGCTGTTGACACATCAAAGATCCCCTATCAATTTGTATCAAAATTGCTTCGGAATCTCCCTGTGGTGCTGAGAAAATTTGCCAATGGACCATTTGTCTTTGAGACCGTCAGTCGACGCTGAGACTCACAAAATCAAATTTTTGGTGCCGAAGTTCTTAAGGTATCAAATGACCTTAAGCTCAACAGATCTGTCCAATCGACTGGTACAAATCCAAACATTAGCTCTTTTTTGGTTGTTATATTCCCCTTCTTATACTTACAGAAATTACTTGAAGTTAGAGCCTTTGGTATACATCTTTGCTCCCTATTTGGCCTAAAACATTTTCCTTGTAGTAAACAGCTAGTCGTTACGAATTTTTAAGTTTTTCCAATACCCTATAAAATTAATATTGTGTAGTACAATGTCGTCTGAATTTTTCAGAATTTTATTTTTCTGTTAGTTTTGCTCCCTCCCCCTGTGTACTTGTATGTATGACATGTTATCCTAGCTCAATCTGTTTAAGTGGATGTCAATAAGTTAGAAAATGTCAAAAACGTTGGGAAAGTCAGAACTTGTGACATTTGGTCAATAAGGTCAGATCAGATTCCTTGTAAAAGGCCATGAGTACAATCTGCGACAAATTTAAGAGCCCCTCAGAAACTGTGAAATACTCATTTGGTATTAATTACAAATGAATTTGCTATCGCGGGAATGGAATATTTTGTTTTAATTTCTTGAAAGCGGAAGCTGGAAAAGAATTAATAGCCATTGCGAAGAAATGTGATAGCTTTGAATATTCAAACAGCCAGTTATTGAATTTGAAAGAACCAGGAAGACGTATCTTGTAGAAGTTCATTGTTCCAGTTATTAGCGTGATTAAAATCACAAGCTACAATCGCAAGTCTAGGCTATTAAAATGTTACAATGTATTTCTACCCATGCAGACAAAAAAAAAAAAAAAAAAAAAAAAAAAAGTGATTTTGGGCTCCAAAGGCCGGTTTTCTCTTTCTCTTAATAGAAAAAATAAGTTGTTTAGTTAAAACAATGCGGGGTACATAGTTTTGTCAAGATTTCTTATTAGAAAATAGGCAAAGAAATAAGATTTACTTAGTGTTTGTTTACTATATTACTGTATTTGTGATATGTGTGATACCGTATTATTTCTATATTGGTGATTCGTTTACTGTATTTGTGATAAAACACTTTGAACTCGGAACTTGCTTGTTTTCACTCGGAGCCTTAATGTACGAAATTTTTTTAAATGTGCGCATTGTTAGCATTGTTAGCATGTTAGCATCCTTGTCAAATAAAATAAGGCTTCATAATTTAGAAATGCTATGACAACACATTTTGTCTCTCAGAAATCATTGCAACCCAGGGTCGTATCCAGGGTTTTGGTTCTAGGGCAGGTACGTACGCAGGAATTGTTTCGGGGGGGGGGGGTCCTTCAAATACCTTATTCGGTGAGAAGTATCAGAAAATTAGGGGAAAATAAAAACAATCATGAGATTTCGGAGGGGCAGAGCCCCCCCCCCTCCCTGCGTACACGCCAGTCTAGGGGTATAAAAAAACTTAAAAACTCATGTATTTTGTTGCATTTTTACGGGGTTTTTTTTGGGGGGGGGAGGGGAGTGGGCTTTGAACTGGATATGGCATTATCTCAACTACAGTTGTGAAGACCTTGCTATTTGTGAATAGTTAAGAAAAGGTCTAAACCATGGGCAGAATTAAGATTGCAGAAAGAAATCATCCCCTTACAATACTTTACATAAAGTCCACGAGTGAAAAATGAAAACGAATTTTATTAGAAAAATTGATGAAACTGTTGATTCCTATATTTTGGTTTTTAAACTTTCAGTTTCTGACAAAAGAGGGTGGAATGAAAAATTATGTGTTTTGTAATTAGAGGAGAGGATTGGAACCTTCACTTTAAGACTCCCAGACATGTCGAACTTTATGATGTCGTTTCCATCAACCCTATTCTTTTTTGGGGGAGGGGGTTCCTTCCGCCTCATTTTTCCTACAATTACACACATTTTCTGATTCAGATCATTAGAAACATACATTGTTCTTTAAAGAATTCTACAAATGACACCTTTCCATGCCTCGATCTTGTTTTTGATTATTGCTACTAGCTTTCATTCAACTATAATTAATTGATTGTATTTTATTACATGTTACTGCTATCGAACAACAGTTCCTTGTAGTATGAAACCAAGAGAGGAAGGAAAATAATAAATAAAAAATCAAATCAAATAGATGAGAAAACGAGGATTTTGTCAGCCAGTGGCAAAATATGAAGACGAAAAACAAGCAAATATTTCAACAAGGACCTCTGCCAAGTCATCCTCAGTGATAAAAAAAAAAAAGAAAAAAAACAAGAAAACAAAATCTGACCTTTCGAAGTGAATCTCACAAGAGCAGAATATATAGTAGCAAGTATATATAGTTAATAGATAGTTAGCTTGTAGCAAGCAAATATATCATAATGCTCTATGTTACACTTAAATTAATAGTTACTATGACACGTCAACAGTTAATAATAAGTTTCTAAAAATACCTTATATTTTTCAGCCCTATTATGGTTACAGTAATCAGGAAGTTGTTGAGATGATTAGGTCACGCCAATTACTTCCATGTCCAGAGGAGTGTCCCAGTCGAGTGTATGCTTTAATGGTGGAATGCTGGTGTGAAGTTCCCTTAAGACGACCAACTTTCCAAGAAATACATACTCGCCTAAGGTGAGCTCCAACGTTAACCTTAAAAAAGAAAATGATTTTGCTTTGATTTATCTGTTTATTTATTTATATCCTACTCATACAAAAAATTATAAAGGGGGAGTAATAATAAGAAAAAAACGGGTACTTGTCGGTTATTGGAAACAAATTCAAGAATTACGCTTAGATTACATCTCAGAAAACCGATTTCGTATCTACAAAGACAAGTGATGGATGATAGAATGCATTGGAATCAGACAGAATGCATAGGATTTGTATAATTTCGGCTGTATATTTGCACATTAGGGGTGGGGATGGGGGTTAAGTTACGTTAGGTTTGGTTTCCATAGTTTTTTTTCTAAAGTATTATTTTATCATCATGTTTTGTTATTTTTCATCAGGATTAATCTAACTTCACTTTTTGGGTGTGTTTCCAATAACCGACAAGTACCAAAAAAAGAAGAAAAAAATAATAAGAAGAGAAAAACATAATCAACGAAAACTTAGATAAGGCGGTGGGGAGGTGACTAGTGCGTATGACACGCACCTAAGAGTTTCCTATGCCGATTTTCAATTTTGAGGCAATATCAGAAACACCAAATTATTCACAAGAAACTGTTCTTTTTTTGTTTTGTTTTTTTGTCCACTGGAAGATAAAGAAGAAATTACAGAATTTAAAAGAATGTATCCGAATTCTGTTCAAATCAACAGTCTGAAGAGTCGGGGACAAACCTGAAGTGTAAAGAAAAGAGTGGTCATGCAAGATAGAGTATACTTTAGTCAGAGCATGTCTATTATACCTTCCTCGGTTTGCGACCGTCTTCGCATAGCCAAACTGGATCTTTTTACAAATACTGGCAACAGTGGGCTGACGCAAGCTCGAAAGTGCGTTAGTGATTGAGAAACCAACCCACTAAATACAATCTACAAAAGGGGAGGGGAATTCTAATAACAGGAAGGAGTAACAGTAGTACAATTATATAAATTTTATACTATCATTTATTAACTTAAGAGGAACTAAAAATTTGACAAGCTCATCCCTTTTAGGATTTTTTAAGCACAATATGGAGGTTGTCCGAAGAGGGATTGGGGTTAATCAATGGATTAGGTTTTAATAGCTGAATTCCACTATTATGCTAAATCACATGGATCCTGGAGTTCCCGGGGATTCTGCAAAATACTCTAAAAAAACAATCTGTCAGGTTTGCAAATAAGATAATGAAGTAATAAAAAAGGAGAGTAATGCAAGTTTGTGTTTTTCGTTTCTGTGCTGTTGTTTTTTGGGAAGGGGGGATATGATAATTTTTCAAGTACTGATAATGTGAAGTGTGCTTTAGAATAGTGTTTTATATGGCCTTTTTTGGGTTATAATAAAACTTATATATACATATATATATATATATATATATATATATATATATATATATATATATATATATATATATATATATATATATATATATATATATATATATATATATATATATATATATATATATATATATATATAAATATAAAATCTAACCTTTGGAAGTAATAAAGAATAAAAACTAAACTTGAACAAAAAATTCAAAAGGAAGTCACATTATAATAAAAAAAAAATCTAAGTTTGCTTAGAAATGTGTTCTTGTTGTTTGTTCCTCCATCTTTTTTCTCGTTTTTTCATACGTCATGAATAGCCAGTGTGTTCTTAGAACCTTTTTACAGTATTTTTCTGCAACCCTAAGGTTTTAATATTTTAACGTCAGATGACAATTGTGTTATTATTCAATAGCTGAGATTCAACTTAAAGGCCTCTAAACCTCTTAAAATAGAATTGCCCTATGTATCGAGGAGAGGGTGAATTATGGATCCCCAGTAGCAGTTCATCATTATCACTAATAATAAAATCTGACTCATCTACTGAATTACATTTTTTGAATTTGCTTTACATTTTTCTTATAAATAAACAAAATAGTTCAAAATCATGCAAAAATAGGAAATAATTTCCTGTTATCCTATTATATGATAATAAGAAACAATTTTTTAGCAAGATTACACACCGTAATTCTAAAAGAGCTTAAGTTACATCATAATTGTGGCTCGGCAAATGGATTGATCTGAAACTAAAGAGTCCAGTGATATAATTTTTGTTTGTTTTTTTGGTGCAAGTTACAAGTCGTAATTTGTCGCATTTTTCAAACACAAACTCTTAAACAAACCTTAAGTAGCAACGCATTTGAATAACAACTTAGCATTTACACTTAAATTTGAATTCTGTATTGGAGGGCTGCTGGAAACCCCCTATTTCTAACGAATTATTTTCATATTAGATTCAGTTTCCACTTGAATAACAAATAATATCCATATTTCTTTTGTTAACCTTTATATCCCTCCATTCGGTACGCAAGCCTTGGATAGACGAACCTACGAGTGGGAAATTGATTGACAGCCCCGGCATGGGGACGGCCATATCAATTAGAACTACTGATGGGGGGCTGCAAATCACGTGACCAAACAACTGAAGTTGACAGCATTCATCAATATATTAATGTTTACTTATATCTTTAGTTAAAAGAGTTGTCATCGAACTGATATGAGTTTTATATTTACTCATAGCTGCAGGCTAATAATCAATAGTGGGGCAATTTTTTCCGCTTAGAGAAGGGATTAAGTCCTTTTAGTTCATGCGCAAAAGATGGATGTCTGCATACTAAGATGTGGCCGGAGGATAATTGGGGGACTAAAAGGGTTCAATTTCTCCAAGGCCTAAGATACTTGATTATGTCTGCTGTATTCTTTTTTTCTTTTCTCTCTTTTTAGAAATTCACATCTATTAGAGCCATTGTTTCTTTTCAACCACCTCGTAAAGCCTTGCAACTCGTTTTGTTACTAGTCTGCTTTTTTTTTAAAGAGACAAAGTGAATTTATCATATTTCTATAGTTTTAAGCCCTTGTTAGATTCTCCAAGGCCCCTTGGAACTCTCTAGATTAGAACCAGGTACGTAAGCAAGGCGGGGTCTTGGACAATGCCTCTCCTTCGATACTCCTACAGGTTTTCAGGATTACCCCAGAATTTCATTAATTCTTCTGTTATTCTGATTTTTTTTTAGAATATTTGAATAATTGTAACATTAAATGCTATTTAAAATCAGGAAAACATCCTGTTAGTTGCATTATACTATTACGGTAATTATTTGCATTGACTAATTGAAATGTAAATGAGTGTGGTAAAAATTGAACTTTCTTGTGCTGGGAGATATGTGACTGCTCAACCGTCGTTGGCAGACTCCCACGCAGGAGTTTACTTTAAGGGGGTGGTAACTTAAAAGAAAATGCGAAAATATTATGGTCATCTAGGGAAGCAAAGGCCCGACTCCTCTGCCCCTGCGTACGCACATGGTTTTTGGTTTACGTCGAGTTACGTCCCAGAAATCTGTCAGATATATCTTAATTCTGGTAAATTCTTCAAATTTATCTTGACAACTATGAAATTTGATGGCTAAAATCTCCCTTAGAAAGTGGACACCGATGTGTGGTTTTGTGTTTGTACAACCTCTTTATCTTAAGTAGTCGTTGTTGTTGATATTAGTTCTTGTTCCGTCTACCGTCTGTATTGAGCTGTCACCAATGAGGCTTTATCACGTCGGCAATTGAAAAAGGTCAACAATTGTTAAACTACAAAGATTATTCTTTTAAAAAGTCCAGATTTGCCAGTAAGGACACATGAACCTCATACATTGTCGTACCTGCCAAAAAGTCATGTCGAGTAAATACACCTTGAAGTTGGATTCTTTTTGTATTTGTACCATCATTGAACGACTTTTATGTTTTAGCTTCATTGTATCTGAAGCCCATCCTTATTGATGGTGTGATAAGGGTTATAAGAATTTTACACTTTAGGAAGCTTATGCACAAATTGCGGAGAGTGGGTTTTGTTGCGACAACACTTTCAGATTCTGTGCTAAAGAAGAAGAAAGAACAAAAAAAACAAATAGAATGACCCTGAAATGTGTTTCCTTCTCCTGAACAGCTGATGTTTTTCTACATATGATATATGTTTGCCAGATTTTCACCTTAGCCCGTGTTCTTGAGAAATAGGCTATAACTCTAGTACACAAAATCAAATATACCTTTTAGCAAAAACTAAGTGGATTATTATGTTTTTGTGACGTTACTACTACCACTAATAGCAATAATTGTAATAACGATGCACTGAAACGCCGAGGCACCTGATGCCTACATAACTACACACTCCTTTCCCCCTAGTTTTCTTTCTTTGTATAAATTGTGTTCAATAGATATATAGATAGATAATCTATTCAGCCGCTAGGTCATACACTTAAATAAATGGTATAACTATTAACAACAAACAAAAACCTTAAACCCATTATTTACATCTTTTTAAACCCTCTTTTATAAATCTATTCACTGCTATAATCGTCTCCCGGGATGAAGATTTAAGGATCCCAGGAAAAAACATTTCCCCGTCTCATAAATACTTCAATCTCAAATCTGAAAGCCCCTGGCACACCATCAAAAAATGGAGCAAATTTTCTTCCTCCATGCCACATAAAGAGCAAGTATAACATGATCTCGGGCCCCGAGCATTTCTTTCAAATAATTTTAATCTACTTTTTAAGGGCAAACCGTTCGCCCGGACCTGGAGCCACAGACGCAAGTTTTCCAGTGGCAAATTCAGCTTAAAATAATATTCTACTCCAAAAGACTCTTTATCTTAGAATGCTGGCGAAAGATTTCAGATTTTCGAATCTGTTCATGCCAGAGTTGGATCTCTTGATCCTCCTTAACATGTTTTAGCATCCGATAAATTTCCTCTGGATCGCCTGTTGGACCAAGACCTTCATTCCAAGCGTATGAAAGTCCGGCTTTATCAAGAAGGGCTTTAACATGGAACGGCCACGATCTTTTTCTACCTTGCTGCAATGATTCAAAATATGCGGCTTTCATAAGCCTCTCATCTGGGCGTTTTCAACAGATATCACGCACCAAGTGCATGATAAAACTGGTGCTTCTCGAGCTCCTCGTAAACACGCGAGTGATACTAACTGATATTGCAGTTGAACCATTTCTAATTGTGGGATCACCTCATATCCCCAAAGCTCCGCACCATAATGAATAGTAGGACGAATTTTGAAATAAATGCTTATTCATTTTAATATTTTTAATATTAAAATGATTTTAATTTCATTTTCATTTTAATATATTTAATATTTTATATGAACATTAGATAAAGCCTAATGTTGTCAAATACATTTTAAGATCATTTTAAACTTTTCTTTATTTTTAAATGTCAATTTTAACTATAAGTTGGAATTTTCGAATGTTTCGGGAAAGGGGAAGGGGCAGTGGCGGATCCAAGATTTTCTTAGGGAAGGGGGGGGTAAAATAGGTTGATCTGATAAACTTGCGCTAGGAGCAAGTTTAATTAACGCAATCTTGCTTTAAATAAGTAAATTACACTACTTTAGACTATGTATAGGGGGGCGCCCCCTGGATCCGCCACTTGGGTGGAGGGGACACATATCTGACAGCGCCTTTCCCTGCATACATACCAGGGGGCTATGATATATGATTGTCTCAAATAAATATATTCATCATGATTTTTACCTTTTTATCTGAGTCGAAATGCTTAAAATAATTTTAACCTCAAACATATGCTTAATAAGGTCACCCTCAGATCAATGCCACAAGATTAAAATATTAATAAGACATCACGCATCGGTAAGTAGTGTAGTAAATTGTTAGACTACGTGTCCCAGGACTCGGATTTTATGCTTAAAATAACAGTGTAATCCATCAATGCCCTAAAATAATAGTGTTTAAATTTCGCTAGGATATAATAATTATTTTCAGATACATTTTAGGTGGCTATACCCACAATCTCTGAGATTTGGGAGGAGGAATCAACTGGGGAAAAAAAAAACATAATTATCATTTATATTATCAAGAGGTGGATATTTTTTTCACAGTGTGGGTATAGTGTGCCTTTAAAACCTTTTTTCTGGCAGTTGTTGATACTCCCTCAGTAAAATAGGATCCTTCCTAGTTTTGTCATATAGAAGTTGAATTATCTACGACGGCCTGAGAAGGCCAACATATTCTGCTGTGCTACTACTATCTGCAATTCTCTGCAGCACAAAGTAACTTGAGGTCAACACAGCCGCTTATGCATCTTGTCCACATCAACCTGTTCAAAGCTTCACTCTTTACCCCTCCCTTGAGGTTTGAATTTCCTTTAAATTCTTTCTTATTTATGACTTCTTCCCTCTCCACTAGTGGATGACCTTCTTTATGTTTGGTCCCATATAGATTGCCGAAAAAAAAAAAAATCAAAATCATTGACAGTATCATCCTTTGCCCGTAAAACTGGTTCAGCCATCTTTGGCTTTCTTTCATTATAACCTAGAAAGCAGGATCGAACCGCACTTCTCGTACAGTTCGTTGTTTGATATACGTTCAGTCGAACTTGTACCTTAAACTATACTTATGCAATTCTACTGGAAAACATTTAATACATCTTCTTCACAAGGCTGTATCCAGGGGGGGGGGGGTAGGAGTTTCAACTCCTCCCCCCGAAGCCTTTAAATATTTGTCGGCCCTACTCTATCGATTCTTGACGTTCCCAATATCGTTTGATGTCTCTGTTTTGATTTACCCTGTGTTCGATAGGACATATGAAACAGATGCCATCTTCATTGCAACCAGGGGCAAATCTCCAGCATTTTTATTAGTGGGGCAAGAGGGGTCCATATTTGAACAGTCAAATGGCATGGAATGTATAATATTTTTTTCTCTTCACATCATTGGGGGGGGGCAACTGCCCCCCAAGCCACCCCAAACGACACCCCTGATTGCAAGCCACAAACTTCCAACGCCAATCGTTCAGTACTTGTTTTTCTGGAGTGAATATATCTTGATTTGGTACACTCGAGCTTATTAGACGCAAAAAAAGAAAAGAAAGGGTAACAAAAACAGCTTTATTGCGAAAAGATATTTCTGTCAAGAGGACTTGGCGGAACATACAAAGGCTCTCGAGATAAAAATCAAACTTTCAGTGACATGACCATTCAGAATTCACTTTGTATTTCCATGTCCATTATATTATTCATATTATGCTAATTGGATAGCTACTTACTTGAACACTTGATAAGTATCTTTTTTGTTGCTTGGACTCAGTATAATATTCGGATACCGACAGTAAAAAGCTTCTTATCAAGAATTATCTTTTTTTTTCTTCCATTTTGAGGCGTTTTTATTCGGCTGGTGCTCAGAAGATAAAATCAGGAATTGACTCTCCAGATTGTAAATCATTTTATGAAAGTACGACGCTTTATAAATTTGCACTTTGAAATTAAATTTAAATAATTATGAAACATCTTTTTTCTTTAAGCCAGGCATGTACAAAGGAAGGGTCTTCCCCCTCCCCCCCCGAAATGTTGATAAAGTTAAGAATTTTCCTATAACGTTTGTTGCCACTTGTCTATTATATAAAACACACTTGAAAACTGAAGTTTCGTTAATGCAATGAAAAAAAAATGATGATGAAAATAGAATAGCCTATTTGTCTATTTGATGCAGTGTTTTGTTTTGGGCAGCAACCTCTTATCCTGGAAAAATATAATCGCCCGTTCTTCGGTCCTTGGCAAATCCCAAATCTTAATTTGAACCTCCGTGATGATACACTATGTTCTGTCACTAGTCGAAGCAAACTAACCGTCGTCCTCAAGATTCGCGTGAATAATGAACTAAAATGAACTAGGTCAAGACTCGCGTTAATAATGAACTTTTCTTTGTCTTTGAGATGGTCAGCCGATGCCGAAGCGTCTAATTTAATAATTCACAAATGACCTTCACATTTTTGCTAATAAAGTATTCTATTTTCATCATATTTTATTGTCACCAAACTTCACTTCTCGAGTGTGTTTTATATAATAGACAAGTACCCGTTTGTTTACCATATGTCTGGCCCTTTTGTCCTCCTCCTTATTTTCGAGATGTCGGTCCCTCAAAATAAATGGCTGGGGGCATAAACCCAGGAAGCTTGATTGTATGTTTCTCTTTCTTTTTTTTTGTTTTTTTTTTAGCCTCCGTTGTTTATTGTATAAATCAGAGCTGTGCAACGTTAAATTTCCACATTTTCTAATTAGGCCTACCAAACTAGTTTACTTGAGATCTGTAAGGATGTAAACTTCTTTCTGGTTATCGTATCGTATTAGTTGACCAATCGTATGCCGTTTTACGTTTTATGGTACGGAATAGTATTAAGGCACGTTCCTTACGTAATGGAATGGCGATGTGAAACCACTATTTTACGTAATATATTACATGGAAATGATTGCTTCATAAAGAGAAAAAAATAACAAGTAAGAGAATAAATATTCTAAATTGAAACTTGCAAAAACGGTCTGAATTACACAATAATATGAATCCATTTCGTATTCTTGAGGCATTGAAAAGAAATCACCTCTTCCAAGGGGTTGCAAAACGATTTGTCCTCAGTTTTTCTTCTTTACTTTATGTCAAGTATAAAGACCGCTACACCGCAACTTCTTAGATGTAGCTTGCTGGTCGTCTCTCTAAAATCAATTTGATGCAATTGTCTATTCATCTACGCGTAATTGAAGGACATAAACAGGAGAGGAGGGGGCGATTTACCTGGTTTCCAGAGGAATCTGGGATCGTTGCGAATTTTGTATTTGTTCCTGTAGTCTTAGTGTAAGTGGCCTAATTTTTGCAATTTAATAAAATTTAATCTCTCACTCTGGGACAAATCCCTGTTTTAACCCAATCCCAATACAAACAGAACACTCAAACTTGTCCTTTCCATGAAGAAAACCTTCGTTATTTTAAAACAATATATTCAATTGAAATATCTTTTCTCGACTAGATTACTATCTTAGAAACTTTCTTTCAAATCTCTCGAGGATGAACTAGGTGTCTTTGCAGTAAGTATCTCTAGAAAATGAAGTTTCTCCTAAGGGCCTTTTAAAGCTGTCAACCAATCAATATTTTCGAACCATAGGCATAGATAATATGATTAATTAACTTTGCTAATGAAGATAAAGCTTTTGTCATTACAAGATCAATAACAGGTCAAATTGAGATTCGCTTAGAAAGGAAAACAGATATTAAGTTGACTTTTAACATGAGATAAAGTTAAGGCACATACTAAAGCATATAAATTTTTCACGTGGAGAGACTTAGAAATTCTTCCCTTAAATTATTGTGAAGAACCCGTAGAATTTTTTTTTTCAGTATATACGGTCCATAGCCCCCCTTCTCTTGGGAGAACTTTCTCATCATGTCCCAGGGTCTAAGTCTAACCTGTATGTACCTATGTAAAATGGCACAACAAGAATCTCTATTAGAGAGGGGTGGCCTTACAAAGCAATTGACGAGACAAATACTACCTACAACTAATGAGCTGCTTTTATGGACGAAGTAATTTGATTTTAGAGTTTTTGTGCTGAAGAGTTGAAATTGAAGTTTGGCACTGTTACATATTCTTTCTAATTTCTTCCATAATGTTCTTGTTTCTACTCCCTGAGTTTTTCTTTTACTTCTTTAACAAAAGAAAATACAGCAAAATAAGTCTGCCAAAATGATGACTTTGTTTTTAATTGCAGGTCCTGGGAAGGGTTAGCTTCATCAGGTCAAACAGTATCATCTGGAATAGCCTCGCTTCCGAATCGGCCTCCAAGTCACTCCAGTGTGTCCCAGCATTCAAGCACCGGACCTAGTAATAACACAGGTTCAACTCAGCTAAGTGGAGCTGGGCAGTATGCCCAGCCCAGACAGGGTGTCATGAGCCCAGTTCCGAGCGTGAGTAGCAGCGGAAGTGGACAAACATACCCTCAGTGCTATGCACAGACTTTGTTAAATTTTGGCCAACCTCTAAGACCTAATCAGCATCAAGCAGTGCTCAAATCAAACGGTCAAGTGACACCTGTTTTTCGAGTGCAGCAAAATTTGCCCATCGCTCATCATGACCTGGGAAAGATTTCGAATCTATAGCTCGTTTAATGTGATAATTTTTATGGAGTCTTAGAAATATGTAAAAATTACTTTGAAAAGTGTAAACAATTCAAGTGTTAGTACTAGCTGGTGAATTATTAACGATTTATTATTGTATTTAATTAATTCCTAATGTTCACAGAACATAACTAAACGCTAACTTTGACAAGCCGGAAACAATAAATTCGAACCAAGAGGCTGAAGATGAATTTTTTGAAGGACATTTTAATAGAAAACTTTGTCTTAAAGATCTTATACTTCGGCAGAATCCCTGTGTCCCCACCTTTCTTAAAGTAAACTTCCGTATGTTGTCTCGACTATGCTCTTAAAAGAAGTTGAGTTTGTACATTTTCTTGTTTTTTCTCCTTCTTTTATGCGAGCCTTCTCTATTGAAATTTCTCAGTTAAAACTACTGAATTCAGTGGAAAACAATTCAGGTAAATAACTGCCACCATCTAATTCTGACCGAATCAACTTCCGTAACTCAATTCTTAACTGACTTATTCTTACATTTGAAGGATATTTTGCCGAGGCCGTTTTTTCCCTCATTTTCAGTCATGCTACATGTTAAGTCCCTACACAATAATTTTGTGATTTTCCATGAAATTTCCAATATTCTTTAATTATAATCTGGGACATTAAATCCTAACAAAGCCAAGTATAATTGGTTAACTATAGCTGTGAAAAGAATTAAAACATTTTTAAAACACTTCAGCAACTCTTGAATAACTATTAAGTCATCACACAGTTTTATAGTTTGTTGAATGAAAGGCGCTGGGAAATTGTTGGTTTTAGGCTTTGTTGGTTACCAGTACTTAAAAAATGTTAAAACTGAACTTTATCTACGTAAATACTCTTCCTTCCACGCAGGGAGACGCCCCCATTGTTTCTAGATGTCTCGAATTTGAAATGAAAAAAAACTAACATTTGAGGATTACATAGAAATTACAAGAAACATTTAGAAGTCATAAACAATTCGAAATTTTATAGGGGGATGGGGGCTAACTTTGTTTCCTGCATCATATATGTAGATTAGGTCTGCTGTATTGGTTTAATGAGCCAGAGAAAGAGATAGAAATCCCTTTCGTAGCGATTTAAAACTCTGGGCGCCACGTTTAAAACTCTGACTGCTAAAACTTGGTTTTATCTGTAATATGTAGTGATATTGACGGTCAAATTGTAATGATATCTATATGGAGTTTTTAATATCAAATGAAAAAATGGTTGTTCTTATAGATAGGTAATGTTTAAACAGGAGTGCCATTTGGGGGGGGAGGGAACCCCCAAATAATGTGGAGAAAAACTATTATATATCCCATGCCCCTTGACTATCCGAATATGAACCCCTCTTGCCCCCCACCCCCCTCCCCCAACAAAAATGCTGGAGATTCACCCCTGTGTATAAAGTATACAGTCCATGTATTGGCTGTGCAATGTTTGTCTGTCAGGTGCACATGGATTTAGATTCTATTTATAAAGTATATTCCCATTCTCCTCAGCAATAGATCCTAAGCATAGGAACGAGTAGCCTCGTACTCGAAGACTTAACGACTTGCTCGCTCCGTCAAAGAATTATTAATCCAAAGCCCGTATGTATTTTGGACCTCCAGTCTTAAATAAAAGATTTACTTCAGAATTGGAACTGAGCGAAGACTCACACAGATCTGATTTTTGGGTAAAAGCTGGTAAATTCCCAATGATTCAATAGGAAGCACTTCTTGTATTTCTTGAAAATAACAATTTTTCTTGTAATTTTACAAAAAAACGTAAAGTCGAATTAAAAAAAAAGATAAGTTCTGTTTTATATTGGGGTAAAAATCTTCTTAGCCAATTTTTCATACATACTTTTTTTTTTCTGGTATCCCAAAGGCTTTGCCCTTCAGACTGAATCAAAGTGTCTTTTGGAAAATTATATAGATTTCAAAAGACAAGTCATCTGGTCGGAAACATAGCAATATCCGAAAAGTTTGCTATTTACTTATGTGCTTGAACATGAATAAGTGAATGTTACTGGCATTAGTGGGATAAGTTAGAAAAGAACAACAACAAAAATATTAATGTTCAATGGAAAAACTGTGTTTTTTTGTATTAAGACTTACAAAGTCATGCCCTTATTGCAGTATATCTTTAATGGTAAATCAAGCGCTTTCACGCTAAAATTTCCCAATTAAAAAGAAATTCGGACTTGAATGAATTGGCTCTATTGTTTAGTAAAACTCACTTTGTACTATAACGAGTTACTTTTAGCTCCACTAGGGGATATATGATATGTCCCATTTCCAATAGAGGCATCTTTGAAGTTGCAAGGTTTATGGATGATTGAGGGTCCCATTCTGAAACGTCACAAATCATTAGAAGAATTTCTTATGATATCATAATTATTATACAAATATGATATTCTTAGTTTGATCCCTAGAATAAGGCAGCCTCACTCCTCCACCTCCAAGATTAGGTAAACACACTATAAACAGAGTCTTGGCTATACTTCAGTATTACAGAAAAAGACAAATCCGTAAAGGTCAAAGATTTCCGAAAAATTAGAAAAGGCCTAAACTAGTAGTAGAATCGATAGCTAGACAGGGGATAAATTAATGTATTTGGAATCAGTTTACATTTTCGTGTCTTCTGCTATATAATACTTTGTAAACGTAGGAATTGTAAATTTGTATAATTTTCTAATCATGTGTTGAATTCGTTACTGTTAAATTTATTTGAAAAGTGATTCTAGTCTTTTAATCATGTATCTTTTTCTGTAAATATTCATCTTTTTTCTAATTGTATGAAATAAAAATTTCTATTTATTTGAAAATTTTTCCATTGAAATTTATAAGGAATAGTCACTAGTGATCACGTGTTCAGAGGACCATGAATGCCTGACTTTATCCCTACCGCTCTCATGATTGTACGATTGTTTCCATAATATTTAATTTTTATTTTATTGGTTTATTTTATTCAACACAGGGAAAGCCATAGGCTTCTCACAGTTTTACCATTTATGATATGCTTATTCGCCGCGTTGTACAATTAAGACACTTGTAGTACTGTATTACTTAGTATTACCAAATATTTCCGTGAGCTTGCATAAAAAAATACTACCGGCAGCCCTACGGCCACGCCGCCAGACCTCGGCACGGCTACGTGGCAAGCTTGTATATATGGATTCTCGTGGTCGATTGTCTTCTAACCGCAGCCTCTTCTTGATGTCATGGCGTCACCTTAGGTTCGATACATCCACCCTGGGAAAACTACAAATTCTTCCTTAAAGTTCTGACCTGTTTAGATTATTTGTGGGCAGAAATGTCAATATGCCAATTTTAATATAAAAAAAAAACAGCTCTGTAGCCGATTTTGAGGCCGGATCCCGGCTTGCGTCATGCTTGTATGTATTGATTCTCGTTTTAAGTAGCAACCTCCAAGCGAATCACCTTTGTTTGCTACTCTTTCCTTGGGAAAATGAAGGGCTCCACAGGGAATACATATAACGTTGAAGGGTCCCAATGACTTATCGCTTTCAATTTTGAGACGTTCTGATTCTTGCTGTCGCTTGTAATTCTTGCTGTCGCGTATCTTTGAACCGCATATATCTTTGTTCTCCCTGTGGCACATCTTTTAACCGCATATTTCTTTGTTCTTCAGTTTCATTTTCAATTCGTTCTGCCCCACTTCCAATTCTGACTCGTTGGAATTGTTGTTGTCGCAAGTATTCTTACCGTATATTTCTTTGTTCTTCATTTTCGTTTATCATTGCTTCAGTCATTTTTTCAATACCCTTTACCTTAGCTGCTCGAATTGGTTTTGTCACATTTGATGGACTTGGTTATTCATTTGTTTGAGCCCCCCCGATAAATGTTTGTCTGACTCGTAAAAACGTAGCAAAAATGGACATAAACAAATTTTGTATGCGTTTTTTGAGTTTTTGTGTAACCCCCCCCCCCCCCCAAAAAAAAAAAAATTGAGTAAAACCCCCTCCGAAAAAAGTCCTGGACACGGCCCTGAAAAGGAATCTGAAACCCTACGAAACGACATCAAATCGAAAAAAAATCACCATTGGAATTACAATAGTTGAAAACCCTTAACTGGAGACTTACAGTTCAATTGTGGTAACCCAAAACGCATTATGTTGCGAAACATAGATTTTACAGGATAACTTATTAACTAAATGTTCCAAAGAGTTTTTTTCTGTTACAAAGAACTACAATTTCTCTTAGAAGAAAGTATTTTCAGGCATAAAAGATGTTTTAAGAATAGTTTTGATATAAAAAGCTCTATTTTCTGACCTCTTTAATGAGAGAAAAAAGGATATAACTTGTTCTGGGAAGAAAAATATCTTGACAGTAGAAACAAATAAGCTTGGAGAAAAATGTCTTAACATCTTGAAAATGGAACAATATAAGAGAAGTAGGTTCTTCATTGGGGGGGGGGATTGGCCCATTATATTTTATAAACACTTTTGTATTCCATTGAAAAAATCGGGAAAACAACAATGTTGCCCACCCCCTAACTTTTGAAAAAAGTATCCCCCCCCCTATATTTTTGTAAATTGATGTCCCTAGACAGATTAAATAAGTCCAGAGAACTTGCCTAATTCGTTTGGATTTGTTGTAAATTTATTTTTTGTAGAAAATGTCACATTGTCCATATTGAATTACGACAAATCAAATCGAATTACGTCCTCATGGTAAAATCAAAGAATATCTTATTTTAGCCTAGAAGCACTAACTTTTCTTTTTTTCTTCATGAATAATAAAGCAGCTTACTTGACGTTTGTTTATTGCTTAGAGGCTTATTTGATAAATTTTTTTGGTCTTTGTGGTGTTTATAAATTCTGACTGACAGTGCCGGGATAAAGTGCCGTATGTTTAGGAAAACGGCAACTCCAGGTGTCATCTCCAAATTTTTTTAGGCTTACTGTGGCTAGTTGAATGGTTAGAGCCCCTGAAGAGAGGTATTATAAAGGAGATTCTTTTATGTGAATGTGCACTCCACTGCTCTCTTAGGCCTTATACCAAGTGCCGCACCTCATTTCCTAAGGTAATGAAGCTAGCGGGTTGGAATAAAAAAAACATTTCAACAAATAAATAATTTTAAGTTACAAATGTTTTTTCGACCATCACTACACTTCAATCATTTTAAAGTTTTCAACAAATCTGTCTAAATTGCTTTGTTTTCTGTGAAGCACTAACTGCTCATTTATATTGCAATTGGGTATGCAGGAGGCTACTTTAAAATCCTTCTCAGGTAATCTTTGTACGTTCCTGTTTTAGCATCGCTCTTTACTTTTATTCTCATTTCGACCTGACACCATTTACACATTCCTAAGTCATCTTTAAATGCCAATTTTTCCTCACTTGACAGTTTATTTTTCAAAACGTGTTTTTAAATTTTTGGTTACTCTGGACTAGTTTGTTCTTTAATAGGTTACGTCTGACACTGAAATTATGATTTGGAGTATTTTTTATAAACTGTGTTTTTTTTTGTTAGGTGGTGTAAATTGTTTTAATAATTTTGCAACAAGAAACTAATGTCACTATGGAGTCGATTTTTTGTAATCTTCAAGGGTACATCCGGGAATTTTTTGGGGAGGGGGGATGACAAATAAACTGAAAAATGGATCGAAAATTTGTTCGCATGCTTTTTGTTACATTTTTATGAGTCGATCCAAAATGTTGGCGATGGGTTCAAACCCTGTAAACCCCTCCCCCTGGATAATGCCTTGGTAACTTTTCTAACAACATCCGATCTTACTAAACCTTATTAAAAGGGATTTACCGCTAATTTAATGTAGATACAAAGAAAGATTTATAACTTTATTGTTTTTTTTGTAATCATTAAGTGAATCTAGGAAAATTATTTGAAAAAAACTACGTTTTCTAAAGAGTTAAAGAGGCTGAGTCAAAAGTTCGAAACTTAAAACGTACAGGGATTAGGAGGTACAGTTGGGGGGCTGTCGCCCCCCAAACCTCCCGCTTTCGCAGTCTTTAAATAAAAAAAAAATTAAACTGAAAGTAAGGAGCGACATTAAAGCTTAAAACGAACAGAAATTATTCCGTATATGAAAGGGGCTGTGCCCTCCTCAACGCTTCGCTCTTTACGCAAAAGTTTTTATTGTTTAAAAAAAAGAGTTGTGAGAAAGTCAAACTTTAGCGTAAAGAGTGAGGCGTTGAGGAGGGCACAGCCCCTTTCATATACGGAATAATTTCTGTTTGTTTTAAGTTTTAATGTCGCTCCTTACTTTCAGTTTAATTTTTTTTTTCAATTAAAGGCTGCGAAAGCGGGGGTTTGGGGGCGGCAGCCCCCAACTGTACCTTCTAATCCCTGTACGTTTTAAGGTTCGAACTTGTGACTCAGCCTCTTTAACTCTTTAGAAAACATAGTTTTTTTCAAATAATTTCTGCACGTTTTTGTACAGTTTATTACTTATTATTGCTTGACTAACTGTTCGATGATTGCGTATTATTTTTTTCTTTCTCGACAGGGTGTTTTAAGGGTCAAACTTGTAACTAAGCCTCTTTAACTCTTTAGAAAACGTAATATTTTTCAAATAATTTAAAAAAGAAACTGAGTTTCTTTTTTAAACTTTAAATTCAGTATATAAAATTTTTCCTCTGATGGTGAATCGAACCCGGGTCTTCCGCCTCACAGTCAGGAGTATCGACCGCTGTACTAAAGAGACACAATTTTAATTGTTTTTTAGTAAGTGGAATCTATTTTTGACGCAAGCAAATCCCCACAAAACTTGATATTTGGTTTTTGGAAGACAGGGAAGGAGTGATCAGATTGAGCTGAAATTTCGAGGATAAGCTCCCAGGCCCCAGAAAAGCTTATCCTCAGGATTTCATTCCGATCAAACAACGTTAAAGGGGGCTGTGGTGGGAAAAATTAACATGGGCTCTTGTAGGAAAACGAGGTTTTTCGTAAATGCACATTCGGGGGATAATTTTTTTGGTCTGAAAATATCAAAAGGCCCTAACAGGTCGAATTGTGCTTCGAATGAGTCCTCATTCACCCGGATCAGTTGCCAACTGTGGCCTGTAGGCATCTATAAAAAAAAAAGAAAGAGAAATGAACTTTAAGTGGCTATATTTGGTTTTTGGAAAACAGGGAAGGAGTAATCGGATTGAGCTGAAATTTCGAGGATAAGCTCCTGGGCCCTAGGAAAGCTTAACCTCTAAATTTCAACCCAATCGGACAACGTTAAAGGGGGGCTGTGGTCGGAGGGTCGAAACTTCCGGCCCACTTTTACCCATGAAGAAAAAGTCGGAGGGGGGTGAAATTTTGCACGTTTCTTAGTTTGAGCTTGGGCTACAAAATGCGATTACCGCTGTCTCTCTGCGACTGCTAGGACCGGAAATCGCTTAACGTGGTGGGTCGCCTCTTTATAGAGGCACAAGTGTGCCTCCTTGATAGAGTAAAATCTGGTAAAATTGGTAAATTTGCAACATATCCTTTTTGTAAATTTAGTAAAAATTCTAAATAACACTCAGTAAAATTGGTAAATCTTCAACAAATTAATTAATTTTTAAATTGGTAAATCACAGCATCTTACTGTATTTGTAAAACTTTATTACACATTCAGTAATTTCTCAAAACCTACAAAAAATAAGCAACTACACTTGAACTTGACTGTTTGTTATGATGATTAGTGCAATTCATAAGACGATTTTTATCTTTTCTAAGTAAAAACAAAATAATTTTTAAAGTGTATTTGATAATGATTACGTCTTAATTTGTCTCAAATTGCCAATAAATCACTATCAACAGTTGTAGCAATACAAGATTGGCAAGAATCAACAACATATCCAGATGGTTTCAGTCTGTCATTTTCCATTTGAAATCTGAGCGATGGATGGATCAGATTGCCCTCTTAATGGGTTGATTGTTCAGAAATGGAATACTTAGATCATAGTTTAAAGTTCATGAGGTGCGTCACTATTAGAGTTGTTGATTGCTGTTAGTGTGAATAGTTAAAACCATTAACTGAAACACCCCCACGCCATCCATCCGTTTTGAAAATATATTTTGAAAATATGTTTTGAAAATGTATGTAAAAAATTTTAACAGTCATTTTATCTAATTAAATTGTTGGCTTGTGGGTTATTGATGCGTAATATCTGCCCTGAAGAACCCAACTTCACCTTTCGTAAATTTACCTTCCCAATGGAACAAAGACGTTTATCTGTCATTGGAAAGTTAAAAGAACACTTTCATCATATGGAATAACTTTTTTTGTGTGAAAAGCTGTTGCATGCATCTTTTCTTAATATCTATTTTCATCGCAGTACTGAAAGCGTTTTTAGCACTTACAACGGATTTAACCAAGGCTGGTGACCAGGACGAGTTACCATCGACATCGACAAAAAAGGGAATTCCGCGTGATTAAATCATAAATGAATTAGTACACAGACGAGTTTGATGCGCTTACTATTCAGTTCGTAGTCTTCTTCTCTGCTTTTCCTTCTGTTTCTTTACCCGCAGTTTTTCATTTTTGTTATGTTTATTTCTCATTCCCTTTTGTGTCAGTTTTCATTTATTGCAGATCTGAAATACCGGGTTTCTGCTTCAGTCACTAAACTAGTATCTATTCAGATGGATTCTATAATATTTAAATGAGCCTATATATAATCACCTACCTCTAATGCATTTGTTTCAGGATTAAATAAAAAAACAAGTTTTTTTTTACTGAAAGTAAGTAGTAACATTAAAACTGAAAACGAACAGAAATTATTACGTATATGAAAGGGGATGTTCCCTCCTTAACGCCTCACTCTTCACACTCAAGTTTTTTATTGTTTTAAAAAATAGAGTTGTGAGACAGAGTCAAACTTTGGCGTAAAGAGCGAGGCGTTGAGGAGGGGACAACCCCCTTCATATACGGAATAATTTCTGTTTGTTTTAAGTTTTAATGTCGCTCCTTACTTTCAGTAAAAAACTTGTTTTTTTATTTAATTTCTGAAGGTTTTTGAATTAACTTACCTTAGATTTTGGCTCACCATATAAGAATAATTAAAACGAAATTCGTATATTAATTTTCCTTCTTTTTTGCTAAATGGCTTTCTCGAAGTTTTGTTCTGACGTAACTTACGAATTAACTTACGTAACGAACTTCTATATTCGCATGTTTTCATTACGTCTATTAGGGGGTTCACCCCCTAGTCAATACCTCGCTCTTTACGCTAAAGTTAGAGTTTTGTTCGAATCACAAACCCCTGAATCACAAAGGCCGTTTAATTAGAATAGATAGTTCTTTTGAAAGTACCAAAAAAACTTTAGCGTAAAGAGATAGGTATTGACTAGGGGGCAAACCCCCTCATATACGTAATAGTTTCTGTTTGTTTTAACTTTTAATGTTGGTCCTTACTTTCAGTTGCAAAAAACTTGTTTCTTTATTTAATTTCTGATCGTTTTTTAAATAATGCTTGGAAATCTGGCGCCCCCTTCATAGAAATGTCCCTTCCCCCAAGGAAATATCCTCCTCGGACAGATTTTCTCCCTGAACCCCTATTCCGACCCCCCCCCCTGCCAGAAAAACAATTCCTCTTGAAAACGCCTGTATACTTCCCAATAACCAATACACTACTATGTAAACAATGGGCAAAGTTTATAACTTACAGCCCTTCCCCTGGGAACTGTGGGGGGTTAAGTCATCCTTAAAGACATATTAATTAGATTTTCGACTATGCTGAACAAAATTGGTATCTGAAAGTTTTGATTGGCTGGCTTTGGGAAAAAAATGAGCGTGGGAGGGGGTCCAGTTGCCCTCCAATTTTTTTGGTCACTTAAAAAGGACACTAGAACTTTTAATTTCCGTTCAAATGAGCTCTCTCACGATATTCTAGGACTACTGGATCGATACGATCACCCCTGGGAAAAGCAAAAAAAAAAAAAAAAAAAAAACAAAAAAAGACGCATCCGTGATCTTTAATCTGGCAAAAAAAAACAAAATTACACATTTTTGCAGATAGGAGCTTGAAACTTCTACAGTAGGGTTCTCTGATACTTTGAATCTGATGTTGTGTTTTTCATTAAGGTTCCATGACGTAGGGGTTGTTTTCTACTTTTTGTGAAAACCGAACAAATTTTCTAAGTTCCTTAAACTCTGATAGGTAGGACTAAACTCAATAAAACTTATATATTTGAAATCTACATAGAATTCTGGTACACTTTATGCATCTATTGGTATCATAATTCCTGTGTTTAGAGTTTTATTTACATTTGAACTGGCTTATTCCTTTCTTACAGCTCGTTACTTGGAAGTGTTTGATTTATCTATAAAGGCCTTCCTTATATACATACTTTTGTCATTGTACAGATATTCTATCGCAGCCATGCGAACTTTTGAAACATAATTTCAACGTATTCAGTCCCTTTAAACTGTTTGAGTTCAGATTTCAATGAATCAATATCTAGGATCTTATGGAGGCCAGGTAAAGCCTAATATATAAACAAATCTTAAGCTCATCTCAAAGGAATCTTGAACTTCTCATTATTCTATGTTTAATTAGTATGAGACGCGAACTTTGGTTGAAACTTATTATCTCATGTTCCATGAAAGGAATTCTAAGGAGGAAAACAGTTTCTGAGAAATAAACAGAGGAAACGTGGAACTAACTTAAAGATTCAGACGGAATGGAATTATTCAAAACTGATCCGATTTCGCAAGAAAAGAGATCAGCCGAATATGCCAAATTTATTTCGTTGCCCCTTATTGGAAAGTGCCTAAAACATGTTTGGTCAACTTTAGAGCCAAATATCATAAACTTTCTTATTGAGCTTTTGGAATAAGTTAAAGCAAGATTATTTCTTTTTACAAATTTTGAAGAATTTGAACGTTTTTTTTGTTTTTTGGGAGAGGGAATGAATGATTTGTGCCACAATCATTATATTTTTTTCAATTTAAAATTTATTAGAAATTTGTGTAATTATTGAAATCTTTGGTCTGAAAATCCCATTAACCGGTAGACTTGTCAAGTCTGAACTTACTCCACATTTTGTGATTTTTTTTCAATTCCTCCTTATTCTAGATTCTGTCGAGAGAAGTCGGAGCTTACTCGAAACTCGAAATTTACATCAAACTTTGTCCCATTGAAATATCCCTCTTTTTGTTTTCAAAAATACATAGTTGGGGATGAAACACATGCTGCCCCATGAAGGCGAGAACAGTATTTGTTTTGAAGCTGGATCGACAAGTAATTTTGAGCTACAAAACTTAGAGTAACTGTTCTTATGATAGTGCATCTTCCTATTTCAGCAATTCTTTAATTTATTGTTAAAGAAGTCAGCAGTTACCACGAGGCTTTGCTGGCGTAATTTATAATTAACGGAATTAGACCACAATCAGAGACAAATTATTGGATTGTATCAGAAATGGCGAAAATTTTAACTGCATGGTAGGAATTTTTAGTCCAACCTTTATTTTCTTCTGTCTTTACTGTAGTTTTTAGTTTTTGGTATTTTTATTTATTTATTTTAGTGCGGGGGGGGGGGGGAGAGGTTCGTATGTGAATCTAAAAAGTATTCTGGGTTATATTTGAAATGTCATACAATTCTTCATGCTTCACTCTTTATCGCCAAGCTAGTTTATTTGTGAATGAGCATGAAATATGTAAATTCAGGTTGCCATTAAGTCAGGCCATCACCTCAATATAAAAAATAAAATTAGACAACCATGAAACAGTGAATTAACACCATTCATTGGTCCTTATTATGAAACGTGCCAAATTTTTTAATATTCCACGCTGCAAAAGGATTCTTTATATTAATAGTAAAGTTCTGGAAACATTCCAGTCTTAATGTGAACAGCTCGGGATACCTCTGAATAAAATGATCCTTATCGTTGGAGCCTTTGCCAAGTTTTGTACACAGTCCTGAGTTCTTAATGATCTAGGTCCACTGTTAGTAAATGAGGCACAAGCTTAGAGCTCAGTGCTTTCAAAAAAGGTCTCAGTAAGCCTTCTAGTTTTCCTTCTATTTAGATTTAAGATTCTATTGAAAGAATATGCCGACAGAGTATTGAACAGGCTTTTGACTACCGTGCAACCGCACACAACGAAGTCTTGCTCCACTTCACCCTTCAGCTTCCGCTGTGCACTCTTCCAGCAGGAGCCATAACTAAGCAGGAAAACTTTTGGGTCTCAGCATGTATCTGAGGCACAGAGTTTGACTTCCCAGCCTACTTGTCCATCCTTGGCATTCTCGAGAGACGGGAGCCAACGAAGGAATAGAAAGCTGTCGATACCCTAAGGTACCCGAGAGACCAGAAATATCTCAAGAGTCTTCTGATGCAGCCAATGGCACCAATTCACGAATATGCTGAGGGTGGGAGGCAAAATATATTTTCCAAAATCTAGGGGCAATTTTGTTTTTATTCGCTTTTTCTCCCAATGAAAATGCCAAAAAAGATACTCTTCGAAATCTGGAGGAAGTAACAAATGATCTCCCCCTCCAAACCGCTCCCACCAATTTTAGCAATTAATCCCTGATGTATTTTAAGATAATCTAGGCTATCATAAAAAATCGATCTTCCTGCCCAAGGAATTAATGTGTCTTGAACTAAGCATGGCTTTTCAGCCATTGGCGGATCCAGGTGAGGACTGGGGGGCTAAATCCATTTATTTAGAGAGTGAAAACAGTTACAAAAGTCTAGATATTTCGATCGTATATACAGTGAACGTCGTCAGTAGAAATACTGTACCTGTTACTGTATTTGTAACACTGTGCCTGGACGGTCTCTGAATATCTGATCGAAATATTTAGACTTTTGTACCTGTTTTCACTGTCTAAATACATGGATTTATCCCCATTTGAAAGTTTAGTTGTGCGAATAAAAAGTTTTTTCGACTGAAAACAAGGAGCGACATTAATAGTTAAAACGAACAGAAATTATTACGTATATGAGGGGGGGTGCTCCTCCTCAACACCACGCTCTTTAAGCTAAATTTTTTTAGGTACTTTTAAAAAAGCTTCTTATTGTTCTAATTAAACGAACATAGGGTTTCATGAGTAGTTCTGAAAGAATTGGGACAGAATTCAAACTTTAGCGTAAAGATCGAGGTGTTGAAGAGGAGCAATCTCCCTCATATACGTCATAATTTCTGTTGGTTTTAACTTTTAATGCTGCTCCTTACTTTAAGTGGAAAAAATTTGCTTTGCTTTATTTCTGATCGTTTTTTAAATAATGCCGTGAAATTTGGTTACATTTCCATGGAAAGATCACTCCTCCCCACGGATTTATTCTCCAGACAATTCAATCCTGTGATAATTTACTCCGGACAATTACCCATAACATCTCCTCGTGTAACATTGAGTCGGCAAAGAGAAAGCAAGACGTATCGTATAGGATTTCCGGCAAATTCTCCCAGTGTAAAATTTCCCCTGAAAAATTCACCTTCTAGAAGCTTCTCTCCCCATGGAAAATTATCCCCGTGGAAACTCCCACCAGAAGAAAATTCACCCCCTCCCCTCCACCCCAAAAATGTATGCATACTTCCCAATACCAAAAACTATACGTAAACAATGGGCAAATTTTTTAACTTAAAAACTTTTCCTCAGGGGCTGTGTGGCTCATGATATCTCCAAGGGCATAGTTACTCAGCCTTTCAACTATGCTGAACAAAATGGCTGATGGTGTGATTTTTATTAAGATGCTATCACTTTTAGGTGGTGTTTCCCCCTTTTTTCGAAAACCATGTAAATTTTTTCAGGCTCGTGGCATTTGATGGGTAAGATTAACTTAATGAAACTTATATAATTGATATCAGCATAATAAGCCGATTCTTTTGATGCATCTATTGGCATAAAAAATCCGTTTTTTAGAGTTTCGGTTACTATTAAGCCGGGTCGCTTCTTACTAATAGTTCTTTACAACGGGAGGAGGGGGGAAAGAGAGGGCTGCCGCCCCCTCAACCCCCTTTATGGGTGCCCCTGGCTTTATTTACAGATTCCATTTCAAAGTGCTTAAACTAAAAGTCTTATTGTTTAAAGCTAATGCGAATAAGGCATTGTAAATAAAAACTAGACTTTTTATCACATTACTCTACAAAATAGAGCATTTGTTCTTGAAGCATAGGAAAAAAAAGCTAAATTTTAGCGTAAATAGTGGAAAGATGAGGGCGCGTCAGTCCCCTCATTCATCGGATCGTTTCTGTTCGGTTAGAGATATATTGTCACTCTTTGCTTTCGTTTAAAACAAAATTGTTTCTTATTTAATTTCTGTTTGTTTTAATATAATATTCGCTGTACTCTAAATATGTGGAGGGCTCCTAGTCCAACTGGCCCAGGCCTTTACGCTTAAGTTTAACTTTGCGTAACAATAATTGAAAAATTAAAATCACCCCTTAAAAAGGGGACCCTTTAAGATTTTTTTTAAGGGGGGTCGGATTTGCCAAAATAATTTTTCAAGTCGTTATGTTTTGTTTTTTTTTTTGGGGGGGGGGGCAGGCCGCGTTGGAAAAATGCTACTCCTGGGGAGTTTCGCTACCCCTATTCGACTTAAGTGCGGGTAAGAACATAACATGAGACTTAATACACAAAATTTGCAGTAATAGGGGAGCGCTAATCACGCATTGCAATCCCGGCCGAAGGCAGAGAATCAAGAGAATGGTACCTACGCTACGCAGACCACTGGTCAGAATGTGCAAAAGTTTCTCCCCTGACATCCATGCAACGTGCTTAGTGCTAATATCCATATGAATCAGAAGTACTTCTCACGAAAAGTTGTAAAGTTTGGCCTTAAAACCCCCTTTTGATGGTTCAGACACTCCCTCTCCAAATTAAAATAACTCAATGACCTCCCCCCCCCCCCCCCCAATGACCTTCCATTAGCTGGTGTGCAATAATGCAATGCTGTATAACCGTTAGTACTACTTTGCATACGTTAATAAAAATAGGGGGGATTTTTTATGTATATTTATTGCTAAAATTTTTGTCTTTAGAGTTCCGGCTACTATTGGCAGTTGCTGCTATTCACTTATAGCTGGTTACCACGAACTGTTTAGTAAGTTTGTACAATCAGGATATCCTTTTTTGTGTAGTGAAACATTATGCCACCATGTGCTGAACAAATGTTGTTCATGTGTCTTTCATTTAGCGTAATTTAGTCTGTCCTGTGGAAGTGTTTAGCGAAATTTATTCTTGTACTAAAAAATATTACTGGATGTATCCAAACTTTCATATTTATTAGCAATGGAGAGTTCTTTAATAAAAACTAAGAGTTCGAACAAAAGGTAAAACTTTTCCATCATTGAAACCACTCAACGGTGTGTTTTTTTTATCATTTCTCATTCCGTTGCTTTCGCTCATTTTTTTAATTTAAAAACATGTTTTTTTGAAAGAAAAGTACAGAGCAAGATTAAAACTTAGAAATTGGAACTATCCTATATGTAAGGGGAGCTGCGGTCCCCCTCACTCGCCACTCTGTATGCTGACATCTAGCTACTGCTTGACTCAAAGCATTTAGAGTGCAAAAATGGTAAATTGCCGGTTTAGCGGCTCTATTGAAAGTAACCTTATAAAACAAAAAGAGTGGTTTTTTTTTATTTTACTTCATATTCCTTGTTTTATTCATATTCAAATTCCTTGTTATCTTCATATTCCTCGTTTTGTGCTCTTTCTAAATATTAATTAACACAACTTTTTCCAAAAAAAGTTTTCAAAGAAAAGTAAAGAGCTAAACAAGATAAAAAATGAGCAGAAATTGTACTGTGAGTAATATGTGATATATTAAAAAAAATTGTTTCCTTCTAAGGATACTTCCAATATAAATGCCTCGCAGCATTCCAGACGTTTTGTTTTACAGATGTGAAGTGTGGAAAAGCTACCGGTCGAATTACGGTATTAATCAAGGAAGACGGTTTTGAATTTGGCAAAAATACTTGGAAATAAAAAATCACGAGACAATGTCTTATACAAAGTTTCAGAGGAATTTTCAAGTTATCATAAGAATATGAATATCTAATCAGCAAAACATTGAAAATAAATCATTAGACGGTCAGTTAGCATAATGATTTTAGTTTGTAAACATAATGGCAAAGCAGCGGGCCCTCCACAGGAGTTGGGCCAATCGTGAAATAGCTCTTAGGGCGCAGAATCTAGACTCGTATTATATATTAATGAAAAAGTGTTTTTAGAGATACATTATGTTCCTACCATTTCTGCAATCAACTGTGAAGTGATCATTCTGTTTATATTACTTATACATGGTGATGTATACACGAAAGCGTAAGTCCCAATAAACCTATTACATTTCTATTTGTTTTGTTTCATTTATATGCCTTTATCTCACTGCAAAGTAGATAACTAGCTCAAATGTCTCCATTGGTAACTTTCCCAATGAATCTGATTTCTAATTAACACTAGAGGTAATCCATAAGGAGATGACCCAAGGAAGCGTGGTTACACACCTGGATTGATGGTTGAAGAACTTCTAACCTATTATAGTTACATATTTTATTTTCTCTCATGGGGAGTGGCGCGGTCATTTTTCTACCCCTCCGTTATACTCCTCCCTTTCCCCCATTACGAATGGTGCAGCCTTTAGCGGCACAAGTTTATATCAACTTAATGGCTTAAGGTAAAACCTAAGCGGTACAAGTGGAGCAATTCCATAACGGCGCAGTTGGCGCAATTCTTAATAAGACAGCTTAAATCTTTAATGGAACAAGTGGCACGGTCATAAGTAGTAAAGGGCCGACAACCACACTGAATTCCCCCGGTACAAGTGGCGCGGTCGGAAAACTTGGAGGAAAACATGCGAACTAGTTATGCTACTAGCTTCTTAATCTATATTTAAATTTCTGGAAAGATACAAACGTATAATAAAAATTTTATTGGCCTATAACCACTAAGCTATAATAGGAAACCCGTTTAGAATATCTCATAGGAGATAGCAGTTTCCCCCAAATAGGTTAAGTGAAAAAATATTGTGAGGTAATAATTTTGTGAAGTTGGTTTAAATATTTCAAACGCAAAAATGTCAGAAAAGTTAAGCGAACTGCTAATTGCGCAAAAGTTGGTCACGAAAAATGTAGAAATAACAAAATCTATTCCGCAATATGATGGAAAAACAGGTGTCGGCGATTTTAAAATCCAATTGGCCCAATTTGTAGAATTAAAAAAAAAACAGAGCTAGAAACGTTAGTAAGTATGCTCCTCCTAAGATTAAGAGAGCAGGCCTTAACGTTCCTAAAGCAAATTGAAAATACTGTAGAAGATGATGACAATTTGCCAATAAATACAATAGACAAATTGTTAACGGCATTCAAAGATAGATTTATCGAAACTTGTTCAACAAATAAATTAAAACACGGAACGGTATGCTTTGATCATACACAGAATGTGAGAGAATATTTACACAATATACGAATTTCAGTAGAAGCGGAACTCGGAAAAGGTTCAGGAGAACTGTATGAAAAAATCATACTACATGCCTTGTTGCAAGGGCTTCCCCCAAAATTATATAGAAGGGTAATATCCAAAAACATTCAGACGTTACATCTTGCAGTTCAGGAAGTGGGACGAATGATTGAAATTGACACGATCGTGGCAAACCACAGTAATACAAAGATAAATAGCCTAGGCAAATCGACCGCAAGACTAGCCTCCATTGAAGGTCAGGCTTCTCCAAATTTCTTTCCAAGGGATAATTCCCCAGTGCCACAAAAAATAAAACGCAAGAACCCACTAGGCAAAAAACAGCACGTTTTAAGCCCATTAAACCAATCAATTATGGAAATAGTTCCATAATTGTAGGATGCTATAACTGTAATCGATCTGGGCATATCGCAAGAGTGCCGTTTCAGGACCAGAGACATACCGGTACCAGGGAATGCCGTCGGTAATACACAAAATTATGGCAACCATTTGTTCGGGAGAACAAATTTTAGCGCCAGATGTACACAAGGCTATAGCCAGGGAAGATTGCGCCCACCAGTATCTCGCAATACGTACCAACTGAATTTGCATAGCCATCCCCCCAATAGACAAAATAATTATCGATTCGAAAACCCAAATACTCGTCAAAACTGATATAGTGCAAGAATGGTATATAGAAATCCCGAAAATTTGCCGACCGGAAATACAAATTTTTCAAGCCGACGGCATTTGCAGTCGACGCCAGCATCTGGCACTGTCACAAGAAATCCAAATTACCGTAATAATACATGGCAAAATCGGCAAGCAAATGTAAATCATTTGGCTAGAGATCCCATGGGCATATCTGAATCCCTATTGCAGACACCGACGTATGAAATAAATCTACAGGAAAACGTGTCAGGCCCCTCAGAAGAATAAATTGGACCCAGAATATTTTATAGGTCCAACCCAATAGTAGTACCGTCTTTTAGTGATAGTAATAATAAGTTACCTGTATTTAATGATTTTTGCGTGGCAAATATTTACTTTAAGGCCCTGATTGACACTGGTGCAACGGTTAATATCATAAACTAATACGTGTTTAATAAGTTGCCTCCGCATATTAGGCGACGAAAGAATGTTATTAATCCCAATTTAACTAGTGTAACAGGGCATAAATTGGACGCAAGACGTTCAATTTGCCTAGACGTAAAAAGGGATAATAGAATTTTTCCGAAAAACTTTATAATATGCAACAATTTTCCGTATGAAGCCATCATAGGCGCAATTTTTTTAAGATCGAATAAAGTACTATTAGACGAATCGAACGAGAGGCATGTCTGCACTGCAAATACCCCTTTTTTTACTTTAAGAAGCCGTAATAGAGGTTTAGAAGCGAGTGTAAAAGAAAGTAGAATATATGGTAGTGTAATGACATGATCTTTTTCAGCTCGTTTCCTGCCACAGTGGAAATGACATAACCAGAAATTTGTTGTTTCATTGTGGGAGAATTTAAAAAAGTGACATTGAATTAAACAATAATTAGACTAAACCTGCAAATATAAAAATAGAAGATATGCGACTAAATTGGCCAAATAAAATGAAGGAAATAGTGAAATTATGGAAAAAAGTAGTGAACCCCGATGCGGTTCAGGCGCAGCCAATGTTATTGGCAGATAGCGCCAGTCTAAATTTAAAAGAAAATGAAAATAAAAAAAATATTATGGATTCGCAATACGGAAAACAAAACTCCCTCCCAAAACGATGCAAAGAATTCAAATATCACAGATCATTCAACCAGTGGATAGCAAATCCGAAATATGGTTCGTGATCCCGTCAAATGAAATTCCTAAAAGTCTATTATGCAAAGAACAGATTATATCTTACTACAAAGGAGAAGGTTTTATTTGGGTAACTAATAACTTAAAAAATCATACGACTACAATAAAAAAGGTAAATTATGTAGTTTAAATTAAAATTCTATTGAAAATCAATTTAGATCGTTGGAAGATCTTCCGAATAAACTTTTTTAACTATATTAAAACTACAATTAACAAATAAACCTTAACCAAGTTGCAATTCTTAAACACGTTTAATATGAATCATACTACTACCTTGGGAATTAAGAAAAAATAAGGCGAATTATTATGGAGTTTCAAAGATGGTTTCTCCGCATCTGACGATGATATCGAACTGATACCGTTTTATGAACATTCAATTTCAACGACCGGTAATCCTGTCGCGAAACAGCCATATCGTGTACCGTATAAGCACAAAGAGTGGTTAAAAAATAAAACTCATGAATTAGAAAAAATGAGATTATACGCCCAAGTATAAGTCCGTATTCAGCACCTGTGATCTTGGTCCCAAAAAAAAAATGGTGACCTGAGACTCGTAGTAGATTATAGAGCCCTTAACAAACAAGTAGTTAGTGATAAATTTCCTTTACCAAGAATAAACGAAATCCATGACTCTATCTCAAGCAAAAACAAAATTTTTACTTTTTTAGATCTTACCCAAGGCTACCACTAAGTGAAAATAGCCGAAAAAGAAGTCTATAAAACTGCGTTTTCTACAACTGAATGCGGTTCCTATGAATACTTAAGAGTACCTTTTGAACTTCAGACAAGTTCAAGCGCGCTATGTGGACCCTTATTGCATCTATTAAGAGGATTAAACAATATCATTCATTTTTTTGATGATGTCATATGTATGGGAGAAAATGCTGAACAACACTTAGCAACACTAGCTAAAGTGTTCGAGAAATTCAGAGAGAGAAATTTAAAATGCCGGCCTGAAAAAGTAAATTTATTTCAACCTAAAATTAAATTTTTTCAGACAAAATCCCCAGACCCAGACAAAATAAAATGTGTTGAAATCCTCAAACCCCCTAGAACTATGAAAGAATTAAGAGGAATTCTAGGTCTTACTGGCTACTTTAGAAAATTCGTGCGCAACTACGCCCAAATTGCGAAACCCCTCACGGAGTTAACTAAAGGGAACTCCCAAAGTGCGACCTGATTACAGGAGGCTCAAACGTCCATATGCCATCTTAAACAGGCCCTAACATTGGATCCAATACTGTAACTATCTCATTTTTAATATAGAAGATTCATGGCCCCAGCAAATGTTAGTTTAGAATGTCTCGGTGCTATTAATTTGGAAACAATTAATATAGGAAAACCCGATCCTTTACAAGGATCGTCTAATCAAAAAAAAAGAAAAAGTCATATGCTATTCAAGCAACACTATATCAAAAGGTGAAAGTAATTATTCCCCCACAAACCAAGAATTTTTATCTATAATCCACTATCTGGGTAAATTTAGACATTATTTGATTGGCAGAAAATTTTAGCTACGTTGAGACCACAAATGCCTGCAATGCATGCGCACTTTTAAAAACCCCGCGGGAAATTCTGGCTAGATGGATTATGAAAATCCAGGATTTAGATTATGAGTTCGAATACTTACAAGGTACAAAAAATGTCGCTTGCGATTTCTTGAGTCGATTCCCAGAAAATATACCGTTAGCGATAAAAAGCAGGAAGTTTTTACTTTCTGAAAACGAAAAACCGAGGACGCTATCGGAACCCAAGGAAAACGAAATTAACACTACTAGTACTAAACGTAAAGATAAATGCAAGAAAAACAAAGGAAAAGACACAGTAAGAGAAGATGAAGATAACTATTGTCCCTTGTCTTTAGAAAATATAAAAAGAAATAAAAAAAGGACGAAATGTGTTTAGCATTTATTAATTATTTTGTGAATGATGAGGTATTGCCAGATAAATTCAAAACTCGTAGAAAATAAAAAGATTATTTTTACAATGATCTTGATGAAGAAATATTATGTAGAATTGTGACTGCTGAGGCAAATAGAAACCAAACTTCAATAATACCTGTATTACCTCAAAACTTAATAATACCTGCTTTTGAATATTTTCATTCAGATATAGGTGGACATTTAGGAATTATGAAAACTCTCCATAAATTAAAACAATATTTTTATGTACCGACGGCATTAAAAACTTAAAGAATTTGTAAGCATATGCGAAGCGATTAAGTTAAGAAAAACCCCCAAGCCTTCCTAAACCTCCAATGGGAAGAGTCCCGGTAGTGATATTCCCCTTCGATCGTGTCTCATTTGATTTATATGGAACCAGGCTTACCTGTTTCCAACAGGGGCCATACTTGTATTCCTTCAGTTATAGATCACTTTTCCGGATTTACTTTAGTAAACGCATTAAAGAATCAAGACACACATTCTACGAACAAGGTGTTAGCGAAATTATTTTTAAAATTTGGCATTTCAAGCACAATTAAAAGCAACCATAGAACTAATTTCGCTTGAAGAATAACAAAGAAATAAGTAAGTTTTTATAATATAGAGAAACTGGTGACGTCCCCTTATCATCCTCAAGCTAATGTTAAAATATAAAATAGGCATAAAATATTTTCTAATGTATTAACCATTTATACAAAAGACAACAGAAACCACTTGGATCAATTCTAACATTATTTAACTAATATATTAAATACTGATTTTCCAGAAACAACCAAAACAACCTTTTTATTTGTTATTTAGTCGCGACTTCAGAATACCGTATCATGATATTGTTGAGTCCCGAGAATATTATAATAACACGCAAGATTACAAACAAGAGTTCATAAATAGGATGAGGAAAACTTTTAAATAGTTAGGCAAGAGTTGGAAAAATGTAAAATAAGTCAAGATCTAAGAAACCTACCCAAAGTCAAAGGGAACATAGATTTTAAGATAGGAGATTGCGTCTACCTAAGAAATGAGACAAAAGCGAAAGGCAAGAAACTTTCCAATAAATTTTCTGGTCCATACAGAATAGTCAAAAAGTACGATAACAATTTTACTTTTAAAATTGTGAACCCCGATAATGGAAGAACTTACAGGGCACATATTAGCCGAATAAAAAGAGCCAAATTTCCGGAAAGATGGGTATCGCATCCCTCTTCTACCGAGTCATCAGACGCAGGAAACGAACTCCCTAAATCAAGATTGGCAGAGCTAAAACCCTTTAATTCCAAGCAAGATTATTTTGAAACTGATAGCGATGAGAAAAACTTTGAAGAATTTTTAGCCATGAAAAACCTAGTTATTCTTAAAAGAAAATCCCTAATACCGGTAAGAATAAAACCACCGAATAGCCTAAAAAGTTCATCATCGGAAAGCGCAGGAGAATTATATTATACGATAGCTCAGAAAACCCAATTTTTTCCTGATAGAGTTTCGACCCCTTGTCCCCCAAAAGATTTCCAGACGACATGATTTCCCCAGCAACCCCAATAGAGAGACCCCTGTCGCTACAGGAGGAATTGCACAGAGCTGTATAAACTCTGGGTATTATTGTAAAGAAAACTCCTCCCAAAGATTCAATTAAAATAAATCTGCGAGAAGCTATGGATTTAATAAATTTCCCCATAAAAAAGAGGCAAAGTACATTGCCTTGGAATCAAAATCCCGAGGATGGCCAGCAAGGACAGCATCATGATATAACCATGTCCAAGGTCAAGCGTAAACGATGGACTTCATGGAGGGAAACACTAGTGCAAAAAATGCCCCATCCCCCTGAAGACATGGCATTGAAACAGTGGAGGAGCCCCGCAAAAACTTTTGATTCCTCTAAGAGCTCTCAAGAGTCTTTCAAATCTCCCGAGTTGAAAACTCAAAGCGAGGACTTAGAGAATAACCTTCTACTTCCAGAGGAGTAGAAATTTACGAAGGAAGGGCAGGTGATACCTCAAAAACGCAAAGTGCCACTTCTAAAAGTTCTAATCCGGAATCATCGGAAAGACAAGACTTCCTTAACCATTCTAATCTCAAGATATAATTCATAAACAGAAATTCTGTTTTGTATTTACAATTTAGTTTTGTTCGAGCAATGCCATAAGGCAATTCAAAAATTAATTTGATATAATTTAATATAATAAAATAACGTAAGTTAAAAGTTAAAATGCCTAAACTACTTTGAAAAAAAATAATAATAATAAAATAGTAAATAAACGAATTTTACAAAACTAGGTAAAATTAATGATAAATTAATTCTAAAAACAAACAATAAGATGAGGCTTGAGAATATCATCATAATCCTCGTTGTTCACGCAGCAGCCCAAGACATTGTAAAATATGGAGTAATATTTGAGCATGAAAATTCATTACTAGCTAGCCATAATGCATGGAAAATTCTTATGAAATTGGACCCTAAACCCTTCGAAACCTTGTTTAAACAAGTAACAAGACTAGAGAAAAACACGAATGAACTCAAAGAATCGATATTTCAATTCCTAAGGTCGGATAAAGGATTACAAACCAGCAAAATAATGCATAATAAAGAAAATTTAATAAAGAATAATAAAAAGAATTTCCAATTCCAGTTATCCCCAAACTAAAATCAAAATTCGTAATAGATGACTTTGATAAGAAAATGGCAGAAATTGACATGGCAGTTGGAAAGAGCACCACAAAAGACAGAAAGAAAAGGTCAGCGAATAATATTGTATGCTTTCCAAGAAACTTTATTACAACAAAATTCATTAAAACCCCTAAATTACCGGCTACAAGGAAAGGAAAACCTTATGATGGAAATTAAACAATGCTGAGGAAACAACCAGGCCTTTGGACTTTTCTAAAAAAATTATGGCAGAGTCGTGCTGAGAAAAACGTTACGAAACGGATATCATCCAAACTAAGAAAGGAAAATGACTACTGACAAGATGCTAACCTAACGGAATCAGAAAAATCAAGAAACAAGTTCTCAAGTACCCAACAAGATCATGAATATGCAAATCCCACAGAAGGAAATGAAAAAGATATCACAACAACCACATCTACGTATGAGACCCAAACCAAAGAGCTACAATCTTCAATATCGGAAACTACGGCAAACACAGTGTCACAATTGATCAAACTTAGCAAAGAGAAACCTTAAAACTTAACTATATTAACTTATCTAAAACCCACGACATTTACAGAATGGACTTGGTCAAGAGGGCACAAGTCTACACACACCCATCCTATTGGCAAATTCCTTATAAACGCAAGGGCAAGAATCCTGGTAAGACATACCGAAATACAAACGATAAAAGTGCATGGGCTTAAGCCAGAAGAGAAGAAAAATAATTATAAAAAAGAGTAAGAAGATAATAACGTACATAAGAAATATTGGAACATAGACGGTAAACGTACTTGTGCTAGGCTAGCCATGGCCGACGAGCCAACAAGAGAAGGTATCGAACCGTTACCTAATCTAAATGAGAAAAACGCCCAAAAAGTATCAACTCATCAACCCTTCTTAATATTATACAGACAAAGACTACAAGCCTTGTTTGAATAATTTATTATAGAAATTATTAAAATTAAACAAAGTCCCCCGAAGGTTTTTGAAGCACTCCCTTAAAAATTTATAAATCGCAGGTCTTCGGACCTAATTCTCATCTTTGGAGAGCTCACTTTCTACTTTTTTAACCTAGCAACGGAAGAAGACCTAAACAGTGAGATGAAAGTTGTAAAAAAGTTCAATAATTATCTGAACGTTAGGAAGCACGTCAAGAAAATACAAGCAAGTAGAGCAAATTTCAATAGAGATAAAGTTGAAAAGATATCTAAGAAAATCTCAAAAACTGTATACATAATGAATTATTTAAGAAACGAAGTGAATCGCGTGGTGACAGCCGTGAGCCTTACCATGGTATCACTCGATTTAATAACAATGTCATCACTAAACCTAGCAACAGATTTTAATAAGTTCGAACTCACAAACTTTGCCCTCACGGGAGGAATCTTGCCATACGACCTGGTAGACCCTTCTAACCTAAAAAGTATTTTAGACTAAATATAAACGCACCTAACGTTTGGTTTACATTTACCCATAGAGCCAGAAGTATCCAATTTATTCCTTTATTATACAAAATTAAAAGTCCACATCACGGAAATAAATGAACAATTATTCGCAGTAGTAACAATTCCATTGATAAACAAACAATCCATATACGACTTGTACAAAATTTCGACCTTCCCTGCTAATATAAAGAAGACAAATTCATTTATGACCATCACACCGGAAGCGGAGTATTTACTTGTCCATCAAGGTAGACGAAAATATGCCCTAGATAATCCACAAGACTTAAAAGTGCGCGTATCATTCAAAAACCTAGTATGTCAGGTTACGTTATCTATTTATAACGTCAAATGCTGGATCTTGTATGTTAGATATATTTTTGAAAGACACACAACAGGAAGAAATACCTAATTCGTGCGAAGTTTTGATAGGAAGTACCAAACGAAAATTATCCATACACCTTAGAAATGATCTTTGGCTATTTTCTGTTCCAAAAGAAACTGTTGGAACTTTGTCTTGTTATAATAATACTAAAAGAATCAATCCAAATTACAGGACCGAATTGCTATTACAAGATTTAGGTACGATAACCATATAACAAAGGTGTCGATTTTAAGCCAAAGAGGCAACATTTCAAACACTGTTAATTTCCATGAGCATAAATAGAATAAGTCCTAAGATAATTAATTTTAAGGCAATCTAACTGTTGTACACTATTTTCAATATAGGAAGTGAGGAAATGAAAACCTCAATATGGTCCAAAATAGAAAATAGTAAAGGAACATTAACGCTTTCAAAAATAAGAGGAGCATTAGATTCACAGATCCCCCTATTTACTAATGAAGACCAGAGATTAACGTACGTGGATAATAGATACGGATTATTCTCAACCAATTTCTGGTGGAACATACTACTGACCGTATGTTTCATATTCGTGATATCCCTGACTATGAGAACCTTAATAACTATTAATTATGGAAGAATCCTGAGACTAAGAAGGCAAAACCCAAAGGAAGAACACGGGGAAACGGCTGAAATGCAGAAGTTAAACCCGGGACCACACGAAAACGTCTAATCCAAGAAAGAGGAGAGACATTAGAAAACGAGTGGGTATAGAGGTCTCCTCTCGTCCGTGCTATGTCTAGTTCCCTCATTGTAAGTGTCGTTTACGTAAAACCGTGCGGTTACGACGCTACAACATGCCTTTCTTAAACAGCGCGGACGTGCGTGAACAAGGAAGGCATGAAATATGCTGTAACCTGAGACCTCAAACTAAATGATGTAGCATAAGTTATGTTTAAATGGTTATTTTAAATCTAATGTAGAATTAAATAATTGTTGAAGGAAATTAAAATAAAGTGTGTGTAACAGCGTATACTAAAGAGCATAATAAGAGACATTACTTAAAGTTAAAGGACTTAATCTCTTATATCATCGTTATTCTATAATAACTTAGAAAAAATTCCTGTGTTTTAGGTTTCCCAATGGAAATCCAATATATTTGAAACCAACATGATAATAATGTCGTTTTGTTAATATCAATATATATGTAATAATATTAGTGAATTTGTTTAATGTTGTCTTGTAGCGTAAAATTAACCATAAATATACCCAATAGTATTAACTATTATGTATTATGACTACTTGTTTTAAAGAAAGTGTTATTCTTCCTCGTTATCTTTATTACAGGAATTGGAATGACCTATCGGAAATCATTGATTACAATACGTAGTCCATGGCAAATACAACCTAGTAGCATTTATTTCCATCATCCCTCAACCAACGAAGAGTACTCACCATACATTAGAGGCAACGAAGCTAGGACGAAAATTACGGTTACCTTTTTGATCATTGTTCCTTGATCACAAACCATATTATATATCAGGTAACACTATCTAATAAATCTCAGTTTCCAGTGGATTATCGAACTATATAAACACATCAATTCTGAGAACCCCATCGACCAGTACAAGATATAAGTACATAAATATCATCCTTGATAATCCTTATGGATCCACGCACCATATAACTGTATAGTTATGATATTTGATGAACCCCAATTATTTACGTGTCACAGATTTACGTGTTGAATCCCTTTCGACCATTTCTCGGAATCCATCCTATCACCTCTATCAATCCCGAAAAGTTCCTATCTCTGTTATCCCATAAATGTTACGAGATAATTTCTGAAAAATGGACCTGGAAACAAACCACTGAATTACAGAAACCAAAAGTAACCCCAGTGACTAACCCCTCAGTGACAATATACTCCTCCCACAAGTTAAAAACGATACGTTGAAGGAACTACTAAAGTTTGATGTCGACCCATTCTAAATCCAAACATCAATTCCCCTGTGATTAACCAAAGAATCACGGCAAAAGCTAATAGATACAAGCCATGCACGAACAATTTTAGAAGAGAACTGTAATCTCTTAGTGCACGGACTAATAATTTTCTATGATAAATATATTCTCTATGTGCTTCAAAAAAGCCCAAGAATGAAATTCTAAGACGACATTCCACCCATCTATTACCGGCGTGATCCCAGTGCCAAAACCTTTAGCGATAATAAACTACCCCAAAATAACAGGTAACAAAAGACTCTAATATCAAAATTCCAAACACCTACAACTAGAAGTGTCTTCCCATTTGATATTTCGAGAAAACGATTCGTCTGACAGAAAGATTACCGTGCTAAAATTATTCTATGAAGAAATTACATTATGATTGTTTTAAATTTTTTTTTGCACAGGACGAAAATAGTGAAGGACCATAATTTACAACAGAAGGAGTGAGTACACTAAGAGACACGTAAGGTGGTGAAGTAGGTTTGAATTTGCATACGCCAAATTCTATTAATTTGGATAATTTAACAATTGCGATATCTTATCTTTACTATTATATAAAGAACTTACCTAATGGATGTGTTTTGAAATTTAACAATGAAAGTTCTGACTTAGTTTTTTATTTTAAATCATTCATATATATACATTCCTAATTGCTTAGATAGAGTTATGTGTAGTATTGTAGTATTACTCCATTAATTTACCGTAGATAGAAAGTATAATAATCCCATAAATAGCATTAGATATAAGACCTGCCCATTTCAATTAATATGATTATTATTACATTATAAATATCTTAAAATAGTAGTAGTATAGTCCCACCACATGCAACATTTCCCATGATAATGTTTAAAAGGTTGAAATTTTAGAAGCATTGAGTGTTAGATGTAGAAAAAAAATCTTTAGCGTAGTCGCTAAGCTGTAACCACAGGTAATCTTATTCCGGTGGAGGAACTACAGAAAAGGATATATAATAAAATAAGAAAAGTAATACAGAATTTTTTTAAGTACTCCTGATTAAGCTTAAGTAAAAGTATAAAATAATACAATGTCAATTAAAATTAAGTAGGACAAATAGTAAATAAATCGCGAATATTTGAAAAACCAAAGGGCAAGCAAATTCTAATGACGAGACGTCATTAAATATTGGGAAGGGTAATATATACCGTGAGTAATATGTGATATATTTAAAATATAGAAAAATAAAATTTTTTCCTTCTAAGTATGCTTCCAATATAAATGCCTCGTGGCATTTTAGACGTTTTGTTTTATATACATGAAGGGTGGAAAAGCTACCGGTCAAATTATAGCATCAATCAAGGAAGACGGTTTTGAATTTCGCGAAAATACTTGGCAATAAAAAATCACGAGACAATGTTTTATACAGAGTTTCACAGGAAGTTTCAAGTTATCATAGGAATATGAATGTCTAATCATCAAAATATTGAAAATAAATTATTGGACGGTCAGTTAGCATAATGATTTTAGGTTCTAAACATAATGGCAAATCAGCGGGCCCTCCAGAGAAGTTGGGCCGATCGTGAAAAGCTCTTAGGGCGCAGAATCTAGACTCGTATGATATAGTAATGAAAAAGTGTTTTTAGAGATACATTATGTTCCTACCATTGTGTAATCCACTCTGAAGCGATCATCCTGTTCGTATTACTTATATATGTTGCTGTATAGGCTACATGAAAGCGTAAGTTTCAATAAACCAATTGCCTTTCTATTTCTGTTGTTTTATTTATATGGCTGTATCTTAACGCAAGGTAGATGACTAGCTCAAATGTCTCCATTGGAAACGTTTCCAGGGAATATGATTTCTAATTAACACTAGAGGTAATCCTTAAGCAGATGACCCAATGAAGCATGGTTTCACTCCTGGATTGATGGTTAAAGAATTTCTATCCTATTATGGCTCCGTATTTTATCTTCTCTAACGGGAAGTAGAGCGGTCATTTTTCTACACCTCCGTTATACTCATCCCTTTCCCCCATTACAAATGATGCAGCCTTTACCGGCACAAGTCTACGGCTTTAGGTAAAACCTAAGCGGTACAAGTGGAACAATTCCATAACGGCGCAGTTGGCGCGATCCTTAATAATACAGCTTAAATGTTTAATGGCACAATTGACACGGTCATAAGTGGTACAGGGCCGAAAACCACACTAAATTCCCCCGGTACAAAATAAAGTCAAATAATTTTTCATACCTAAACCATTTTCAGACATTTTCCTAAAAAATTAACAGTATACACTACAATCGATTGTTTAAACTTAAAGGAAAATTCCTGCGGTTCCACAGACCCGGGTTCCAGTTCCAATTCTGCTGGCTTCTAGCCCACTTCAGCTGGTTCCAGTTCTCACTATGTCCGCTCCGATCCCAGTACCAAATCAGGGTCCGGTTCCGTCAGTCCTGGATCCCCCACTTCTGCCCTCCTCCAATTCCACACTTCCAATTCCACTAATTCCAGTATCTTTTAAGAGGCTTTTACGGGGTTGTTTTAGTAACTGCAACCATGGCCGCGCCCACACAATCTTCCCCACCCCGTTTCTTTTCTCATTCTTTTGTTTCAACCTGACTTGTTTGACTTTTTTTTCAAATAAATAGAAATACCCAAGCAGAATTGCTTAGTTTCTTTTCTCGTTCTTATGTTCCAACCAGGGTTGTTTGACCCATTAAAAAAAAAAGCAATATCGAAGAGGAATTCCTTTATTTCTTTTCTCATTCTTTTGTTCCAACCAGAGTTGTTTGACTTTTCCTTCAAATACCAATACCAAAGCGGAATTGCTCTGTTCGTTTTTCACCTTCTTTTGTTTCAACCTGGATTGTTTGACTTTTTTCCGAAAAATATCAATACCAAAGTTGCATTACTATGTTTATTTTCTCATTCTTTTGTTTCAACCTGAGTTGTTTGACTTTTTCAAAAAAATACACATAACCAAGCATAATTGCTTTGTTTGTTTTCTCGTTCTTATGTTCCAACCGTGTTTGTTTGACTTTTTTCCCTAAAAATAGCAATAGGCTACCAAAGTGGCAATGCTATGTTTACTTTCTCATTCTATTGTTTCAACCAGAGTTGCTCGACTTTAAAAAAAAAATACACATAACGAAGCATAATTGCTTTGTTTCTTTTCTTGTTTTTATGTTCCAACCAGGGTTGTTTGACTTTTTTTCCCGAAAAATAGCAATATCAAATTTGAATTGCTTGTTTCTTTTCTCATTATATTGTTTCAACCAGAGCTGTTCGACATTTTTCAAAAAAATACCAGTACCCAACCAGAATAAAAAGTATGATTTAGGATGGTAAGTTGTGCTCTTTCGTGGTTTAGCTTGTTTGTGTTAGCTTTGTTTGCGTTTCAAAGAATATTTTCGAAGAAGTTCTTTAGTTCTACTGTTTCGTACTTTAGCTTTTCAGTGTTAGGATGTTTAGTTGTGTTGTTTCTTAGTTTAAGTTGTCTGTGTTAGCTTTGTTAGAGTTTAAAAGAGGATTTTGGAAGAAGTTGTTTAGTTCTGCTGTTTCATGGTTTAGACTGTCTGTGTTAGCTTTCTTGGTGTTATCAGATGTATTATTGAAGTTCTACGTTTTAAAAGTAAGATTTAGGATGTTTAGATGTGCTCTTTCGTAGTTTAACTTGTCTGTGTTAGCGTTTCTGATAGTTCCAAGTGTATTTCGGAAGTTCTTCGTTTTAAACGAATGATTTATGATGTTTATTTGTGCTCTTTCGTGGTTTAGATTTTTTGATGTTTCAAAAAGTATTTTGGAAGAGGTTGTTTAGTTCAGCAGCCTCCTGGTTTATCTTTCTGGTTATTTCCTGGTCTTTGTTAGCTTTGTTCGTGTTTCCAAGTGCATTTGGAAGTTTTGGTTTGAAACGTGTGATTTAGGATGCCTACATGTGCTGTTTTGTGATCTAGCTTGTCTGCGTTAGATTTATTGGATTTTCCAAGCGTGTTTTTGAAGTTTTTCGCTTGAAACGTATGATTTAAGAGGTCTAGTTTTGTAGTTTCGTAGTTTAGCTTGTCAGTTTTAGCGGTGTTGGTGTTTCCGTGTGTATTTTGTTTGTTGTGCTGTTTCGTGGTTTAGCCTGTCTCTGTTAGCTTAGCTGGTGCTTCCAGGTCTATTTTGGAAGTTTTTTGTTTAAACGTATGATTTAGGATGTTTAGTTGTGTTTTTTCGTAGTTAAGATTGTCTGTGTTAGCTTTGTTAGTGTTTCAAAGAGTATTTTGGAAGAAGTTGTTCAGTTCTGCTGTTTCATGGTTTAGCTTGTCTGTGTTAGCTTTCTTGGTGTTTCCAAGTGTATTTTGGAAGTTTTTCGTTTGAAAAGTAAGATTTAGGATGTTTAGTTATGTTTTTTCGTAGTTTAACTTGTCTGTGTTAGCGTTTCTGATAGTTCCAAGTGTATTTCGGAAGTTCTTCGTTTTAAACGAATGATTTATGATGTTTATTTGTGCTCTTTCGTGGTCTAGCTTTCTGTATTAGCTTTGTTGATGTTTCAAAAAGTATTTTGGAAGAGGTTGTTTAGTTCAGCAGCTTCCTGGTTTATCTTCCTGGTTATTTCCTGGTCTTTGTTAGCTTTGTTCGTGTTTCCAAGTGCATTTGGAAGTTTTGGTTTGAAACGTGTGATTTAGGATGCCTACATGTGCTGTTTTGTGATCTAGCTTGTCTGCGTTAGATTTATTGGATTTTCCAAGCGTGTTTTTGAAGTTTTTCGCTTGAAACGTATGATTTAAGAGGTCTAGTTTTGTAGTTTCGTAGTTTAGCTTGTTTGTTTTAGCGGTGTTGGTGTTTCCGTGTGTATTTTGGAAGTTTTCATTTGAAACATATGATTTATGATGTTTGTTGTGCTGTTTCGTGGTTTAGCCTGTCTCTGTTAGCTATGTTGATGTTTCCAGTGTATTTTGGAAGTTCTTGTTTAAGACGTATGATTTAGGATGTTTAGTTGTGCTGTTTCGTAGTTTAGATTGTCTGTTTTAGCTTTTTTGGTGTTTCAAAGAGTATTTTGGAAGAAATTGTTCAGTTTTGCTGTTTCTTGATTTAGCTTGTCTGTGTTAGCGTTGTTGGTGTTCCAAGTGTATTTTAGAATTTTTCGTTTGAAACGTAAGATTTAGGATGTTTAGTTGTGTTGTTTCGTGGTTTAGCTTATCTGTGTTAGCTTTGTTGAAAAAAAATCTTGAAGAAAAATAGAATCTCGAAAAAAACATCTTGTAGAAAAAAACGCCTTGAAGAAAAGAAAAGAAATACTTTGAAAGAAAATGAAATCTTGAAGAAAAACATCTCTTAAAGTATTACATAACACTCACGTGTACGCTGCCATTACGCAACACCTGCATGTGCACTGTCATTATGTAACATCCCCGTGTGCGCCGTCATTACGCAACATCTACGTTTGCGCCGCCATTACGTTACATCCACGTGTGCACCGTCTTCAGTTACAACTCGGGGTTCCCCACTTGACTAGCCAGTCAAGCGAGATTACGTCATCCTGAACATAGGTAAGCAAAGAGGTGTACTATAGTGTTACGTAACATACGGGTGTACTATAATATTACATAACAAACAGATGTACTATAGTATTACGCAGGACCTAGGTGCGAGTAATAGCATCTGGAGGGACTAGCAACTTTAATAGTATACCCCCTATGGGTCTTTTGTTCCCTTTGGGTCTTTTCCAAGTGAGGATTAGGTCCGGATAACTATTTGATTGAAATAAAGTGAGCATACACTTGCCAGCTGAACTAGCACTTAGGAGAAAATAGTTATTGGGTCTCGGTTATAACTGTCCTTAAATAGTTTACTTTTACTGTACCAAAACTCCTATATTTTCTTATATTTTCAGTAAAGCGCTAGTTTTCTGTAATCCTGCAAACATATGGAAATATCACCAGTTCGTTTATTCGAACTAGTTTTATCGTTATATCTTAGATAGCCTGTGAAACAATAATTATGTTCGCTTTAAGTTTCATCCTCGCTCTTTACTTCCCTCGGAAAATTTGTTTTTGAATTAATTGCCATCAATCATTCAGGCAAAACTGGCTTTCCTCAAGTTATGCATGTGATAACGAGATTCGAAACAATGTATATATAATTTGGGCTATATAAGGGACCATCAGGTGGGAGGGGAGATGTCGCGTATGAATGAATGAATGATTTTATTCAGTGATTAAACCCGTACAGAGTATTTCACTATTTAATCTACAAAATATAGCATAAAATATCAAAAACTGAGAAACACAAGCAAAATACTAAACACCACACATAAATAAGGAAAAGGAAAAACGATAAATTGACAACAATTATTAGCACTTAATAGTAATTAAATGAAGGATAAAAAAAAAAAAAAAAAAAAAAAAAAAAAAAAAAAAAAATCATACAATATCTAGTCTCTTTGTTCGGTTCAAGTATTCCAAAACGGCATACCGAGCCTCATTGATGAACCAGATAACATTAATATTAAAATTATTAGAGGAAGAAAAACCTTATAATTTATATTGCATTTCAGTTCTTTCATTTTCAAAAAATTCACACTCAAACAGATAATAATATAAAGAGTCCTCATTCCCGCAATCCCATCTGGAGAAATTGTTTTTATTAATTATATATAGAAATTAATTTAAATTACAGTCGCAAGTTACAATATGTGTCAGTTTATAATTAGGAGAGAGGTCTATAACTACAGGAAGGTAGATATGATCAGTAAAAAACTGAAGGGTCCAGGGCTTAACAGCTTGGCAAAATAGCTCATACCATTTCATATATAGGTTTTTACGTAAGGTTTTCCGGATTTCCATTAAATTATTAGATGTAGAAAGGGAATTACCGAAAAGAGAATTTACTTGCGAGTCTGTATAATGTGAATGATAATTTAAATTATAATTATTTAAGCTATTGAGGGGTGCCCAGTAATCGGGCATTCCTATCTTTAGATATCTGGTGAGAGATATCTCTTTGGCTCTAAAATCGATAGGAAGGCATCCCGCTAAAGCCGTTAGATGTCGCGTATTGTGAAAAAAATGACCATGATATTTGGCAAGAGCATAAAATAACGATCCTAATGTTACTGCTCTTTTTGTTTCATATTTTTTTCTTCAGAACAGCCGCTAAACTACGATGTTACCCCCCAAAATTTCCTAATTGGTGATTGCAGGTCTATTTTACTTACTGACTGCCTATCGAAACATTTCGATCGAAATTTTGTATTATTTAAGGCAAATTCGAGTAAATAAGCCGTTCGTTGCTCATGAAGCATTGAAGGAAAACAGTCAAAGTTTAACGTAAAGAAAAACGTAAAAAGCAAAGTAACGTAAAAATAACGTAAAAAAAGTCAATGTGTAACGTAAAGATAATGTAAAAAGTAAAGTAACGTAAAAATAACGTAATCAAGTCAAAGTGTAATGTAAAGAAAACGTAAAAAGTAAAGTAATGTAAAAGTAAGCCTGTTTTTTAAACAACGCTCTTTTTTAATATCACATTTGGGTTAGGTACAACTGGAGAATTACGGCTCTTGTGAAGGAAACACTAATACATTTCTTTTAATAAACGACAACACAATTCGATTCCCCAATCGACGCTCTTTCCAAATATAAAAAAAACGCTGACAAAATCCCCCTCCCCTAATAGTTCAGATATAGCCCTGGGCTATATACCGAACTACAAGAAAACACAATACCTTAGAAATCCTTACTATTTATCATTTTTCTATTAAGCTATGTATTAACCCAGCTGATCTTAATTCTGTTGTAATGAGATGATGCTTTTGAAGGGTATAAAATACAAATACCAAATAACAAAAAAAAAGCGACGAATCAAGCGACGAATAACAACGTAGAAATGTATTTTTTAGGAGGGGGGAGAAATATACATTGGGGGAGGGGGGCACTATGGGCTACCATTTTGATGATGGTAACCGTTACGCTTGGAAAGACTGTTGATTGGGAAATCGAATGGAACTGTTATTTGTTTTTGTTGTGTGTCCTCTGAAGAACTGTAGTTCTTCAGTGGTACTTTAGGAATATTAGGGATTTTACTTCCAGAGATTAGTTCCGAGTTCCGAGTTCTTTGTTTAACAATAAAAACTATAAACAAAAAACTACTTAAACACAATCTCCCCCATAAGGCTCCATGGCCGGGAAATAACAGGGGAGACAAACAATACCAACACAACAAAAATATATAAACAAAATCCAAAAAAATCCAGTCCCCCACCTTGATAATCCCCAAAATGACAAGCTAGGCAAGGGGTAGCGCATGATTTCATCAACTTAATTAAATATTCAAATCAATCCAGAGACAAAATTATATTAATTTTGTTTTATTCGAAGGCCATTTTTTCCATTGTTTGGTCTATTTCCTCATTTTTCATTTCGTATTTCCGAACAAGGTTACCAGTTGATCAAGGAATTGATGCTTAAATTTCAAAAATGTAAACAATAGGCTTAATCAGTTTAATTGCTTAACGGTTGTCTTTGTAAAACGATTTTATTTCTGTAGCAAGCAAATGGAATGTATATTTTTGCTCAACCTGTAGCCTAAGCAACTCAAAGCAACTGCAGCAATAATTACTTTCATGTCTGCGCGTTGAGGCGAAGAGCTGCACTTCCAGAACCTATAGGGCCACCCTTGGAATAGCTGGGGGAAATTTGCCAACAAGCATGTAGCTTCCAAAAATTTCTAAGATCCCCTCCTAGGCACTGGCCAGGGAAATCTTCAGGGGACAATTTGCAGAGGGATTACCTACTACAGAAAAGCACTAAAAATCTTAGATTTTTGGACACCCGGAAGCTGTTGATCAAAACATAACTCCAGCTTTCGTTTAAACGAATAGTTTCCAAAACAAACACTTCTCAAATACATGTTTCAGGTTAAAAAATAAAGTAAGTGATGAAAGAACAGTGCTATCTTCAAAGTGATCATAGAGTTCCTTCGATAACAGTTACAATAAAGTTAGAGTCGAAAATAAAGTAAGACACATAAACATACAGTGCAGATACAAATTAAATAAAATCATTGATAATATATATTAATAAATATTTTCATACAAATAAGCAGTCATATCAGTTAAAATCTAATGACGATTCAAATAATAGTAGTTTTCTCTTGGAAACAAAAGGGATAATGCAAGTCAAGCAAAGCTAGTATCATACTCATTTCTTTTAATGGCAAAATTCATGTTCAAGAAACTATAGTTTCTAAAAGATTTACATAGACAAATGCTTGCTCTCATTGTTACCAAAGTATTATTATTTCCAGAAAGACAATAACCCATCTCTTCTGAAACATTTCAAAAATACAAAAGGAACCTTTTTCAACGGATTTCTTGTCGGCTTTTGTTTCCTTTAAGAAAAAAAGTCTTAAGAAAGATTTCCGTCGGTAACTTTTATTCTCCTTTCTGATATTAAACATCTCACTTATCTTCACACTTCAAACGGTCAGCTGATTTCTAACAGCTGTTGACTTGATGAGTTTGCTGAAGCAGAGGAAAAGAACTAATATTGTCCTTACATTAAAAGATTGAACAAAAGTGTCAGAAAAGAGGAGATTTATTACAATCGATAAGGAGGAAGCTAAAATGAATGTCTGCTTGTAAGATGGCCAATAGAAGCAACCTTTTTTTATTTTGTATTTTATGATGATGTAGGCTTGTTTAACTCGGTAGAATACATAGAAAACAAACAAACCCGAAGCTTTGGAACCTCTGAAATGTCTATATTTAACTATATGATAAGTATATATGTTTTGCTGCCCCTCCCCTCCACTCCCAGAAAATTTTCGTTGTTTAAAAATACAAATCTGCAAGTCCCGAGCTAATCAAACACCTATGATCATATATGTACCCATTTTCCATTATGAAATCCATGTGTAAATAAAGGCGATTTGCTTAATTTACCTCTCTTGTCGCTGGAATTATAGGGGCAATGTCTTCCCATAGGCATATTTGCTGAGCATTTCGACCATTTCAAGCAAAATGCATATCTCAAAATGTTGACAGGATGTCTATGAAATTGCAAGGGGTGGGCAGGAAAAAAAAATTACAGGAGGGGGGTCTGGTTGCCCTCCAGTCCCTTTCGGCTCTTAAAACAGCACTAAAACTTCGATTCTCCAACTTCAACAGTCCAGTTCCGTTCCCAGGATTTTACAGATATGGTATTTTGATAACCTAGATCAACATAGTTTCTTTCGAGTTAGCTCTACCCTTTCCTAAAAGTCATAATTCAATATCCGCTTGTCCTCTCAACAATTTCAGAAAGTTTCAACTTAATGCTCTAAGCCGTTCCTGAGATAATGCTGATACGTCATTTCGACAACTTGGATGCACATATTGTCTTTCGCTTTACATCTATCCCTATCCCCAAATAAAAATTTAAAGACCAATAAAAATTAAAAAAAAATTAAAGGAAAATGAGCTGTAGTGGGCAATGGAGAGAACTAAAAGTAACTAAATTTAAAATATCAGCACGAAGGGAAATGGTGTCAATAGGAAGGATAGAAAAGAACGAGAGAGAAGGGAATAGATACAGGGAGAGAGGGAGTGAGAGAGAAACAGCAAGAGAGAGAGAGAGAGAGAGAGAGACGAAAACATTTTTGGTGGAACATTTTTTGAAAATTTTTAATTAATCAATCAGAAGGAAAGATTTAAGGTTTGAAATTAGAGAAGATAAAAGGTTGGAATGGCGGCTTTTCTATCTGTAAGATAAATATGGCAAAAGATACACATATTATTAAACAAACATCATATTATTCATCATATTAGACAGCATTATATTATTAGACAAACATTGGGAACAAATAAGTGTTGGTACAAAATTTTCCAACCAACTTCTCGCCAAATTAATTTCCTACTTCTGTGGTATAAGTGTGAGGTTAAAACCAAGCAAATATATATCGTTATTGCATTTTGCCTTTTTATGTCGACAAGCGTGACTCAGGCATAAACAGAACAAAACTTGAAAAGGAAAAGAATCAAACTAAAACAATAGCTTATAAGTTTCACCAAAACTTTCCACTGAAACAAGAAAATAATTTTTAAATAGGTTATAAAAAATGTTAATTATTATTGATATATGTTTGCTATCTCGTATCTTTCGGTGAATTAGAAAACGTGGTGAAGGTGAAGGGGGTATGAAAGAACACATACCTTAATGAGTGGTTTAAAAAAGATACAATTAGAATCCAGACTTTCAAAAGAACCCTTGTACAGTTTTTTTCCCAATGCATATATTTCATGAAAACGTAAAAATATGACTAAAAATCTTACTGAAATATTTGTTCTGAATTTTATACATTTTTTTTAATAAGACCAAGTTTTCGATCCCCTCAGAGAAGGAGATTAGCTGCATATCTTCTTCTTTATAGGTAGGACAGAGTTGTTGATTAAAACACAATCCCTTAGGAAAGATTAATTAAGACAACTAGAAAACCAACTAAGACGGAAAAAGGGATTGTCTAAAGAAATTTGTCACAAGAAAATAAACTCTAGCTGAGCCCGGGGGGATAACACTCCGAGTAGGAAAAGACAAATAAAAGTAGAGATGTTCTGTATTAACTAGTTGCAAAGAATTGACCTGAATATACTTACCAACTCATCGTTTACCCCAAAATTAAATGATAATTGAAAAGTGGCATAATTGGAGATGGTATCCAATTATGTATATTTGATTTCCTTGTAGCTAGGACAGCTGTACTCGCCATTCCTTGTGAGTCGTCATGACAGTGGTATTGACTTTGAGTTTATATTTCCTGTACAAAATATCGAGCAAGTCAACACCATTGCTGATATACGGTAGCTGGGATTCAGCTTTATCTATCTACCAAATTATATTTGGAACTTTGCCTTACGATTTTTCATGAGCATGTGAAATTAGAGAAAATTTCCAATTTTTTAACAAGTTTAGATCATTATCTAAGAAATAATCTAAACAATATGATGATTCTTCTCGGTAAATGTGTACATCTGAAACTAATGAATCCAATTATATAAGTAGATCACTCTTCTGGCGAAAGTTACAGCTGCAGACTTGTCACAAAATCATATATTCCACTGAGAGTATGAAGCTTAATGATGGGGGTTTGGAGACGAGCAGGTAGTTGGGAGACAAATAGTGGAGAAGAGGTTCCATCTCAATAAATTAAGGGACTAACAAGCAAAAAAGCAGCCTGCTAATAATGACTTTAGGAAAGTCATTTAATAAATTATTTTTAATGAATTTTTAGCAGCCTCCTAAAAATTCAAAAATGAATATCTGATTGTGACGATGATTTATTTACTTTAGTAGTTGTATCAAGTCTGAGATGCAAAGTTTTACTTTATTGCAAAATAAATAGCTACCTTCACATATCCTTAAAATGTTCTGTCCTTTTTGTTAACTTTTTCTGTAATTTTTGCTAGCATTTTTTTTTATCAAAAGTCAAGATGAAAGCTCGTAGAACTTGAGACTGTGCTTTGAATGATCCCTTGCTTGAACCTGCTTAATGCTATGTCGCGCGGAGAAAAAAAAAGAAGAAAACGTACAAAGACTAACAAACAAAATAAATCATTCAGGAACCACCTCTAGTAAAGTTTGGTTTTTGATTTTTTTTTGATTTTTTTTTATTATTATTATTCATGGATACAAAATCCACGCTGAAGTATAGTCAAAGATAACAAATCACTAGTAAAGTTTTTATTCTGATTTGACCTCTTCTTCGTGTGCTTTTTGCCCACTTCTCAGATATTTTTTTTTTTTTTACTATTATCTTTTCCTATTATAAATGTGCTAATGGCAATGTTAAGAATTTTCAAAGGGAAACGTGCTGAATTTTTTTCTCACTGTCGTATATACTTTTCTTGAAATTGCATTGTTATTAGTATTTTTACTAGTAATTAGTATTTTTTTTTCAACTGATAGGAAAAGTGGATCTTGGAATTGAGATAACTATGGCAAAATTATTAATTCTGGCGGAGTTATCAGGTGTTTGTTGTTAATGCTATTTTTTGGTAAAATCAGTAGATTTGTAATATCAGTTTTACAAAAAGACTAAAATTTTGTAATTTATCTTGTTTACCAAATTTTATTTACAAATTTGTATTGAATTTACAAAATATTTGCTGCTAATTTACTAATTTTAGAAGAGTTTACTATTTTTTTTACGCAGAATCATTTCAGCATTAGAAATAAATTAGGCAAAATCATAGATCTTCTTTGTTTATTAAATCTGCTGTAAACCAATTGTAATAATATTTTAGAAATAATAGATATTACATGTAAAAATGCGAAACATTATGCTTAATGGTATTACAAGTTCTTTATCTGCTGTAGCTACTGCTGAAATCATAAACTAACTGGAATACCTTCTTTATTTTCCTTACATAAAGAATAACTCCACAAATATTTTACAGGATCTCCCCCCCTCAAAAAAATATTTGCAGTCTTTAATGACACAAATCTATTGGAATATGGAAGCGTGCAAGTTACCTTACATGACCCCGAATTTACACGAAGTATTTTTTGTGTATCAAATTATTGGTTCCTCAGTAGAAAAAGAATATTAATTGCTCACGATATTATCAAATCAATTTTATTCTGCCCTTCCTCATGAGAATTCTGTGTTACATTGTCACGCTTAGTAAAAATGACCTGTATGTATTGATCATACATAGCATACTCTTTTTCTTTCAAATGTCAGAATTTTCTTTTAAACAATAAAGGTATTTGCTCAAGTACACAGAAATACTTTTTATTTCGTTTCCAAACTGCATAAAGTATAAATACTACGTAGCCTACTCATCTCTGCTATAGGCTAAAATTGCAAAATGTAGATTACAATATCCTTTTATACTCTTTTGGAGCCAAGGAGCCGCGCGAGGAAAATGTTGATATATGAGGTTTTTTGGTGATTAGTTTCAAAAAACCTAAAAAAAAAACTGTTTTTTCAAAAAAAAGTAAAGAGCCATAACAAACTCTAGACCAGCCGAAATGAAGTCTTAAAATAATTCAAACTAAAAGTTACCAGAAATTACAATTAAAGAATCAACAAATGATTTTTATACGATCCTAAAAAGGCAAATCCCCAGATTTACCGCTCAATCACTCGGACTATCTGTCTTGTCTTTTTTCTACAATTAGCCATGTTTTGATGCCTACTGCAAAATACTTGATTTTCAATTCAAGTATTGAATTCATCCCTTAATTCTATGACTATCTACCTTAGTTCTGCCCTAGGAATGACCTATGGATGGATGATGGATAGACTTATCTATCAACAAATGGAATGACATCATTTTAATACAATCCTAACAAGGGCTTATCCCAGATTTGCCTCTCAGTCACTCGGACTATCTGTCTTTAATTTTCCTACAATTAGCCACGTCTTGATGCCTACTGCAAAATACTTGATTTTCAATTCAAAATGAAATAAAATGAATGAAACATGAAACGAACAGAAAATAAATGATTATTTCAAACATAAATATAATAGATATTGATGTAGATTAATAAATAAATATTAAAACGAGTAAAAATTAAACTGATTATTCAAGTCAAACTTAAATGAACAAAAAATACTTCAAGCAGGAGTTTAGCTACTGCCTCCTCTAACCATAAGAGTTCTAAAGCCTGTTGTGTCATTTGTGTTTTATTGAAAAATATTTGTATTTACAACAGTGTGTTTTGTTTTTCACAATATTGACGACAAATAAAAAGTAAAGTCTATATAATAATCAAGATAACTAGAAAGAAATAATGAAAATAAATGGAGTATTTAATATATAAAAACATTATTCCCTGAAAACTCCGAAATGAAAGATTTTTTTTTTCACTTAAAAAAAATAATGAAAAATGTAAAAAAAAGTTTGTACAATTAAATTTGTTTTCAGTAAAGCGCTCCGACCAATTTTCAACACCCCCTTTAAACATACCCTGAAAGTTAGCTAGATATATATCCTGAAAGCCGTTTTTATATATCATTTTTGATACAGTGGAATCACATAGTGCCTTTTGATTTAGTTTATCATACCCCTCAACGTGCTTCAAATTTTCACCTCAATACCCCTAGCCTATTCGGATACACCCAGAATCAAACATTTCCCCTTTTCCTAATGATAAATCCTGCATGCAAACAATGGGCAAATTGCATAATTTACAACCCTTTCCCCGAGGCTGGGAGAGCATGGTATCCCTAGATGCATAGCTATTAGACCCTTGGACTAGTTTGAACAAAAAGAAAATTTTAAAATTTCGGTCAGTGTTGAGCAGAGGGAGCAGCTAAAAGGGAGGGAGGGGATAGGTTGGTTGCCCTCAAATCTTTCCTCAACATCCCCTCAACATACTCTTAAAGTTGAACTTAATATCTTCAGCCGTACCTTAGATATTGCTGATATTCCCTTTAGACAAACAGCAAGCACATAGTGTGTTTTGATCGTGTTCGGAGTCCCTTTCAATATTTCACTGAAATTTCATTTTTATACCTTAAGCCTTTTTGTAGACCCATTATCCATCATGTCCCCTTTCCAGATAAAAAAAAACATTTTATGTTAAAGCCCTTGCCCCGGGGGCTATGGAAATAATAATGTATTGAAACCTTATAGCCCTTTACAATAAGCAACGCTATAGCATTGCTTCTGATCAGCAAGTAGCAGAAGGTTTAAGTATCTAATCCGATACAATTGTCAATGACGAATGCAAAAAATCAACGTTATATAGTCGATAAGTGGGTGCAACATTGTCATTTCTTCAAGCTTTCTAACAGTCTATCTAAATCGACGAAAATTCCCCTTAAAATCAATAAAAATTACGAAACGCTCCAAAATTATCCACCCGTAGTGCAAATCAAAGGAAACTGAACAATGTGTAATATTCTTTTGTTCACAATTGTTTCACCTTTTGCTGTTCAGTTTCTAATCCCTAAGAATCGACGAAAAGATGATATAATTGATTGCGTTTTTGAAATTCTCTTAATCCATTAGAAAATTTGCTGCATTATGTATATTTTCTATGAATGGATTCGAATGTGTAATAAACAGGGTTGCCACCCTATTCCTTTTCGGACTACTAGTGAGGAAGCAGTGTGCGGTATCGTATGACTCAATTTTTACCTCGGGTAAATATAGGCATCTAGCCAATGGGAATGCACCCGTGCCGGTAGTTCTCTGTCACTTGTTTGAATAGACAAAAAAATCAATTCGCTAAACAGAGAAAAATCTGTCGAAGCACCAGTGGGAACTGAACATACTGTCTCCCACGGCAAACTGAATTTTGAAGTTCTACTGCCTCTTCACAAAATTTTTTTCTTTCTTAGATCCCCTAGATCTTACTTGGTAGGATTTTCAAATGGCCTATGATAGCACAGTGGGACTGATCTGTGATTAGTAATACGGGAATCCGGGATCAATCATAGGTGCTGAAGGGCATGGAATTGCGCGTAGATTATGCATCAGGGTCTACAAATAGTCAAACCGGAAGGAGAAGAAATTATGGAAGATCTTGCTTCTGCTACATGTATAAAACTTGATATAAGATATATTATTGTTGACGGTAAGTTTTATATGTGAATATTGATGAGACATTCAGAACTTAGACATCTTTAGGGAACAATCCCATTGATAAGAACCATCAGTGTCTAAAGAAAAAGACTTGCCACGTTATCTCCATGACTAAATGTATGATAATCAAAAACGTCATAGAACAAAGAAAATATACCAATTTGCTAACTGCTTTCGCAAAGTTAAAGATCTAGTTGCTGAGATGAGCATCTTCCATGGATAAGCTATAAAGTATAAGATTTTGGATTATAATAATAGATTTATGATTTTTTTTCAACGAAAATATTGAAAAAAATCATCTTAATTACATAAGAAAATCCAACCGAATCCCCCTTGCACAAGTATCCAAAATTTGCCCTTGAAGGGAGAAAATGAGGAGGAAAATCGATTTTTGTGTTTATGACTATTTTGAAGTTTAAATAGTCGTTTCCTATCAAATCAAGCATCTTGATTCCGAATCTGAATTCAGGTTTTTATTTTTCCGAACCCTAATGCCCATTTCTACCATAAAATGATCGGGAGGATGGCTAAAACTTGAAATTAAGATGTTGTTGCATTGTTTGATCGTTTTCTATGAAATCCGTGGTGACAAATACGAAAATGAAGTTAACAACTTGATTTTCCATAGTCAAGTACCTCGTCTTGCCTAAAACGGTTGTAAAAGTTGACCTACATAAACTAGTTATTTTAATCATTTTTGGTTGATTCACCATTTCCTATCAAGCTGGGAATGGCGCCTAGGAATATGAGTCTCAAACAGTTTATTTTCAAACCAGTATTCCAGAAACCCCTTCCCCCTCCCATTTGCAATTTGGATTCCTGAGTGCCATTCTTTGGGTGATCTAATCACTCGGGCTATCTAACATAGTACTAGCTAGATGGCTGGGTTCAAGGCTATATAGAAGGTTTTTGCCGTTTACCTTTGATCAGCCGCTTTACTGAAAGGCAAAGTGTATCATTGATGCAGAGCCTGCCACAAGTGCTCCATAAGTGATTTCACACAAGCATGAGTTTCCTAGGAGCCATTGGCTTCCTTATTGCTGACTTGGGACTCTTGAAAATCCTAAGTGAAGTGTACGCGCCTAACACTCTTCGTAGTATGTCACAAGGCAAAGCTGTCTCGTGCTGTCCGAGGCCATGGTCTGTTGAAGATAGCACTTTATGCAAACTTTTATCATGAAAACTGAATAAAAAAGTTTTTTATGGCAATGACGTGCTACCAGAAGCCCTTGAAAAGGCAAGACAGGCGTGCTAGTCTCCAAGTTCTCAGGATTCCAAGTTGGTTCAGACACTGAAACTAAAGATAGGCAGTTCTAGACTAGGATAATCGTTCGTTTACACTATGAACTATTTCATGAATAAGCTCTGCTGCTTCCGACACCTGCGCTTCGTTGATGGTATCTCAACCATCAACGAAGCGCATGTGTCGGAAGCAGCAGAACTCATTTATGAAATAGTTCATAGTGTAAAAGAACGATTATCCTAGTCAAGAACTGCCGATCTTTAGTTTCAGTGTCTGAACCAACTTGGAAGCCTGAGAAAGAACCTGAGAGCTGAACAAAGTGCCAACCTTGATTTTTATCTATATTCGTTGTTAGAAATGCTTCTTTATTTTTTGCTTCTGGCCACAATCTTTACACGAAGTTTACTTGGCTGTTCGTGCACTCGATTTTTCAGTTGAGGAAAGACAACCCAGAGCAGTACAGAACGTAATAGGAATACCTGTTTATCCAGAGAACTGGCACCTACTGGGCTGCCCTTTCTCCTGATTTGGCGATCGGACAAATGTTAATAAGAAGTATGGAAACGAGGAGCGGTCTAACGAGAGGTAGAGGCATGGCTAAATTTTAGCGGGCAATTTGGAGATCCGCTATGCCTACTTTGGTTCTTGTTAATGAATGCACGCAGAACCTGACTGGTTTTACACAGTTGAATTTTAAAAATCACGCAGAAGTGATATCTTCGAGGAAAGCTAGATATCTGGTGGACATTGAAAAGATAGTTCGATACATTGAGCCCATAGAACCCTTCAGGCAGGGTTCACAGCTGTTTAACGTGGTTACTGGTGTCTGTGCTTCATCATCTGTAAACACAGACGTTTATCCCAGATCTGTGGGATAAATGATACTAAAGAAAATGGAAGCGAAAGACATTAACAAATATGCTTTCAGGAGAAAGGAGAAAGCTGTAACTATGGCTGAGAAGTTATCCGTGGTGATAGAAATGCAAAAGAAAAATGGTCGATCCAGCTCTAATCTTCCAACGTCTAGCCATGGTGGTTAGCACCAGTGGTTCTGACTTGAACGAAGTTCTGTCGTCCTAGCTCCGTACTTTTCCACCATCGCTCTTTAGTTAGTTCGAGGTGATTAGGAAAGCCGACAAAGCATCTCTAACAAATGCACTGATCAAAATTGAAGGAATCGATGGTCGAGTGACATTGCCAACCTTCCAGAGAGTTTTGGACGGTGGCTGGCCAGTCCACAAAATCCCGTGGAATGCCAGATCCGTATACTTTGAGGTGGCAGCATACGTTGATTATTTCACAAGGAATTTCGGAAAAGCAGCAGTAGTTCTGACTCTTCCACTGATACACCAACGACAAAAAATTGCCCACAGCTGAAGAGAACCAAAGGTTTGTTTGTGTCCAACGATTGAATTCTCTCCTGAGATTAAGATCGTCAAGCAAGGAGGATTTTTTAAGGAATCTTTAAAATAAAACCGCTTCATCGACCTACTTACTGAAAGACTGGCAAACTCAGGATGTAAAGTTCTAAATGGTCAGGATCATGTCTATGTCTTATTTGTGCAAACCGCAGTCAGTTGCGCTGAAACTTTATCGACCACTTTGATTGGGAATTTTACCGAACTGTTTATCCTTCTGCTGTACCATGCCAAGCTTGATGCATTTGATCTCTTTATGCAGACATACCCGCATTAAAATAATACACGAGCGTACGACACAAAAAGAATCAAGAACAAACTAGGAACCGAAGCAGTAGAAAATCTACTCGTTTGCCACGCAATGCCTGTCTGTGGTACAACATCTAGACTTGACGGCATAGGGAAATCAAAAGCGGTTTCCTTGTCATTTAAACAAGGAATTTTTAAAGATGCTTGCAAGATCTTCATGACACAAGGATCCAACCACCACGAGATCGCCGCAGCTGGAGAGAAGGCTTTGCTCTGCATATACAAAGGGAAAAGTAATGCGAAGACCCTGAAGGGTGTCAGGGTGCAAGCATTTACAATACGGGTTGTAAGTGCAAATGCTTTCGTTCAGGCAGAGCCGTTTCCGCCGACTTCGGCTGCCGCAAAGTACCACTTTTACAGGTGCCATTTGAAAATAATGAAATGGCAAGACGCGTTCAATTTGCTAAAGCCTGAAGAGTGGGGTTGGCGCTTCTCTTTGTCACAGAATATGTATCTTACCCTTACAACAGATACTTCACCAGCATCGGCAAAATTTTCTGATGGTGCCAGTGCACTAGCGGGTGTGAGTCTCTCAGATGCAGCTGCAACTGGAACGGTTTGTCCTGTAGCTTTTCCTGCGGGAGAGTAAAAGGGTGATGTATGCCAACGCTGCAGCAAGACAAAATGAGGACGATAAAGAAGACGAGCAGGAAGAAGAATTCGCTATAGGTTGTGCTTCGTGATTAATTTACCTGAGTTCTAAACGTTCTTTTTTATACCTGATTGATCTGAAGTTTTGATCTCGATGAAAGAAGTGGTTTTAAAGATGTTATAGTTAGCAACCCCTCATATTACAGGCCTCTTAGAGGTAGAAACCAAGTAAATAATAAAAACAGCACAGCTTTTTGACCTCATATTTGGCAATACACAGCTTTATCATAGGCAGTGCAATAGCACTGCCTAAGTAAAGAACGATGATGGCACAATGTATTATTATTTTGTTTTCCATACCCGGGCAGTTCGTATCGAAGGAGTTGTCGTAGAAACTTGAAAAAGGGCTCTTTCGATTGGAAATTCAAAGGGCTAGTGCCCTTTTTAATAGTCGAAAGTGATTGGATGGCAACTACCCCCCCCCTACGCAACTCATTCCCCCAAACACATCCAATCAAAATTTTGAGATAGCCATTTTGTTCAGCGTAGTTGATTTCCAGATAGAAAATATATTTTTGAGGAGTACACTCCCCCAGAACCCTCAGAGCAAAAGTTTTAAGTTATGCCTTGAGGGCATATAAGGACAATGTTGGCACAATGTATTATTTGTTTTTTTCCTTTAGAGCAGGGAATTTCGTATCGAAGAATTTGTCGTAGAAACTTCGAAAAGGGCTGATTCATTTGTAAATTGGAGTGGCTTGTGCCCTTTTTAATAATCGAAAGTAGCTGGAACGCAACTAACTTGCTGTCCATACTCAACATTTCCCCTAACAAATCTGATCGAAATTGAGGGAGTGACATTCTTTTCATCGCAAAGTATTTCTAGAGGCAAATTATGTTTTTGAGGAGAGTACTTTCCCACAGCCCTCAAGGTAAGGGTTGTAAGTTATGCCCTGGGGGCATTTAAGGTTTATTATAGAAGGCTTTGTCGTAGAAATTTCAAAAAAGGCTAATTTGATTGGAAATTCAAAGGGCTAGTGCCGTTTTTAATATCGAAAGTGAGCGGAGGGCAACTAGCCCCCCCCCTACGCCCATCATTCCCCCAAACACATCCAGTCAAAATTTTGAGATACCCATTTTGTCCAGTGTAGTTGATTTCCAGATAGAAAATATGTTTTTGAGGAGGACAGTCCCCCACAACCCTCGGGGCAAGGGTTTTAAGTTATATAAGAACGATGTTGGCAAAATGTGTTATTTTATATTTTTTTCCTTTAGAGCAGGGCACTTCGTATTGAAGAAGTTGTAGAAACTTTGAAAAGGGCTCATTCAACTAACCCCCCTCTCACACTTACCTTTTCCCCAAAGACGTCCACTCAAAATTTTGAAATAGCCATTTTATTCAACGTATTTTTCAGTTCTTGAAATTAGGTCTTTGAGGATAACAACCTCCTCCCCACAGCCTTCAGGGCAAAGGTTGTAAGTTATGCCCTTGGGGCATAAAAGGTTTTTATAGAACGCGTTGTCGTAGAAACTTCAAAAAGGCCTCATTCGATTAGAAATAGAAAAATAGTCGAAGTTTTTCGACTTTTTAATAGTCGAAAGTAATTGGAACACAACTAACACCCCTTCCACGCCCACCATTTCCCCAAACACATCCAATCAAAATTTTGAGATAGTCAGTTTGTTCCACGCAGTTTAAAGTTCAGAGAATTATACCGTTGAGAAGGGCACTCCCCCAACAGTCTTCAGGGCAAGGGGTTTAAGTTATGCCCTGGAGGCATATAAGTTTTTATGGAAATGTTTATCCTATAAACTTGAAAAAGAGCTTGTTCGATTTGAAATTTAAAGGGCTAGTGCCTTTTTTAATAGTCGAAAGTGATTTGAGGGCAACTAACTTCCCTCTCTCGCCCACCGTTTCCCCAAACACATCAAATCATAATTTTTAGATAGCCATTTTGTTCAGTGTTGTTGATTTCAAGATAGAAATTATGTTTTTGAGGAGGACACTCCCCCGCAGCTCTCAGGGCAAGGGTTGTAAGTTATGCCCTGGGGGCATATTAGGTTTTATAGAGCATGTTGTCGTAGAAAATTCAAAAAGGGCTCATTCGATTGGAAATTGAAATGGCTAGTCCTTTTTACTAGTCAAAAGTGATTGGAAGGCAACTAACACCCTTTCCACGCCCACTATTTCATCAAACATATCCAATCTAAATTTTGAGATAGCCATTTCGTTCCACGCAGTTTAAAGTTCAGGAAATTATACCTTTGAGCAGGATACTCCCCCCACAGTCTTCAGGACAAGGGTTATAATTTATGCCCTTGGGGCATATGAGGTTTTTATTGAAATCTTTGCCGTAGAAACATGAAAAAGGGCTCATTCGATTGGAAATTCAAAGGGCCCTTTTAATAGTCGAAAATAATTTGAAGGCAACTATCCCCCCTCTCACGCCCACTTTTTCCCCAAACACATCCAATCAAAAGTTTTAAATAGCCATTTTATTCAACGTAGTTGGAAGTTTTGAAAATTAGGTCTTTAAGGATGACAACCCATCGCTTCCACAACCCTCAGGGCAAGAGCTATAAGTTATGCCTGTAAGGTTTTTATAGAAAGCGAAGTTGTAAACACATCAAAAAGGGCTCATTCAATTGGAAATTGAAAGGGCTAGTGCCCTTTTAATAGTCGAAAGTGATTGAAAGGCAACTAACCCCCCCGCGCGCCCCCACCATATCCACAAACACAAACAATCAAAATTTTGAGATATCCATTTTGTTCAACGTAGTCGAAAGTTCTGGAAATTAGGTCTTTTAGGATGATAAACCACTCAGAGCCCTCAGTGCAAGGGTTTTAAGTTATGCCCTGGGGCATATAAGGCTTATATAGAAATTGGCTGTAAAAATTTCAAAAAGGGCTCATTTGTTCGGAAATTGAAATTGCCCTTTTTTAATAGTCGAAAGTGAGTGGAGAGTACCCCCTCTCCCACCCACCATTTCCCCAAACACGCTCAATCAAAATTTAGAGATAGCCATTTTATTCAACGTAATTGAAAGTTCTATAAATTACGTAATTAAGGATGACAAACCCCCCAGAGTCCCCAGGGCAAAGGTAAGTTATGCCCTGGGGGTATATAAGTTTTTTTTTAGATAGAGTTGTCATAAAAACCTCAGAAGGGGCTCATTCAATTGGGAATTGAGAGGGCTAGTGCCCTTTTTAATTGTCGAAAATGATTGGAGGGTAACTAACCACCCTTTCACGCGCACCATTCCCACAAACACATCCAAGGAAAATTTTCAAATAGCCATTGTGTTCAACGTGGTAATAAGTTCTGGAAATTAGGTCTTTGAGGATGACAGCTCCCCCAGACCTCAGGTCAAGGGTTGTAAGTTATACCATAGGGGCATATAAGGTTTTTAATGAAAGCGTTGTCCTAGAAACTTCAAAAGGGCTCATTTGATTGGAAAAAGAGCTAGTGCCCTTTTTAATAGTTGAAAATGATGGGAGAGCGACTAATGCCCTTCTCACGCCCACCGTTTTCCCGATCACATCCAATCAAAATTTTGAGATAGCCATTTTGTTTAACGTAGTTGAAAGTTCTGGAAATTATGTCTTAGAGGATGACAACCACCCTCACAGCCCTTAGGGTAAGGGTTGTAATGTATGCCCTTGGGACATATAAGGTGTTTATAGAAAGCGCTATTGTAGAAACTCAAAAAGGGCTCATTCGATTGGAAATCGAACGGCCTAGTGCCCTTTTTAATAGTTGAAAGTGATCGAAAGGCTTGAAATTTCACAGGCAGCGCAATAGCACTGCCTAAGTAAAAAACGATGTTGGCACAACGTATTTTTTTTTTTTTTGGTTTCAATACCAGGGCACTTCGTATCGAAGGAGTTGTCGTAGAAACTTCGAAAAGGGCTCATGCGATTGGAAATTGTAACAGCTCTTTTTAATAGTCGAAAGTGATTGGAAGGCAACTAACACCCCTTCCACGCCCTTCATTTCCCCTAACACATCCAGTCAAAATTTTGAGATAGCCATTTTGTTCAGCGTAGTTGATTTTCAGATATAATTTATATTTTTGAGTAGGACACTTCCCCACAGCCCTTAGGGCAAGGGTTTTAAGTTATGCCCTGGGGGCCATATAAGAACGATGTTGGCACAATGTATTATTTATTATTTTTCTCCTTTAGACAAGGGCACTTTGTATCAAAGAAGTTGTCGTAGAAACTTCGAAAAGGGCTCATTCAATTGAAATTTCGAGTGGGTAGTGCCCTTTATAATTGTCGAAAGTGATCGAAAGGCAACTAACACCCTTTCCACGCCCACCATTTCCCGAAACACATCCAATCAAAATTTTGAGATAGCCATTACGTTCAGCATAGTTGCTTTTCAAATAGAAATTATGGTTTTGAGGAGGACACTCCCCCACAGCCCTCAGAGCAAGGGTTGTAAGTTATGCCCTGGGGCCATATAAGATTTTTATTAAAAGTGTTGTCGTAGAAATGTGAAAAATGGCTTATTTTATGAGAAATTGAAATGTCTAGTGTTTCTATTAATATTCGAAAGTGATTGGAGGCCAACTAACACCCCTTCTACGCCCACCATTTCCCGAAACACATCCAACCAAAATTTCGAGATAGCCATTTTGTTCAACGTAGTTGAAAGTTCCGTAAATTATATCTTTGAGCAGGACACTCCCCCCATAGTCTTTAGGTCAAGTGTTAAAAGTTATGCCTTTGGGGCATATAAGGTTTTCGTTGAAAGCTTTGTCGTAGAAACTTGAAAAAGTGCTCATTCGATTGGAAATTAAAAGGGCAATTGCCATTTTCTATAGTCAAAAATAATTGGATGGCAAGTAGCCCGGCTCTAACAGCCACCATTTCACCAAACACATCCAATAAAAATATTTTGAGATTGCTATTTTATTCAAACTAGTTGTAAGTTCTGGAAATTAGTTCTTTGAGGATGACAACCCCTCTACCTCAGAGCCCTCAGGGCAAGGGTTACAAGTTATGCCCTGGGGGCCTATAAGGTTTTTATTGAAAGCTTTGTGGTAGAAACTTGAAAAAGGGTGCATTCGATTGGAAATTCAAAGGGCTAGTGCCCTTTTTAATAGGCGAAAGTGATTGAAGAGCAACTAACCCCCCTCTCACATCCACATTTTCCCAAACACATCCAATCATAATTTTGAGATAGTTAATTTTATTCAACGTAGTTGAAAGTTCTGAAAATTGGGTCTTTGAGGATAACAACCCTCCACCCCCCAACAACCCTCAGGGCAAAGCTTGTAAATTATGCCCTGTGGGCATATAAGGCTTATATAGAAAGTTTTGTCGTAGAAACTTCAAAAGGGCTCATTTGATAGGAAATTGAAAGGGCTAATGCCCTTTTTAATAGTCAAAATAATTGGACCACTAACCCCCCTCCTACGCCCACCACTTCCACAAACACATCCAATCCAAATTTTGAGATAGCCGTTTTGTTTAACGTAGTTGAAAGTTCTGGAAATTAACTCTTTGAGGATTACAACCCCCTCACAACCATCCAGGCAAGGATTATAAGTTATGCCCTGGGGGTATATAAGGTGTTCATACAAAGCGTTGTCGTAAAACTCAAAAATTGCTCATTCGATTGGAAATTGAAAGGGCTAGTGTTTTTTTTATTGTCGAAAGTGATTGGAAGGCTTGACATTTTTATAGTAAAGATCGATCTGGGCACAATGTATTATTGTTATTTATTTTTTTTTTTGAAGGAGTTGTCGTATCGAAGGAGTTGTCGTAGGAACTTCGAAAAGGAATCATCCGATTGAAAATAAAAAGGACTAAGGCCCTTTTTAATCGTCGAAAGTGATTGGAGGATAACTATTCCTCCTCCCACGCCCACCCTCCTATTTGCCCATTATGTGTAAAAACTAAATGTTGCCTTAAGATTAAACAAAAATGCCCTGTGTTAATGCTAATTCCCAATAAGGCATCTCAGCAATATCCCAAGAACGACTGAGGGTACTATGTTCGAACTTTCGGGGCTACTTCTGCTCTTAAAATTTAACCAAATCAAAATAGCGTAAGTGCATCCAAGCTATCAAAGAAAGTAAACAGATTTTTTTTGTGAATGGTAGGCTATCAAGTTTTCTATTTGAGGTCAACTAGAGGAGGTTTGAAACTAAATTAAACACTACTATTTATGTCCAGATTTTTAAAAGGGTGTATGTTGTTCAAAGTTGCTGAAAATTTTCCTCCAGCATACAAATAGCAGGCCAAACTATAAAGTCTTAAAAAGAAAAGAAAAGATTTAATGTATTATTTTGTTTTTCCCTGAACAGACTATGTCAATATAAAACGAACAGAAATTAATTAAAAAAAATTTTTCCACAAAATAAGTTTTTTAAAGAAAAGTAAAGAACTCCATTAAACCAAAAATCAGCAAAAAATAAGATCAAATATTCTACCAAGCGTGAAAATACCACAAATCAGCATCGATAAATAAATGAAACCCGAAACGAACAGAAATTACAATAAATAATCGAGTCAAACTCAAAACGAGCAGAAATTAACATGAGTAGGGCTCAAAACCTCTATACCTTCTTAAGGCCAGAACATAATTTGCACTTTACTGAAAAAAATATAAAATGAATGTGAATTGTCAGTTTAATATACATATACTGATACTTAGTAATCAAAATGTTAATATTATTTGATTTATTAAAGTTATGAAAGTAAAAACATCTATATTTTTTCAGTGAAAGTGACATTTATCCTTGAAAGTCAAAATTGATACTGGGGTACGTAAAACCGGATTTTTGACGTCGGAATTGGAATCGTCATGCTTTATTTGACAGGAAACGACTATTTAAACTCTTAAGACATTTATAAGCATAAAAATCTATTTCTCCCCTCGTTCTCTCCCTTCAATGGCAAATTTGAGACAGTCGTGCAAGTGGGATTCGGGTGAATTTTTTTGTGCAATTAAGCTAATTTTCTGATAATTTTTTGCAAAAAAAAAGAAAAAAATCTGTGACAATTTCCCCGAGGTCAAACCATAAAATTTCCTCCACTAATATGAAACAACTACTTTATGAGGTTAAAGCATCCCTCTTATTTTCCCGGATAGTCTACTCATAAGCTAGCTATGAATATCTTATTAGCTATAGAAAGTTATGAATAATAGTTAGGACAAAAAGGAATAATTTGGAGCTAATATTTGTCTTCCTTAAAATTATATTCTTAAAATGATTTTCTATTGAAAGTATCTTTCTATTTTAGCTTTTGCTTCGGTTGCTTTATAGCATTCCTACTCCCCGGATGGGCTCACTCTCTATTAAACTCGAATAATTCTGTATATAGATGCATGATATTATCATTAGTATCAGTGAGAAAGGATGCTAAGGGAAACAAGTTCAACGAAGTGGAACCAGTTGGAATATCAATCCATAGTTCCACTTGGATGATATGTGTAAATGGCTCTTATAAAGAAACGGCTTATCAAGATTTGTTCTTTTCTCCCAATTGATAATAAATTAATGATTTTGAGGATATGATTATGATTATGGGTATTTGCAAATAAATTTTTTTTTTCTCGTTTTACATGCTCAATAGCTTGAGACGCCTTTCACTATTTTGCATATACTAGAAAACTAAAAAAAAAAAAAAATAATAATAACAGTAAATAGTTAAAATAATAATTTTTATTATTAAGAAACACTAAATGATGATAGCCTGGCTCCAATTGTAAATGACAATATTTTATTTTTATAAGGAAATTTTTGAGTAGGGTGTCAAATGTCTAATGTACTCTCGGACCATAAGGAATTAATTAGGAAAAACGAAGCATCTTCACAAAAATAAGAAGGTTCATTTTATTATTGGTAAAGAACAGTTCAATTAATGGTTTTGACTTGATTATTTTTCCATTGACTCAAGCAGCACCAGTAGTGTTAATCTTTTCTTCTTTTTTCTTGGGGGGGGGGACTGTTTGCCTCCACCCCGAGATTTTTCTTCCTTCCCTAGATTTTCAAAGACATTTTTTTTCTATTTTCATTGAAAAATCGGTTTTTCCGGTATTCCCATTGAAAACAACTACAAAATTGCCCCCCTCCCTTTTATTCTAAAAAATTCATTTTGCTCCCGCTTTCCCAATTCCCATGAACTAACTCCATTTAGCAGCACTTTGGTTTCCCCCTAATTTTTGCCTTGTTTTTTTTTTCTATGCTGCTGATCTCGGTTAATTCGATAAAATTGTAGGAAAGAGTTGAACCTTCGCGGTTTTCGTGGAAAGCGGGGATCTCAGGTCGTATTGATAAATACGACACTACATTTTGAAAAGCTACGAATAATGCCTGGAGACAAAAATTATGATTGTTGCTACAGTGGCATTTAAGCCTACAGTGTGTAGGATGAAGTAAAGTTTCAAGGTCTACATTGGAGAAGGCTATGTGAGGTTGTTTTGCCAAGCTTTCTTTTTTCAGCCATTTCTCTGTATTAATTAAAAAAAAAACTTCCCGAAAAATTAGTTTTTCGAAGAAAAGTAAAGGCCATTTTAAACTTAAGCTCAGCAGATATAAATACCTTTTAAAATTCAAACTCAAAACGACCAGAAATTACTATTAAAGAATAAGCGAAACCCAAAACGTACAGAAATTAAATAAACAATCATAGCAAAAACATACAATAAGTAATAATATAAATGAATAAATAGATCTTAAAGCTAGTAATGCTTAGATTGAATATACAAATCAAGCTTGAAACGAACAAAAAACACTACAAACAAGAGTTTGGGTGTGACCTCCTTCTCTCACTGTAAAAGTCTAAAACATATTGCGTCATTGGCGCTTTGTCCCTAGGCCCTGGGGGTTTGTGTCGACCCTGGAGTTTCAATATCTGCTGGTTGAACTATTTTTAACAAAATGGTCATTTCAAATTTTTATCTGATGGGTTTATCCATCTTAAAAACCGAAAGACGTGGATAGGGAGTATTTAATTAAACTCCTATCTGTATTCAGAAAGTGAGATAGAACTTCCAATTCAAATCCAAATGAAAACTCTCAAACGTTTGTACGAGCATCCCTTTCATAAAAGTCACATACGGCCCCAGGACAAGCTTACAATGCCTGCTCCCGGGCCCTGGGGGGATTTGTCGACACCGGAGTTTTTGTTACCTGACCTTTGAACTATTTTGAAAAATGGCTCTCTCAAAGTCCTTATCGAATGGGTTTGAGGAAAATAGGGCGTAGAGGGGGGGAATAGTTGTCCTCCGATCTCTTTTGACTCTTAAAAAGTGAACGAGAACTTTCAAATTCCAATCATATGAGCCCTCCGAAGTTTATACGAGAATACCTTCCATAAGAACTATATATGCCGCCAGAGCAATACTTCCAACGCCTGTCCCGGGCTCTGGGGGGCGGGTGGGGGGTAGTGCTGATACAGGATTTTTTCTTATCTGACCTTTGAACTATTTTAACGAAATGGCCATACGTAAAGGAGTTTTTGTTATATGATCTTTGAACTATTTTTAACAAAATGGCTACCTCAAATTTTTATCAGATGTATTTGGGAAAAAGGCCTTGGGGGGCCAGTTGCCCTCCGATCCCTTTTGACTCTTAAAAAGGGCACTACAGCTCTCGATTTCCAATCGAATGAACCCCCTTTGGAGCTTATTCAACGACCCCTTCTATATGAAGTGCCTCTGGGAAAAAATAAATGGAGTGTGGGGGGGGAGGCTAGCTGCCCCCAATCACTTTTGACTCTTAAAACGTGAATTACGACTTTCAATTTCCAATCAAATGATCCCTCTATGAAGTTTATACGAGAATCCCTTCCATAACAGCCATATATGCCCCCAGGGCATAAATTAAAACACCTACCGTCGGGCCCTGGGGGGGGGCTGTATCAACACTGGAGTTATTTATATCAGAACTTTGAACTATTTTTAACAAAATGTCTATCTCAAAATTTTTATCTGATGCATTTAGGTCGTGGAAGAGAGGGAGGGGGAGCTAGTTGCCTTCTGATCTCTTTTTACTCTTAAAAAGTCAACGAGAACTTTCAATTTAAAATCAAATGAACCCTCTCAGAAGTTTGTACGAGCATATCTTCTTTAAGAACTATATATTCTACTAGAGCATTATTCATAACGCCTGCCTCCGGGCCCTGGTGGGTTCCGTCGACACGAGGAATTTTCTTATCTGACCTTTGAACTATTTTTAATGAAATGGTTATTCTAAATATTTGATAGGACGGGCTTGGTGAAAAAATGGTGTGTGTGGGGGGGGGGGGGGCTAGCTGCCCTCGGATTTCTGTTTAATCGTTAAAAGTTAACTATAAATTTAATTTTCCAAACAAACTAACCATCTCTGAACTTTATACGGGCATCCCTTTCATAAGAACCATACATGCCCTTAGGGCATAACTTAGAACGCCTTCCCCGTGGGCCCTGGGGGTTATATTGACACCAGTTTTTTTCTTATCTGACTTTTGAACTATTTTTAACCAAACGTCTATCTCAAAATTTTCATCAGATGGGTTTAGAAAAAGAAGACGGGGGGTGGGGGGGGGTGTTGGCTAGCTGCCCTCGGATCTCTTTTGACTATTAAAAAGTGAGCTCGAACTTTCAATTTTCCAATCAAATTAGCCCTCTCTGAAGTTTATACGAGCATCCCTTTCCTACGATCCATATATACCCCAGGACATAACTTACAACGCCTGCCCCCGGGCCCTGGGGGGTTGTCACGACACCTGAGTTTTTGTTATCTCACTTTTGAGCAATTTTTAACTTAATGGCTCTCTCAAAATTTTTATTGGACGCATTTGGAGACAAAGAGGCGTGAGGGGGGGGGGGCAAGTTGCCCTCCAATCTCTTTTGACTCTTAAAAACTGAACTAGAAGTTTCAATTTCCAATCAAATGAGCGATCTCTGAAGTTTTTACTCTGAGCGTCCCTTCAATAAGAACCATATTCCCCCAGGGCATAACTTACAACACCTGCCCTCGGGCCCAGGGGGGCTGTGTCAACCCCGGAGTTTTCGTTATATGGTCTTTAAACTATGTTTTAGAAAAGCCTATCTCACAGTTCTTATCGGATGGGTTTGAGGAAAAAAGGGCGTGGAGGGGGGGGCTAGGTGCCCTCCAATCTCCTTTGACTCTTAAAAAGTAAACTAGAACTTCCCTTCCATAAGAACTATACATGCCCCTAGAGCATTACTCATAACAACTGCCTCCGGGCCCCGGTTGGTTCCGTCGACGCAGGAATTTTCTTATCTGACCTTTGAACTATTTTTAATGAAATGGCTATTATAAAAAAATTATCGGATGGGCTTGGCGAAAAATGGTGTGTGGAGGGGGGGGGGCTTGCTGCCCTCGGATATCTTTTGACTCTTAAAAATTGAACTAGAACTTTCAATTTGCAATCAAATGAGCCCTCTATGAAGTTTATACGAGCATCCCTTTCATAAGAACCATACGTGCCCTTAGGGCATAGCTTAGAACCTCTTCCCCTGGGCCCCGAGGGGTTGTATTGACACCAGATTTTTTCTTATCCGACCTTTGAACTATTTTTAACAAAATGTCTATCTCAAAATTTCAATTTCCAATCAAATGTGCCCTCTTTGAAGTTAATACGAACATCCCTTCCATAAGACCCATATAAGCCCCAAGGGCATAAATTAAAATGCCTTTCCCCGGGCCCTGGGGGGTTGTGTCGACACCGGAATTTTTGTTATAGGATCTTTGAACTTTTTTAACAAAATAGCTATCTTAAAATTTTTATTGGATACATTTGGGAAAGAGATTGGGGGGGGGGGGGGGCTGGCTACCCTCCAATATCTTTTGACGCTTAAAAAGTGAAATAGAACTTCCAATTTCCAATCAAATGAGCCTTCTCTGAAGTTTATATCAGCATTCCTTCCATGAGAATTATATACGCCCCCAGGGCATAACTTATAATCCTTGCCCCTGAAGATTGTGGGGGAGTGTCCTGCTCAAAAATATAATTTCCAGAACCTTCAACTACGTTGAACAAAATGGCTATATCAAAATTTTGATTGGATGTGTTATGGGAAATGGTGGGCGTGAAAGAGGTGTCAGTTGCCTTAGAATCACTTTCGACTATAAAAAAGGAACTAGCCATTTAAATTCCCAATCGAATGAACCCTTTCTGAAGTTTATACAACAACGCTGTCTATACAAAACCTTATATGCCCCCAGGACATAACTTACAACCCTTGCCCTGAGGGCTGTGGGGGTTGCCATCTTCAAAGACCATATTTCCCGAGATTACAACTACGCTGAATAAAATGAATATATAAAAATTTGGATTTGATGTGTTTAAGCGATAGGGGGGCGTGAGAGGGGGGTTAGTTGCCCTCCAGTCACTTTCGACTATTAAAAAGGGCATAAGCCACTCCATTTTCCAATTGAATGAGCCCTTTTCGAAGTTTCTACGACAACTTCTTCGATACAAAGTATCCTGCTCTAAAGGAAAAAACAAATAAATAATACATTGTGCCAACATCGTTCTTATATGGCCCCCCGGGCATAACTTAAAACCGTTGCCCTGAGGGTTGTGGGGGACTGTCCTCCTCAAAAACTTATTTTCTATCTGGAAATCAACTACGCTGAACAAAATGGCTATACTAAAAGTTTGATTGGATGTGTTTGTGGGAATTATGTGCGTGGGTGGGGGCTAGTTGCCCTCCAATCACTTTTGACCCTTAAAAAGGGCACTAGAACTCTCGATTTCCAATCGAAAGAGCCCCTTTTGAAGTTTCTACGACAACCCTTTCCGTATGAAGTGCTTCTGGGGGAAAAAAAAATAATAAAACATTGAAGCCGTATGGCCTTTACTATAGGCAACGCTATAGCGTTGCCTCTAATTAGAGTGAAAAGCCCCGTTCTAGCAGACGAGCAAGGAGGCACTAGTTCTCCATCGAAGTTTGACTAAACTAAAAGGGCATAGGATGTGTGGCAGATCCTGGCCCCAATTCCAGAACAATAGCTGAACATTCCAGAACAATTCCAGAACTTCTTAGAACAATAAAAATTTTAAGATAAAAGAAGGAACATTGTATCTTGAATTCAAAAGTTAGGCCATCTATTGTTACATCCCATTTTTTTATAGTTTTGTTGAGTTTGTCATCTAATATTCTGTGTTTGGGCCTTAGGGAGAGAATCCCCCATCAAGTTTGCCCTGAGATGCAACACTTTCAAACTTTCAACGGGTTGACAACTTCACTTTTATGATACCTATGGGAAATAAATTAGTCCTCTCTACTGCCCAATTTACATCATAAATGTGGGCAGGAATCACCTTTTGAAATCAGAAATGTACAGCAAATTTTTTCCCAGTGAGATTTTAGAAATAACTTGTGCCCATTCTGCCCACCTGCCTCCTCCCCCGTCCACTTTTTGGCAGAGAGGTAAGCACGTTGAATCTTTTTGTGATCAGAATAAGGCAAGAACTTTTAATCTGCTACAATGAAGGTCAGACTGGTTCTGTAGACGTCATGTGTGATCCCCTAATACTCCCTCATTTCCCTACCATTTCTATTGATAAATTTAATCATTTTTACCTTACTTGAAGTGGAACCACCAAATTGATTTTTACACTAGATCATTAGGGGCATACGTAAAATAGGTTATCGGTACCTATAGCTCCCCCTCCAAGTGCTCCCCTCCAGCTTCTAGAGAAGAGGTTGACATGTTGCACCTTGTTTTAGCCAAAATTGTTCAACCTGTATGATGTTCAACCTGTATGACATGATGACCAAGTGGGTATTTTACCCTCTAACAACAATCTCTTCTCCTGCCACTACCATCTTTCGACGATAAAGGTAAGAATTTTGCACATTGTTTGAACTAGTATCGTTCAAACAGTTCCGATGTCTGACTGGAGGAGAAAAATGGGCCGTGGTCTCTCCCATAAGCTCCTCCCTATCGTGGACTTCTTAGAAAGATATGCACATGGTCCCTAATTTGGACAAGAATCACGAAAGGAGTTTCTGTTATTATGGTTAGAGACAAGAAGGGAACCATCGCCCTTCCGAATATCTAGACCAGCCTACCTTTCCTATGAAAGTGCCAAGACTCGCTTGAAATTTGGTTGGTATGTACCTAGAGCTTGGGGAACTTTTCCCAAGACATTTCAGACAGTTGACGTTTACGGTCCAGGCACCAGCAGCCTTTGAATTTTGATGGTTCGAGAATTGTTTTTTCATCAAGAAGAGTGACTAGTAAGTAGGACCATAAAGCCTGTTCAGTTATAGGGAAGGAATTAAGTACCTACACCAGAACCTATTTTGGGTTTGTTATATGGATTTTAGGGTAAGAGATTTTTTTCCATTCTTGTCACTGAGAAGTGACCTCTGCTAAAAACTCATAGAGCGTTCATCTGCAGGGGTGAGGGGTTAAATAATTGTTCTAATTTGAGGGTATGACAAATCTGTTGTTATGCAAGTCGTCACAAAAAGATAACAAATAAAGTGTAAATCAATAACGTAGGTCTCACAATTATTAGTAAAATGTTTTCGCGGTAATCTTGGTGGCAAATAAGGGAATTCTATTTACGATTAAATATATCGAGAAAATATAATAGGTGATATTTTATTATTAAATTGATGTAGCCTTCGATTGTACATGCAGCACACAGACTTTATTTATTTATGTACTTTGTTTAGAGGTAAAGTGACAAGTCATTAGCTCGTTTGCATGCTGCATTTTGAAAACCATAATAAAGGTGGTTTTCAGCAAAAACAGTGTATTTTGAAATTGTCACAAACTCATCATCAATTTTTGAGAGAAGCTCATCCTTGGAAAACATATTTCTAAACATTTCGAGGGTGCAAAACTACAGCACATAAGCGATAGCTTATGTGGCTTTACTGAAAAAAATACAAATGAATGTGCATTGTCAGTTTAATATACTTATACTGATATTTAGTGATCAAAATGTTAATATCATTTGATTTATTAAAGTTATAAAAGTAAAAACATTTATATTTTTTTCAGTAAAGTGTAAATTATGGTCTAGACTTGGGAAGGCATAGGGATTTTGAGCCCAACTTATGTTAATTTCTGCTCGTTTTGAGTTTAATTCGGTTATTTATTGTAATTTCTGTTCGTTTTGGGTTTCATTTATTTATCGATGCTTATTTGTGGTAGTTTCCCGCTTGGTACATTATTTGATTTTATTTTTGCTCATTTTTTGTTTAACGGAGTTCCTTACCTTTCTTTGACAAACTTATTTTGCGGAAAAAGTTTTTTTTAATTAATTTCTGTTCGTTTTATATTGACATAGTCTTTTCAGGGAAAAAGAAAACAATACTTTAAATCTTTTCGTTTTTTTTAAGACTTTGTAGTTTGGCCTGCTATTTGTATGCTGGAGAAAAATTTTCAGCAATTTTTAACAAAATACACCCTTTTAAAAATCTGGACGCAAATAGTAGTGTTTAATTTAGCTTCATACCTCCTCTAGTTAACCTGAAATGGAAAACTTGATACCATTCGCAAAAAAATATATTTACTTTCTTTGATTGCTTCGATAAACTTACGCTATTTTGATTTGGTTAAATTTTTAGAGCAGAAGTAGCCCCGAAAATTTGAACATAATACCCTCAGTAGTTCTTGGGATACTGCTGAGAAGCCTTACTGGGAATTAGCATTAACACAGTGCATTTTGATTTAATCTTAAGGCAACATTTAGTTCTTAAACATAATGGGCAAATGAGAGAGCGGGCGTGGGAAAGGGATTAGTTGCCCTCCAATCACTTTTGACTATTAAAAAGGGCATCAACCCTTTGACTAGGCCTTTCAATTTCCAATCGAATGAGCCCTTTTTAAAAGGACAACGCTTTCTATAAACACCTTATATGCTCAAAGGCATAAATTACAACCCTTACCCTAAGGGCTGTTAGGGTGGTTGTCATCCTCTAACACCTAATTTGCTGAACTTTCAATTACGTTAAACAAAACGGCTATCTCAAAATTTTGATTGGATGTGCTTGGGAAAATGGTTGGCGTAAAAGGGGCGTTAGTCGTTCTCCAGTCATTTTCAGCTATTGGAAATGGCACTAGCCCTTCCAATTTCCAATCAAATGAGCCCTTTTGAAGTTTCTACGACAGCATTTTCAATAAAACCTTATATGCCCCCAGGCCATAATTTACAACCCTTGCCCTGAGGGCTGGGGGGTTTTCCTTCTTAAAAACCTAATTTCCAGAACTTTCTACTACGTTGAACAAAATGGCTATCTGAAAATTTTGATTGGATGTGTTTGGAGGAATGGTGGGCGTGAAAGGGGGATTGGTTACCCTCCAATCACTTTCGACTATTAAAAAGGGCACTAGCCCTCTCAATTTCCCATTGAATGAGCCCCTTTTGAAGTTTTATGACAACTCTATCTATATAAACCTTATATGCCTCCAGGGTATAGCTTACAACCTTTGCCCTGGGGGCTTTGGGAGGTTTTTCAGCCTTAAATACATAATTTCCAGAACTTTCAACTACATTGAAAAAAATAGCTATCTCTAAACTTCGATTAAATGTTTTTGGGGAAATGGTGGGCATGAGAGGGGGGTTAATTAATCTCCTCTCACTTTCGACTATTAAAAGGGTAATTTCAATTTCCAATCAAATGAGCCCTTTTTGAAATTTCTCAAACAACTTTCTATATAAACCTCATATGCCACCAGGGCATAATTTACAACCCTTGCACTGAGGGCTCTGAGAGGGCTATCATCCTAAACGACCTAATTTCCAGAACTTTCAACTACATGGAACAAAATGGCTATCTCAAAGTTTTAATTGGATGTGTTTGGGTAAATGGTAGGCGTGGAAGGGGTGCTAGTTGCCTTTCAATCACTTTCGACTATTAAAAAGGGCACTAGCAATTTCAATTTCCAATCGAATGAGCCCTTTTCGAAGTTTCTACGACAACGCGTTCTATAAAAACCTTATATACCCCCAGGGCATAACTTACAACCTTTGCCCTGAGGGCTGTGGTGGGTTGTCGTCCTCAAAGACCTAATTTCCAGAATTTATAACTACTTTGAACAAAATAGCTATCTCAAAATTTTGATTGGATGTGTTTGGGGGAAAGGTGGGCGTGAGAGGAGGGTTAGTTACCCTCCAATCACTTTCAACTATTATAAAGGGCACGAGCCTTTTGAATTTCCAATCAAATGAGCCCTTTTTCAAGTTTCTATGGCAACATCTTGTATGAAAACCTTATATGCCCCCAGGGCATAACTTAAAATCCTTGCCCTGAGGGTTTCGGGGGAGTGACCTCCTCAAAAACATATTTTCCATCTGGAAATCGAATACGCTGAACAAAATGGCTATCTCAAAATTTTGATTGAATGTGTTTGGGGAAATGGTGGGCTTGGAAGGGGTGTTAGTTTCCTTCCAATCACTTTCGACTATTAAAAAGGGCACAAGCCACTCCAATTTCCATTAGAATGAGCCATTTTCGAAGTTTAATAGTTCGAAATTTCGTAAAACTAGTATTTACACCAAGAATCGATTAATATAAATAAAATTGTTTATCAAGTTTCCGAAAACTATAAACATCTACATCCAGCTAAATGTCAGCATCAAAATTCGTGATATCCTTTTTGTTTTTCGCCATCAACGAACGTTTTTTCTTCTTTCTCTCCCTACCAGACATTATAGCATTTTTAAGATATTTATTCAAGCATACGATATGTCACGCACAAATTGCATTGAATGCTCCAAACGTGCCCTCAAAATGGTATTATAATTTTTCCTAAAAGGCATAAATACGGATCAAGTTCCAAGAAATCCTGATTTTGGAACCAATTGAAGAAAGGAGTGTGATTTTGGTATGGTTATGAAATTTAATCTATATGGAGAAACTTTTTGCTAGACCTCTTCTTTCAGCTTTGATTTAAAAAAAGAAGGAAAACGAATGTTTGTGATAAATCAATAAAACTCCATGTAAGAAATTTTTCTAAAACAATTGGGAATCCTTGTTGTTTACTCTACAATCTAGTCTCTTTAAGAAAGTCGATATAGGCCTATATTAATTATTTTATTAATTTTATCTTCAGTTTTTTTTGTCAATTTGGATACAAAAAAAAAGTTCACACTTCGAATATAGTACTTAGAAGATATGGCAGCATATTTCAAGGTAAGTAGCATTTCTTATGTTTTGAATAATTATAATTATTTGAAATACATAGTAACGGGTATTCCGACAGCGAAATAATACTGAAAAACACACATAAAACACTAGCAAAATCCTTGATACCTTGGTACAAAATCTTCGGTACCCAGGTATCGTTGCATATAAAGTAGAGGATAACAGCTTGCTAATTTTGGTAAAAATTTTTTTTTGCAATTTGGTATTTTTTTTTGCTAAAAAAGAAACTAAGTTTGGTAATTTTGGCAAACAAACTTCAGAGACGTATCAGAAAACGAGGATACCGATTGGTGACTTTGGTGCCCCGACAAATAAATAAAGTAATGCAGATGGCATGAGAGCACCTCCATGTATGCAGGGTACTAGTAGAGTCGGTAAATATATACATGATTCCATTACTGACATGGGGACAAGGTTAACACACTACTCAATGCCTTTTTTTATACTCTTTCCAAATATAATAATCGTTTGACTCGTTATATATACACTATCCATATATTTAACGTTCCGAATACTAACTTCTAGTCTACCTTAGGGGTAATTTGAAGAAAAAACGCGTGACAAGAGTTTTTTATTGTTTGCAAAAAATAGAGTTGTGACAAAGATTCAAACTTTAGCGTAAAGAGCGAGGCGTTAAGGAGGGGACAGCCCCTTTCATGTACGAAATAATTTCTGTTCGTTTTAAGTTTTAATGTCACCCCTTACTTCAGTTAAAAAAAAAGCTTGTTTTTTATTTAAGTTCTGAACGTTTTTTTAATGCAGGTTTTGATTTTGTCGCACCATACATGAATAATCAAAACGAAAGTTGCATATTAATTTCACTTTTTTTGGCTAAATGGCTTTCTCGGAAATTGTTGATTTTATTTACGAACGTTTTTATTAGTAATAAATATACATCACTTATGAATTAACTTACGTAACAAACTTCTATATACGTATATTTTTATTACATAAGTAGTGGGGGCCCTGAGGTTTCAAGCACATTTCCTCCCTTTTCCCATAGAATTCAAGCACATGTCCTCTGACGTCACGCGACACATCTGTTTCTAGCTGGAAAGAGTTCAATGTCCTTGGAAAGAGTTCAATGGTCAGGTTTTCATTCTATGACAGCCCTCAGACGTCACGCGGCACATCTGTACAAGGCGGTCAACTGTTTCTAGGCGACAGCTGGCAAGATTTAAAGGATTTTAGTTTTATATTATATGATTGCATGTAATTTGTTTCTTATAATGAACAAGTTTTGATAATAAGCTTCTAGCCCCTCATGACGAATTCTAGCACATGCTTTCTGACAAAACGGTATACATCTTCGTTCATAATCCATGTTATACCATTCGGACCACCCTTGGACCTGCGCAGTGCAGTCAACGGATCTAATAAAGGGAACCCATTTGTCAAACCTCTATAACACACCCTTTGGCCGCCATATACATAATATAACACACAATATTTGAAAGAGATAGGTCTAATTTTCCTGGCGAAATTTTGCGGAACCCTACCACAGAAACCCATGGGGGAATCCCTGTTTGTAATGTAATGACACCCAAAACCCCCAAAGCATTCTTTTCTTCATTAGCTTAATCGCGGCACACACTTTACATAATGATTGCGCATCCCTCGCTGGCAGATAATAACATTTTGACATTTTTTTCTATAGTTCTTTATTCCGACAGGACTCGAAAGGTCACCCTTCCAACGGTACAGCGCTCCAAGCAACTCGTCCATGAAACCCTTTTCAATATTTTGTAACTTGAACCATATTCTAAAAATAAACTACTGCATGACACCTGAGATTCCCCATTTTTTGGCAGTCGTTAGAACGGCGTGTTTACTGCCAAATTTGATACACTCTGGGGGGTATTTGCTATAAAGAAATTAAAAAAGAAAAAATGCTTGTCTTAATCTTCTCAAATCATATATCTTTAGACTACAGATAATTAATATGAAAACAAATTGACAAACAGTAAAACATAAAAAAGAGAGCTAAAAACACTACAAAAAATTAAAGAGGATAAGGTCATGTTAGCTTACACGCAAAAAAAAGAACTATCGGTTATGCAAAACGAGAGGCTTTTGGTCTATAACCCCCCAGACTCTAGGGAAGGGGGAGTGTATTTAGATGCAAATTAAATCACACTAAAAACTTTCAAGCAAATATCCTTTTCCGATCAAGAAAAATTTATGAATATTAAAAAACATCTTAACAATAACTTCCACCTCCTGACTTATCTCTAAGCTCTAGAATATATTAATCATTGAAAATGCATACCACATTGGTAAATTATGGATGATATTAACCCCCCCCACGACATTGCTACAGCCCCCAAGAAATCTTTCAGGCATTTACTAATAAAAATTATGGTTCTGAATCCCATGATTCAATTTTTTCGCACCCCAAGCCAAACATAGTGCCCCGCAAAATACTTCACACTAGTAAAAAATTTCACCCATGTGACACCGCCCCCTCTCCCATCCCAAGGGTGACCTGATTTTAGTGAGCTTCCCCATTTTTTGGCAGTCGTTAGAACGATGTGTTTACAGGTAAATTTTATACATTCCGGGGGAGTATTTGCTTTCAAGATGTTAATAAAGGGGAAATGCGTATATTACTCGTGCCAAACAATAAATATTAAGAACACAGAAAATGAAAATGAAAACAAATTGACGAGCAATAAAACATAAAAAAGACAGCTAAAACACTACAACAAATAAAAGATGAAAATGTCATATTATCATATACGAAAAACAAACCATCTATTATACAAAACCGGGGCGTCTAGCCTGTAGCCCCAGAGGGTAGGGGAGGGGTAGTGATATTAGATGGAATTCAAGACATATTAAGAGCTTTTAAGGAAATTGCCCTTTTTCATTAAGATAAGTTCATGGGTATTTCATATTATCCTGACAATAGATTCCAACTCGCACCTAGTAGCATTCATTTTCTGAGGATGCATTGATAATAGAAGCATTTTTTAGGCGTTATTGCAGCTTTAAAAAGATAAATAATAAAATACCTAATTTAAGGAAAGACGAAGGGAGACGACTCCAGGGGAGGGGAACTGTTTTCTCTGTCACCAGCTCAACATTGTTTTATTTTTTTATCGTGACGCAAAGTGCTAATTTTCAGGCGTACGTTTATGGTTATTCTGCCTCCCTCCACTAAGGTACCGGCCTGCTCCCTGCTCGCCTCCGAGGAAGTGTCCAATCCCCCCGAGCGGTTTGTCCCAGCCCGACACACCCCCAGGGCAAAATTTTTCAGCAAAAATATGAGGGAGGGGATCATAATATACACAAAAAGAACCGTGTATTATAGAAAACCAAGACTTCTAGCCTGAAACCCAGGATGATAAGAAGGGGGAGTGAAATTAGATGCAAATTTAAGACATATTAAGAGCTTTTAACGAAATACCGCTTTTAATTAAGTTAAATTTATAGATATTTCACATTATCCTAACAATAGGTTCCAGCTTCCACCAAGTAGCATTCATTTTCAGAAGGCACGATGATATAAGATATAGTCTTTAGACGTTATTACGTCTTTAAAAGGATAAAGAATAAAATTTCAAATTTAAGGAAAGACGAAGGGAGAAGACTCCAGGGGAGGGGAACCGTTTTCTCCGTGACCAGCTCAATATTGTTTTATTTTTGATCGTTACGCAAAACAGTAATTTTCAAGCGTACATTTATGCTTATCCTACCTCCCTCCACTAAGGTACTGACCTGTTTCATGGTCACCTCCGGGGGAAGTTTGCAGTTCCCCTGAACGGTTTTTCTTAGCTCAGGGTACATTTTTTTTCACTAAAATATCAAAATGCACAAAGGGTGAATATTCTTGTCCCTGCCCACCCCTAGAGCTGTGCGGGAGTTTGGTCCGTGTCTACTCATTCCTGGGACGGAATCCCGGCTTTGGCTAGGTGATAAAAGATACTAAAACCGCTATTGCTCGAGATAACATAAAACCTAGTAATAATGGGGAGATCCTCATATAATTTCTACGGCAACCCTCTAAAATCAGACCATCCCTGTTTCTAGCGCTTGACTAGCAGAATTCGTGCCCTGTCAAAATTCCCGCCCTTACAAAATTCCAGCCATTCATAAATTGTTTTTCTGGAAGACCCCTGGATTTTACGTGATCAGGTCTAATATGAATGATGCAAGTTTATCTCACAAATAAGACTAAAACGACCCCATGGAACTCCAGCATGCCACATACACATGCGTATTGCGTATTGATAGCGATGTATATCTTAAGCAAAGGTACCTAATGGTAAAGCCTGGAAGATCATCATGCGAGAAGGGCAGATGTCCAAACCGATAAAAAGTATACTTATTATCCAGAGCGGAATGGTGCTACGACACTGTTTTCACACTAGCACCAGCTTTCTACATGACACCCCCCCCCCACTTTGAAAACAGAGAAGTCCCCCCCTTCTCTTGGCTAGTGTTTGATACTCTAAGCATTTTCCCCCACAATGTTACACGATTACTGCCCCTATGACACACCACTATCATTACCCCCCCCCCTAAAGACTTTTCAGTCATTTGTCGTTAAAAATTTTTTATTTTCAACCCATTCATTCGTGTTTTTGCAAGCACTTCACCCCACCGAATCAAACTATAAGTACTCTCTGGAATCCCTACAAAACATTCCATCATCATTGTAAGCGTTTTCTAACATTTGAAACACACACACAAACACACAAAAACACACAAACACACATACACACACGCACAAACACGCAAACGCACACACACACACGCACACACAAGAACACACAAACACACACACACACACACGCACACGCACACGCACACATAAAACAACACAAACACACCCACACACACAAAAAACAAAAAAAACAAAAAAACACACACAAACAAAAACACACACACAGACACAAAAACAAAAAAACAACACCCACGCACACACACAAAAACACACACGAATACAAAACACACACAAACAAATCATACAAAAACACACAAACACACACACACACACACACACAAACACACGCACACAAGCAAAAAAAAAAAAACACACACGAACAAAACACACAAAAACACACAAACACACAAAACACACGCGCACAAACACAAAAAACAACACAAAAAAAAAAACACACACACACAAAAAAAAACAAAAACACACACACACACACAGACAAACACACACACACACACAAACACACGAACACAAAAACACACACACAAACAAAAATGCAGATAAACACACAGAGTCGACACAAACACAGAGACAACACACACACATACAAAAGAAAACAGATATACAGACACACACACATACATACACACACACACACACACACACACACACACACACACACACACACACACACACACACACACACACACACACACACACACACACACACACAGACACACACACACACACACACACACACACACACACACACACACACACACACACACACACACACACACACACACACACACACACACACATATATATATATATATATATATATATATATATATATATATATATATATATATATATATATATATATATATATATATATATATATATATATATATATACATATATATATATACATATATATATATATATATATATATATATATATGAAACTCATCTATTCTGCATAAAAAGCTATAGGGTGAAGGGATAGGCCAAAAATCTCCCCTCCTTGTACGAAACCAAAAATGGAAGAAAAGCGTTAAATTGCTGAACAATCTTACAAGATCTGGTTCTTTTCAGGCAAAAACTTTGAACATTTTGGGCTCAATTTGGAAATTATTTAAGGACTTTGCCCTCTTAAAAGAAAAAAAATTTACGGGCACCTATAATTTTTTTTTCTAACACAGTTTTCTTGAATGTATGCTCAAATGTCTTGGTGAATTTACTTGTATAGACCATACATGGGCTGCCGCATCTGTACAATATACTCGATATTAAAACACAGAGGTGGCAATTTGAACTCAAAACTAACTTTTGAACTCTTAAAGATTAACTAAATGTCATGAACGGCTGTAATTACAGCTGCAAATTGCATTGCAACCCATGCATTAGTGCCATTTTATTTGGCACCAATTTAATTAATCGATAGATAGTGACTGTCAATTGCAGCTGATTAGAGTCCTCCTCAATATTGTCACTCAGTTTGTTGGTTAGTTTTTTAACCTAAACGGAATGTAACTTCCAGTGGCATACAGTCCTTAGATTTTCGCTCAGAATGTTTGTCCTTATGTTTGCTCAGTAAAAATTTGTTTATCATGGCAGCAGGATCTTAAGTCTTAATCCTTCTTATAATTCCACCCTTCTCCTTTCTTGCGCTTCAATTCCTTGTAAAATAACATTTTAATATGTTTTTATCTCGCACATTTTCGTGAAGTGAAGAGATGGGAAAATGTACTATGTATTTTACATAATACTACTAGGGGAAAATTTAATTATGATTGTTTATTTTGTTTCCATTTCACCCTACAGAAACATCCCGTGTTTATTTAATTTTTATCACGGACTAGAAAAAAAAAGCATTTTGGGAGTGATAAAGCAACAAATAATCAATAATCGAGCAATGAAAAACATCAATAAATAAGTTGCTTGGACAACATTTATTTTATGTAAAAAAAAACTACGACTTTTCAACTGGTGTTGGGCTGTTTAAAAATTTGAAAGATGTTTTATTTACAAAGAGTTCCCACATATTAAAATTGCGTCTTTACAAATTCTATACTTTTCTTTTTAAGTTCTTGAAAGTCACCGACAACGACTATGGTAAATTCATGGAACCGAAGGGTTTCTTTATAATTTTCTAGGACACACATTTCAAGATTGTTCTAGCTGTCCTTTTAATTAATATAGAACCTATTTTTTCAAAGTTTTTTCATGAGAAAAAAAAGGAAAAACCATTCATGATCTTTTGTAAAAGATATAATATCTAGAATCTTGAAAAAGAGACGTCAATCGGAAACTAAGCATTTATTGAAGTTTTTGGGAGGACATTTTCTTAAACCTGGAGTGGAGGTGCCAACCAGGGGTTTAACAAACCGAAATTTTATGCTTCGCTATATAGATGGTCATGGATACCTGTTTATCTGTTTGTGTTGGTTTGAATACTTAGGAACGAAGCATTTGTTGTCTTTTTTAGGAGGGGAGGGAGAGGAGGATTTGAAAACAATATGAATTATATGAACAAGATCGAAAATTATACGGAGTTCCAACCCTTTGAAATTTAGGGTGGTGGAGGGGCAAGTTTGAAATGCCAAATAAGCACGTAACCACAATTCAACCCCCCACTAAACTCCCCCTATCAGTAAAGATAAAACTTATCATGACTACCGTTTTCTCCTAAATAAGTGACTAGAAAGCCGTTTATTCAAATCTTTTTCTTTAAAAAAATACTTAGGGACCTCACAGAGGTCGGGGGCATCCAGTCGCCCTCCTTAACAAGGAAAGATACTCAAAACAAATCATTTGAATAATATAATTTTCTAAATTATATAGCCTGATTTATATTTTTTCTGTGCAGTCATACAATTGCAGCACAAGGACATTTTTCTCAGTAGGACTTTCTTCCCCACTGAAGTAAATTTTTTTCTTCTTTCCAAAATAAAATTCTATCCACCCCCCTTGTTTTAATAAAAAAAAAAAAAACATAGATATGTCCATGCAATATGCCTAGAGACTACCAAAAAAACATGTTTTGCGAAATAAAACGTATTCTCGCAGAATCAGTGAACCTGTAGAGGAGTGAAAGAATGGATATTTAAAACTATAAGTTCACAAACACAATTAGCTTGGAGTTAGGTCCCATGAGAACCTAGTGAAACGCAAATCTTGGCAAAGCGTTAGCACTTGCTCAGGAACAGACCTAATCGATCGTACAGTTGTAACGTCTTAACTCCTATGAGACCATTCAGTCAAAGGGGCTGGTGGTTAAAATTGTGCTTTCTTGATGAGGGTTTCCACTAATTAAGAGATGACGTACAGAATAGATTGATCACTTGAAAATTTATCTCCTGGGTATAATTCAAGGATCTGACGTATACGCGCATGATCTTGATGTTTATTTGCTACTTAGAATCTCCGAAGAAGTATACTACATATGATGCTAATGTAAAATTAATTCTCTTAAAATATTGTAACGTGAAGGATGATTAACTGCTTATAATGGGGTTCTAACGTAGTTGAACCGGTAGAAATAGTTAAGTGGGTTTTAATATCTTACTATACTTTTTACTGCAACCGGTATTTAATCCTGGCCAATCATCCTTCTATTAGATGTATTCTTGTTTCTATGGCCCTGTCACATTTTGACATCTGGGGAATTGAAGCTTCTTATTTGGGTATAAAAATTCCAAAAACTCTCAACGCCCGTAATGGCTTCAATAAAATTTGTATTTCAAAACTCTTAAGTCGTATGCCATTGCTCTGCATTTTAATAGCTATGTTACCTTAATGCCGCTTTCCAGCAGCTTTGAGAGATGCGAATGAAAGGTTCTAGTCCACAGCCGGTTAGTAATGCCTCAATCTGCTCAATCTCAACGGCTTCATCTGCCAGTTCATTACCTGTGATCCTAGAGTGTCCTAGAGCACACCAATGGCAGATCCAGGGAGACGAGGGGTGCCCCCCCCCCTAACATGGTCTGAAGTAGTGTAATTTACCTAATTAACGCAAGTTTGCGTTAATTAAACTTCGATAAACCTAACGCAAGTTTATCGGATCAATCCATTTTGCCCCCCCCCTTAAAAAAAATCCTGGATCCGTCCCTGGAGCGCACGCCAGTGTAATTCGTTTTCCATTGGATACTAGTCTGTCTAATGCTTCATAGAGTTCCGAATCACTTCTTGCTTACTTTTAAGACTTTCAAGAGCCTTCAGTAATGATTGGGTCTCAGCTAAGATTCTTATACCCCCCCCCCCTTTGCTATCGATTTGCATCATTCTCTTAGCTGGCTGTTTTATTTCAAATATTTCATCCTGGAAAACTATAACAATTTCCCTATGTGATAACAAGTTAACTTCTCATTCAAACCAGAGGCACTCTGATATACCACTATTCCAGTCCCCGAGTTTCCAAGAGTTCGTGAACCATCTGCATAACAGATTATTTCATTATTTGGGTGAAACAGCGCTGTACCAAATTCGATTTCATTTGCTATCCTTCCAGGTCATCTGAAATTGCCTTCCATATTTGGACAATTTTATCCTTTTGCACTTAAGTACTAATGAGCTCAAGGTGTTCACGTGGCCATGATTTTCTAACTCCGAACCTGCTGTCTGTGAGTCCAATGATCATCAATCTACAACCTTCTAGCACTCTTTATTGTTTCTTCCCTTGAAAGATTTCTTTAGGTTCAAGTCCTACACAGGACTCTATAGATGCCATGTTAGTTCCAAGATTTGCAGAGAAAATCATTATCCAGGCAAGATTGATGATTATTCCTGGTTAAAGGGGTCATTTGGTTCATAACTTGAGTCGAATTGATCAGACCACTACACTAAAGGACATAATTTTTTGAACTCTTATATAGCTACATGGTCTTATCAGGCGCTCAACCTTAGCTTTCCCAACCATTTTTAGCACTAGACAAAAGAAAGTTTAGCTTGTCAGGTTTTCCAAATATTTTCAAATCTTCAAATATTTTCCCTGCTTTTTTTGTTGATACTAATTGCGATAGGATAACACCTGTAATCTAAAACTTCTGAATGCAAAGAAATACGGAGACAAAAACTGGTAAGTAATGCTTAAAATTAATGCTGGTAGTAATGTAAAATTAATGTAGTAAGTAATGTAATATAAAATTAAAAGTAAGTAAGTAGTAATGTAAAATTAAAATTAATGCTGGTTAGTAATGCTGGTAAAAACTGGTAAAAACTGGTAAGTGAAGTTTCCAGGGGAAAAAAAAATCTCAGAATCGGGGTCTCTTCCAATAGTTAGCACCTCCCCCCTCCACCCAATACGTAAAATTATTTTTTTGACTGAGAATTGATAATAAAATTCATCCAAAAAATTCATCATTATATCAGCTGTATTGATCTGTAAAGTCCGAAAAGAATCATCGAGATCTCTTTTATTATTCATCTTGAACCTGTAATTGAAACTGTAACTTGAAACTGTAATTATTGATATCTTGTTTCAGTTTACAAAACGTTAATTGATTTCTAAATTAATAGCTTTATTTAACTATTTTCTGCCGGCTAGAACAGGCTATTATTTTTCAACTCACGTTGAAATATTCAATAGTTCTTCAAAAATTGAATATGCTCTCTAGATTTCAAACTAGCTTGATTATACTATAAATCCTGCGATTCCTTATTAGAAGAGCCATCAAAAATCTGTAGGTCATTTGAAAAAAACTGGAAATAAAATTGTTTCCAATTTATTTTCCAAATAAAATTTCAATCTAAACATGCCACAGGCACTATAAAGAATAGATTTGTATTTTTTCCTTTTCCTGTTGTCTCTGAGCCTACCCCATCTCCAAGTCACATAATTTTTGTCACCGTTTCCTATTTTCATTTAGAAAAGGAAAAACTCAAAGTAGTTCGCTTCCTGAAGATGCTTGATAAAATATGACAGCTTTTTAACATCTTTGAATCGTAAAGGATATCTGTTGTATTATACTTGCGTTGTAAAATTCCCCACAAAACTACTCTTTTCCTAGTAATGAAGCCTAGATTCATTCCACATAGATTACTCTGGGTTAGTTGAAAGATTTTTGCTGCTTAGACAGTAGAACATTCACGATTTTTCTTTCTTTTTACTGTTTTACTTTTGAAGTTTGTTTTTTGTTTATTGTTGCTACGAGATGCATAAAATAAGCGTAAAATTGATGCCAAGCTAGATAAATGGCCAAATCTGTTGATAAAAAGTCAAGATTTGTGGCTGATATGGATATTCATCATTTCTAACCTCATACTTTGTACTACATAATGAAATGGAGAGAAATTGGTCTGAAAAGCCCATATCAACACTAATTTTTACCTAAGAATTTTCTTCAAACATAGTGCCTTTGATCGTTTTCGGATTCAGCAAACAGATACAATAACTATCATTCAACGCTTCCTATTTTTCTAATTTAAAAGGAATTGCCTTAAAAATTTAATCTGGTTAGTCAATCATAATCTGGTTCGAGCGCCTTGTTCGGGGTTAGTCAATCATAAATTAGTTAACTTTGAACGTTTTTTTTTTACAAACGGATTCTTAGTTCACAAAAAAGTTAGCAATGGAACTACAATTAAGGATTCCTCGTTCTTGGATATCTAAAAAGAATTTCTGGCAAGAAATGGCAAGAAAATTAAGCACTGCATAGTAAAAGGCTTGTCAATTGCAAAATATGATGATTCATTTAGAGTTTCCGAGACTGAATGATGGAGCCAGGGTTGACACCCCTAGTGATTTATCACTGTTTCTAGTGATTTTTTATATTACCTAAAAAAAATTACTAATTCAGCACATAAATCACTAGATTATTGAAGAAAATCACTAATTCAACCCAAGAATTACTAAAATATAGTAATTTTTCACCGGGTGGCAACCCTGGATACAGCTTTTTAGGCTACTAAACTGGCTCACTCAGAGGCTGTAGTTTTAAAGCTGGCGTTTACTTTTCTTCTTGTCACCTTCTTTCATGCTCTATTGAAATTGATAGGAGGTTAGCAAGAGACACAGTTTGGAGAATAGCAGACTATTGGCCAATAGATAACTTGAAACGAAGTCAGTAGTTTAGGAAGTACTAGAAAGAAAATAGAAAAGAAGTACTAGAGCATATTAGCTTAGAAAAGAAGGTTGAAATACAATTAACTATTAATTATCATTAGGTTTTTTTTCTCGTGAGATTATCGTGTTTCTGTATACTTTATTTCTTTATTTTTTCAAAAAGTTTTGTGTATACATATGGCTCTTGGACTTTTGAAATACAAGATCTATCAAACTATTTGAAAGGAGAAATATCTAAATGAATTATATGGAAACTGTTTAATTATAAAAAAGTAACTTACATCGAAAAATTGGTTAACTCCATTTTAATTGTCCATAATGTCAACTATATATTGTTCAATCATCAAATGAATTAGAATTGATAGACCACTCTCAGATGTAAGCTATATTTATACAATAGAATTCAAGTAAATTAAAAATACAATACCTGCAATCGTCAAACTTGCCAATAAAAGTACACATTATTTGTAGTTACTCCATATTTGGAGTCCCCGTCAGTAGATTTATCGTCACATGTTATTTTTACTCTTACATATTTTGACTCCCGTTCACCTGTAAATACATGCATTGGTCGTAATATACGGTGATGGTCTGGAGTGCGTCCAATTGTCTCCCATATATGGGTGTATCCTTGAAATGTCATAAATGCTCACTACTTATAACATGTAAGTGCCAGAAAAACTTAAAAGCTCATTTATAAGTAAATAAATTTTCTTTCTAGTTAGCCCGAATTTCGCATACTAATCTTTATAAGGTTTTAATCATCTAATATCGAAAAATGCCGATTATGATTAATATTGACCTGTAACCTCCCTGACAGTATATCAGGCCTCCTTATCCCAATCGTTAGGGTGGTTGACAATCGAGAGGTATAGCGTGGTCGGAGACAGGTTCATTCTAGAAATCGACTCTCTGCTACCTCCTGGAGAAACGAAGCCAATGAAAAATGTCACTTTAGGATTTAATCCAATGTGTGTTTTCCCCTATTCCCTTAGTCCTTGGATCTGTATAGGGTTCTAAGCCTATTAGCCGCAGGAAAACCCCTCGGAAAATTCTCCTCCCTTACAAGGGCTATAACAAGCACACAAGGGCTGGCCGTCTGAGCTGCCGTTCTAAGCGAGGAAAGCAAGTACAGAGAGGCAAAAAGTACACAGGAAACAGTAGTTATCTAGGAACCATTTCTGATGCCCCTATAGCAATCTCCATGTTATTCTAAGGGCTTATGTTCCTTCCATGCTATTCTATGTTCCTTCCATTGTTATTCTATGGGACCTCTACAAGTGATTAAACACGTCATGAAACTACGTGCTATTTGCTTATGTCCTGTTGGTACCATTCCAAACGAGTGGGGATTCCCCGCCTGTTCCTAAACATTGCAAAAAAGATAACAGTAACAAATTACCGCACAAATATAAATAAAAAAGATAACCGCACAAATTTGTTTCAACTCCAATTTTTTTTTCAACCAGTGTGGTTTTTTTTATTTTTTTTTTTTTTTGTTTTTTGTTGATAAGAATTTCATAAGAATGTAGGTCGGGACAATAAAATCAGAATTGATTGATTGACAGTTAAAAAGGGGTAATGAGATTTGCGAATTGGAGTGTAGGATTTGCGAATTTGATCCTATTAAGGATTGACTTGAGAAAACCAAAAATACTCAGAATCGAAAATAAACGGGATCTGTCTCAAGGGGAAGGCTCAGAGGTTCTTCGTTCCCCCGTTTCTTAGGGCAGGGGAGGGGGGGGGGTCAATTTTGGAGGGAAAACCAAAAATACTCAGAAACTAAAATAAATGGGATCTGACTCAAGGGCAAGGCTCAGAGCCCCCTCCTTCACGCATTTCTGAGGACAAGGGAGGGGAGGGGGTCAAATTTGGAGAGAAAACCAAAAATACTCAGAATCCAAAATAAATGGGATCTGCCTAAAGGGCAAGGCTCAGAGGCCCCTCCATCACCCATTTGTGAGGACAAGGGAGGGGAGTGGGTCAATTTTGGAGGGAAAACCAAAAATACTCAGAATCGAAAATAAATGGGATCTCCCTCAAGGGCAAGGCTCAGAGGCCCCTCCATCCCCCATTTCTGAGGACACTGGAGGGGAGGGGGTCAATTTTGGAGGGAAAACCAAAAATACTCAGAATCGAAAATAAATGGGATCTGCCTCAAGGGGAAGGCTCAGATTCTGAGGGCGGGGGAGGGTGGTCAATTTTGGAGGGAAAACCAAAAATACTCAGAATCGAAAATAAATGGGAATCTGCCTCAAGGGCAAGGCTCAGAGGCCCCTCCTTCCTTTATTTCTGAGGGCAGGGGAGGGGGGGCCAATTTTGGAGGGAAAACCAAAAATACTCAGACACTAAAATAAATGGGATCTGTCTCAAGGGGAAGGCTCAGAGGCCCCTCCATCTCCCATTTCTGAGGACAAGGGAGGGGAGGGGGTAAATTTTGGAGGGAAAACCAAAAATACTCAGAATCGAAAATAAATGGGATCTACCTCAAGGGCAAGGCTCAGAGGCCCCTCCATCCCCCATTTCTGAGGACAAGGGAGGGGGTCAATTTTGGAGGGAAAACCAAAAATACTCAGACTCGAAAATAAATGGGATCTGCCTCAAGGGGAAGGCTAGAGGCCCCTCCATCCCCCATTTCTGAGGAAAAGGGATGGGAGGGGTTCAATTTTGGAGGGAAAACCAAAAATACTCAGACTCTAAAATAAATGGGATCTGTCTCAAGGGGAAGGCTCAGAGGCCCTTCGTTTCCCCATTTCTGAGGGCAGGGGAGGGGGGGGTTAATTTTGGAGGGAAAACCAAAAATACTCAGAATCTAAAATAAATGGGCTCTGTCTCAAGGTGAAGGCTCTGAGGCCCCTCCATCTCCCATTTCTGAGGACAAGGGAGGGGAAGGGGTCAATTTTGGAGGGGAAACCAAAAATACTCAGAATCAAAAATAAATGGGATCTGCCTCAAGGGGAAGGCTCAGAGGCCCCTCCATCCCCCAGTTCTTAGGACACGGGAGGGGAAGGGGTCAATTTTGGAGGGTAAACCAATACTACTCAGAATCGAAAATAAATGGGATCTCCCTCAAGGGGAAGGCTCAGAGGCCCCTCCATCCCCCATTTCTGAGGACAAGGGAGGGGTGGGGGTAAATTTTGGAGGGAAAACCAAAAATACTCAGAATCGAAAATAAATGGGATCTGCCTCAAGGGTAAGGCTCAGATTCTGAGGGCGGGGGAGGGGGGGTCAATTTTGGAGGGAAAACCAAAAATAGTCAGAATCGAAAATAAATGGGAATCTGCCTCAAGGGCAAGGCTCAGAGGCCCCTCCATCCCCCATTTCTGAGGACAAGGGAGGGGAGGGGGTCAATTTTGGAGGGAAAACCAAAAATACTCAGAATCGAAAATAAATGGGATCTGCCTCAAGGGGAAGGCTCAGAGGCCCCTCCATCCCCCATTTCTGAGGACAAGGGAGGGGAGGGGGTCAATTTTGGAGGGAAAACCAAAAATACTCAGAATCGAAAATAAATGGGATCTGCCTCAAGCGGAAGGCTCAGATTCTGAGGGTGGGGGAGGGGGGGGTCAATTTTGGAGGGAAAACCAAAAATACTCAGAATCAAAAATAAATGGCAATCTGCCTCAAGGGCAAGGCTCAGAGGCCCCTCCTTCCTCCATTTCTGAGGGCAGGGGAGGGGGGTCAATTTTGGAGGGAAAAACAAAAAATACTCAGAATCGAAAATAAACGGGATCTGCCTCAAGGGCAAGGCTCAGAGTCCCCTCCTTCCCCCTCAGAAAAAGTTTTAACAAGAAATGTCTGAAAAGTGTTTTTTTGGGGGATGGAGCGATGACAGATTGGATGTCTAAAACTAGTTATAGTGCTTTACTGTGGTACGAATTTCTTTTGAAAAACCCAACTGAATTAGTTGAAAAAAAAGATTTAAAAAGAAAGGTCTGAAAAGTATTTTTTTTGGGGGGTGGGGGCAATGCCAGAGTGGATGTCTTAGACTAGTTATAGTGTTGTACTCTGGCATGAATTGCTTTCGAAAACCCGGATGAATTAGTTGAAAATAAAGTTTTAACAAGAAATGTCTGAAAAGTATTTTTTTTTTTTGGGGGGGGGGGGGGTGAGGGCGATGACAGAGTGGATTTCTTAGACTAGTTATAGTGCTGTACTGTGGTACGAACTGCTTGTGAGAAACCCGGATGAATTAGTTGAAAATAAAGTTTTAACAAGAAATGTCTGAAAAGTATTTTTTTGGGGGGGTGAGCGCGATGACAGAGTGGATGTCTTAGACTAGTTATAGTGCTGTACTGTGGTACGAATGGCTTGTGAAAAGCCCACATGAATTAGTTGAAAATAAAGTTTTAACAAGAAATGTCTGAAAAGTATTTTTTTTTTGGGGGGGGGGTTGGGAGGCGATGACAGAGTGGATGTCTTAGACTAGTTATAGTGCTGTACTCTGGCATGAATTGCTTTCGAAAACCCGGATGAATTAGTTGAAATAAATTTTTAAAAAGAAATGTATGAAAATTATTTTTTGGGGGGTGGGGGCGATGACAGAGTGGATGTCTTAGACTATTTATAGTGCTCTACTCTGGCATGAATTGCTTTCGAAAACCCGAATGAATTAGTTGAAATAAAGTTTTAACAAGAAATGTCTGAAAAATATTTTTTTTTTTGGGGGGTGGGGGATGGGGCGAGGACAGAGGGAATGTCTTAGACTAGTTATAGTGCTGTACTCTGGTATGAATTGCTTTCGACAACCCGGATGAATTAGTTGAAAATAAAGTTTTAACAAGAAATTTCTGAAAAGTATTTTTTTCGGGGGGATGAGGGCGATGACAGAGTGGATGTCTAAGACTAGTTATAGTGCTGTACTGTAGTAAGAACTGCTGGTGAAAAACTCGGATGAACTAGTTGAAAAGAAAGTTTTAATAAGAAATGTCTGAAAATTATTTTTTTGGGGGGATGGGACGAAGACAGAGTGGATGTCTTAAAATAGTGATAGTGCTGTACTGTGGTACGAATTGCTTGTGAAAAACCCAAATGAATTAGTTGAAAATAAAGTTTTAACAAGAAATGTCTGAAACGTATTATTTTTTTTGGGGGGGGGGGGTGAGGGCGATGACAGAGTGGATGTCTTAGACTAGTGATAGCGCTGTACTGTGGTACGAATTGCTTGTGAAAAACCCAAATGAATTAGTTGAAAATAAAGTTTTAACAAGAAATGTCTGAAAAGTATTTTTTTGGGGGGGGTTGGGAGGCGATGACAGAGTGGATGTCTTAGACTAGTTATAGTGCTGTACTCTGGCATGAATTGCTTTCGAAAACCCGGATGAATTATTTGAAATAAAGTTTTAACAAGAAATGTCTGAAAAGTATTTTTTTGGGGGGTGGGGGCGATGACAGAGTGGATGTCTTAGACTATTTATAGTGCTCTACTCTGGCATGAATTGCTTTTGAAAACCCGAATGAATTAGTTGAAATAAAGTTTTAACAAGAAATGTCTGAAAAATATTTTTTTTTAGGGGGGTGGTGTGGGAGCGATGACAGAGTGGATGTCTTAGACTAGCTATAGTGCTGTACTCTGGCATGAATTGCTTTCGAAAACCCGGATGAATTAGTTGAAAATAAACTTTTAACAAGAAATGTCTGAAAAGTATTTTTTTTTTGGGGGGGGGGGGTGAGGGTGAAGAAAGAGTGGATGTCTTAGACTAGTTATAGTGCTGTACTGTGGTAAGAATTGCTTGTAAAAAAACCGGATGAATTAGTTGAAAATAAAGTTTTAACAAGAAATGTCTGAAAAGTATTTTTTTTGGGGGGATGGGGTGATGACAGAGTGGATGTCTTAGACTAGTGATAGTGCTGTACTGTGGTACGAATTGGTTGTGAAAAACCAAAATGAATTAGTTGAAAATAAAGTTTTAACAAGAAATGTCTGAAAAGTATTTTTTTTGGGGGGTAGGAGGCGATGACAGAGTGGATGTCTTTGACTGGTTATAGTGCTGTACTCTGGCATGAATTGCTTTCGAAAACCCGGATGAATTAGTTGAAATAAAGTTTTAACAAGAAATGTCTGAAAATTATTTTTTGGGGGGTGGGGGCGATGACAGAGTGGATGTCTTAGACTAGTTATAGCGCTGTACTCTGTAATGAATTTCTTTATAAAACCCTGATTAATTTGTTGAAATAAATTTTTAACAATAAATTTCTGAAAAGTATTTTTTGGGGGGGGGGGGGCGATGACAGAGTGGATGTCTTAGACTAGTTATAGTGCTGTACTCTGGCATGAATTGCTTTCGAAAACCCTGATGAATTAGTTGAAAATAAAGTTTTAACAAGAAATGTCTGAAAAGTATTTTTTTGGGGGTGGGGCAAAGACAGAGTGGATGTCTTAGACTAGTTATAGTGCTGTACTCTGGCATGAATTGCTTTCGAAAACCCGGATGAATTAGTTGAAAATAAAGTTTTAACAAGATATGTCTGAAAAGTTTTTTTTTTTGTTAAACCCAATTGGCTGAAAAAAAAGCGGAACTCTTAAAATCACAACTCAAGGTCAGTAAATAATTCCTTTTTTTTTTGTTAAACACGATTGGCTGAAATAAAAGCGGAACTTTTAAAATCAAAACAACTAAAGGTCAGTAAATAATTCCTTTGTTGTTTTTTTTTTGGTTAAACACGAGCTATTGTAGAAAATAATTTCAAAGTACCAAGTCACATGATAGTTACGCTATTATAGAAAATAATTTCAAAGTACCAAGTCACATTATAGTTACGCTATCGTAGAAAATAATTTCAAAGTACCAAGTCACATGATAGTTACGCTATTGTAGAAAATAATATCAAAGTACCAAGTCACATGATAGTTACGTTATTTTAGAAAATAATTTCAAAGCACCAAGTCACATGATAGTTACGCTTTTGTAGAAAATAATTTCAAAGTACCAAGTCACATGATACTTACGCTATTGTAGAAAATAATTTCAAAGTACCAAGTCATATGATAGTTACGCTTTTGTAGAAAATAATTTCAAAGTACCAAGTCACATGATAGTTACGCTATTATAGAAAATAATTTCAAAGTACCAAGTCACATGATAGTTACGTTATTATAGAAAATAATTTCAAAGTACCAAATCAAATGATAGTTAAGCTATTGTAGAAAATTATTTCAAAGTACCAATTCACAAGATAGTTACGCTATTGTAGAAAATAATTTCAAAGTACCAAGTCACATGATAGTTACGTTTTTGTAGAAAATAATTTCAAAGTACCAAGTCACTTGATAGTTTCGCTATTATAGAAAATAATTTCAAAGTACCAAGTGACATGATAGTTATGCTATTATAGAAAATAATTTCAAAGTACCAAGTCACATGATAGTTATGCTATTATAGAAAATAATTTCAAAGTACCAAGTCACATGATAGTTACGCTATTATAGAAAATAATTTCAAAGTACCAACTCACATGATAGTTACACTATTTTAGAAAATAATTTCAAAGTATCAACTCACATGATAGTTACAATATTGTAGAAAATAATTTCAAAGTACCAAGTCACATGATAGTTACGCTCTTGTAGAAAATAATTTCAAAGTACCAAGTCACATGATAGTTACGCTATTTTAGAAAATAATTTCAAAGTACCAAGTCACATGATAGTTACGCTATTGTAGAAAATAATTTCAAAATACCAAGTCACATGATAGTTACACTGTTGTAGAAAATAATTTCAACGTACCAAGTCAAATGATTGTTACGTTATTATAGAAAATAATTTCAAAGTACCAAGTCGCATGATAGTTACGCTATTGTAGAAAATAATTTCAAAGTACCAAGTCACATGATAGTTACGCTATTGTAGAAAATAATTTCAAAGTACCAAGTCACATGATAGTTACGCTATTGTAGAAAATAATTTAAAAGTACCAATAAATTTAATTAAGGAAATTATGAAAAAAAAAATTTAGACGAGGTTACGTGCGCGCACGTAACCTCGTCGCACCAGTTTTGTGGAGTTTCAGGCAATGTTTTGAAATATTTATAAATTTGTTTTCGCTAAAAAACAATTACAGTTAAGATTAATGAAAATAACACCTCACGGTGCTGAATCAGGTTCAAATGGCGATTCTTCGTCAATTGACAGTTTGCTTTTCAAAACGTGCTTTGATATCTTTGATATCTGATAGTGAGTAGCAGTTTTTCAATCTGTTTGAGATTATTTGGTTTATATTTTACAATGGTTCTTGAGCAAAGGCACCATTTAAAATGAATTAGAGGTACATGTCTTCTACAAGTTTTTAAATTTGAAGACAACTTATAGGAAATATAGTTTAACAGAAAATAAGTTAGCCGAGAATTAACATTGATCTTAAGCAGCCGAATATTGCCTCCAAAATCATGCCACGGGAGCAATCTCCCTGGACTTACGAAGTGCTGACCACAGGGCAAGAAAAAGTCACTAAGCAATCCAAGATGGTTGAAAAAAGTTTCCCTAATAGAACATTTTATGAGGACCGTGTACCGTAAGCCACTGATGGCGTGCGAGAGGTGCATGAATCTCTCCTCGAATTTGAAGGATGATTGTGGCCGGCCCAAGCTGGTCTGAATTTTTGGGGTTGGCTCTTCAAAAGTAGCGGGAAAATAATGGTGAACAAATTGACACTACCGCGAAATGCTCCTCTACAAAGAGAATAACATAAGATAAGCTAGCTCTATCTCAAAATACAACAACCATGGGCGCATAAACAATCAAGGAGGCAAGGCTAGGGCTGAAGATGGGGGGAATGTCCCTAAAATGAGGACCAGAGTAAAAAAGAAAAAAAATACAATATTACCTGACCATAAATAAGCTTTTCAAAATCTGTTAAACTCATCCGAACATGGACAATGAGCAGTCTCTTCGGAATCTTGATAGAACTAGCCGTTCGTAACAAAGGGCCAAAAAAGGACACCAAGGTACACTTGTGGAGCTTTTCAAAGGCATATGGCACACTCACAATGGAAGTAGAAAAGCCCCTGACCCGCATGCTTGAAGAAATGTAAATGACCCAGAAAATTTTAGCCCCAAGCCAGCTTGTAATAATAATCCCATTTTCGGCTGGTACTACTACTACTACTACTAACAACTCATCGCAGCACCAAGCCGCCTGAGGCCAACACAGCTACGCACGCTCCTCCTCCACCCCAATCTATTCAAGGCCTTCCTTTTTACACCCGCCCACGAAGTTCCCATTTCCTTTAAATCTTTCTTTATGACGTCCTCCCACCCCAGACGGGGACGACCTGCTTTCCGTTTAGCCCTAGATGGTTGACCGAAAAGAACAATCTTCGGCAATATGTCATCCTTCATCCGCACAACATGCCCTAGCCACCTCAACCTTTCTTTCGTTATAGCCCTAGAGAGCAGTATTGAACCACATCTTTCCTATAGCCTATTGTTCGAAATACGGTCAGTCAGCCGGGTACCCAGAACAATCCTTAGGCAATTTCACTGGAATACATCTAGCAAATATTCATCCGCTTTTCGGAGCGCCAATGCTTCAGAGCCATATTTGACCACTGTCGTTACTGTAGCTTCCAGTATTCTGATCTTGGCTTGCAGACTTATCTTCCTATTCTTCCAAACTTTTTTTAAACTGTGAATAAACACCCTGAGCCTTGGCTATTCTATTTTTAACATCTTCACTGCTCCCATAGTCCCCCCTAATAAAACTACCAAGGTAAGTGAAGCTGTCCCCCTGATCTATCTTTTCACTTTCCAACGTCACCTTTTCATCTTCACTTATTCCTAGCCTTAGTGACTTAGGCCTTCCTAATTCCTAGCCTTCCTAACATTAATTTTCAAACCAATTCTAGCACCCTCAACTCGCAAAACATATAAAACTTCATTAATTTTGCTCATACTTTCATCTAGGATGCTTCAATCATCAGCATAATCCAAGTCCAGGAGAGTTTTTCCTCCCCATTTGATTCCATGGTCTCCCATTGCCTTTCCTGTGCTCCTTGAAACAAAGTCCATCAAAATAATCCATACAAAGGGGATATAACACAACCATGCTTAACTTCTGATTTAATACAAAACCAGCTGCTAACCTCATTTCCTACCTTAACCGCAGCAGTGTTATTCTCGTACATAGCACTAATCACTTTAATGTATTTGTCTGGTATACCATACAAGGATAAAACCTTTACTGAAGCTTCTCTATCAACAGAATCGAACGCTTGCTCATAATCTATAAAACTGAGGACCAAAGGTGTTTGAAAACTTAGGCACTTCTCAATTATTAGCCTAAGAGTGAAAATTTGGACAACACATCCTCTACCTTTTCTAAAACCGCACTGCTCTTCTCTTAAAACTTTGTCTACGGCATCTCTCAGTCTAAAAAGTATCATATTACTAAGCAATTTGCTACCTACAGAGACCAGACTAATGCCTCGATAATTACCACACTCACTTTTATCACCTTTCTTATAAAGTGGCTTAATTAAGGTTTTCCTAAAATTGTTAGGTACTTCCCCTTTTTTAAAAATCATATTCATAATCTTCAATAACTTATTTCTAACCTCAGAGCCACCATATTTAAGAAACTCATTTACCACCCTATCAGCACCTGGAGCCTTATTATTCTTTAATCCTTTTAGTCCTTTTAGTACTAACCTCAATTCCTACCTTAACCGCAGCAGTGTTATTCTCGTACATAGCACTAATCACTTTAATGTATTTGTCTGGTATACCATACAAGGATAAAACCTTTACTAAGGTACACTTATGGAGCTTTTCAAAGGCATATGGCACACTCACAATGGAAGTAGAAAAGCCCCTGACCCGCATGCTTGAAGATATGTAAATGACCCAAAAAATTTTAGCCCCAAGCCAGCTTGTAATAATAATCCCATTTTCGGCTGGTACTACTGCTACTACTACTAACAACTCATCGCAGCACCAAGCCGCCTGAGGCCAACACAGCTACGCACGCTCCTCCTCCATATTCATAATCTTCAATAACTTATTTCTAGCCTCAGAACCACCATATTTAAGAAACTCATTTACCACCCTATCAGCACCTGGAGCCTTATTATTCTTTAATCCTTTTAGTCCTTTTAGTACTAACCTCAATTCCTACCTTAACCGCAGCAGTGTTATTCTCGTACATAGCACTACTCACTTTAATGTATTTGTCTGGTATACCATACAAGGATAAAACCTGTCAAATTTTACTTGATATATATATATATATATATATATATATATATATATATATATATATATATATATATATATATATATATATATATATATATATATATATATATATATATATATATATATATATATATATATATATATATATATATATATATATATATATATATATATATATATATATATATATATATATATATATATATATATATATATATATATATATATATATATATATATATATGTATATATATATATATATATATATATATATATATATATATATATATATATATATATATATATATATATATATATATATATATATATATATATATATATATATATATATATATATATATATATATATATATATATATATATATATATATATATATATATATATATATATATATATATATATATATGTGTGTGTGTGTGTGTGTGCGCGCGCGCATGTGTGTGTGTGTGTGTGAGTGGGTGGGTTTGTGGGTGTGGGGGGGGGGGGGGGGGGGGGGGGTGCGCGCGCGCGCGCGCGCGCGCGCGCGCGCGCGCGCGCGCGCATGTGTGTGTATATATATATATATATATATATATATATATATATATATATATATATATATATATATATATATATATATATATATATATATATATATATATATATATATATATATATATATTATATATATATATATATATATATATATATATAGAAGAAACGTAAACCATCTTTAAATTGAGTCAGAAAAATCCCAACACTAATCATATTCAAACGCTATTCAACGAAATTTAGTTTCTCTTTAATTGAAAATATAATTTTTTTAAAAATAGTCGAGAAAACGGGAAGAAATGAAAAGAGAAAATATAATTTATGCTTACGCCGTGCATTGAAGATTCTGTATACGGAAGATATCTTACCTCTATTGTGTGTGCAGTTGCACTGAAGTCTAGTGGATTCATGTGTGCTGGGCTCGCTACCTGCTACTACAGTTGATCGTTATCGATGATGTTTCCATTTGAGCGAGTGCTGTTAACTTCGCTTTCTTTCAGAGGTTCCTCGAATATAAATTATATTTTAGTTTCCAGATAATTTATTCTCAATAGCCTGGATGTCCCCCCCCCCATTTTTTGAGGATATATGATGAAAAATGATGCATAACTCCTTTTGATAGCACTTTGTATAGGAGATCTTAAACATTACTAAGAATCAAAAGAATACTTATTATATAAATCTAATCATTTTAATATATATTTTATAACCCGTTTACGTAAAGACATTCAAATTAGCTCAAAACATATTGGACGGAATCTGTCCAAAATCCACAATGTGAAACAATGTCACCTTCTTTCATGCTCTATTGAAATTGATAGGAAGTTAACAAGAGACACAGTTTTGGAGAATAGTAGACTATTGGCCAATAGATAACTTGAAGCGAAGTCAGTAGTTTAGGAAATACTAGAAAATAGAAAGAAGTACTAGAACATATTAGCTTAGAAAAGAAGGCTGAAATATAATTAATTATTTAAAAGCGCATTTATAAGTAAATAAATTTTCTTTCTAGTTAGCCCGAATTTCGCATACTATACTTTATAAGGTTTTAATCATTTAATTTCGACAAATGTCCATTATCGTTAATATTGACCTGTGACCTCCCTGACACTTTCTCAGGCCTCCTTATCCCAATCGTTAGGGTGGCTGTGCAGCGAGATCAGAGCAGTGGTTGAGAACAGGTTGATTCTGAAATCGACTCCTTACCTCCTGGAGAAACGAAGCCAATGAAAAATATCACTTTTGGATTAGAGTCTGCTAAGTATTGCCCCTATACCACATGGTCCTTGGATCTGTATAGGGTTCTAAGCCTATTAGACGCAGGAAAACCCCTTCGAATGTTCTCCTCCCTTGTGGAGAATTGCCCCCAGCGAATTCCCCGTAGAAAAATCAAAAGAAAGACTGATAAATAATATGATGAAGAAACGAAGGAATTTTAAAATATTCTACCTATACTCCCAAATATAAGCAGAACTACTCGTGTGGAATATCCTATGGTATTTTTTTTACACTTTTATTTATTTTGTCTTTTTCCGTCTTGACAATGTGAAATTAGTGGCAACTGTAGAAGAGCTACCCTATGATGAAAGTGCACAGAGATAACAGGCTGGGACTAAGAAGTACCAGGGTTGCCACTCAGCCGGTTTTTTTGGTGTGTCACTTTGGCTGGCAAAATAGTTTCAATTTTGTAGAAAAAGTGTCATTTTCCAAAAATTTGCCGCTCGCGACGCTTCGTGTCGCTCGCACTCATATCAACAAGCTTTTTAAATTGAAAATATTGGCCAATCCGCTTGGAATCACTCCCGCGTGGTTTCCCGCATCTTCAAATTCTCCAACATGAAATGTCGGATCTAATGCCATCTATCAACTATAAAGAAATTTTGATTTACTGTAGTCGGTGCTGATTTCCAGCTTAGCGCAACACTTCCATTCTTGTCAACATACCAGCCCTCCGAAGAACCCTAAACACAAATGGTGCTTACTGTGTAAATGGGAACTCGTCCCACAGAGTACTTTCTTTTCTATTTTCTGAGCAGTCTTTATCATAGTGTAGAAAAGGAACGGAAAAATGAGAGAAGAAAAAACACCTTCGATTTTTTTCTTTTGAGAAAACGGAAAAAAAGGGACAGCAATACTCGTCTACATTGAGAGTTTTTCATCAGTTTTCCATAAAATGGACTATCTGGATTGTTACAGTGCATTCTGGTGCTTGAAACTTTTCTTTTCTCCGAAAATGCTGAAGAGAATGCCATGGACATAGATCGCAGCTATTGATGACCCTATGATAAACACAACTAATAGTGGTTCAGACACTAACTCTTTCAAATAATTTATTTGGCAAAAACTAGTGGAAAAAACAATAAGACAGCTATATCATCTAATCTGTTTATCACAACATGAATAGAATAAGTTTCACGAGAACTCTCGCCACTCCCAGTAAATTTTTCTTTACGATGTCTCCAGGGACTAAGGCATAGGAACAGTCAACTAGCATTTTAAATATCAATATGAAAGCAACTTTATAATAAACAACGAGCATTTAGAGTATCAGCGTGAAGGCACATTTACAATCAAAAATTAGTGGAGAATGAAATAACTAAAATGAGGAAGCGCGTCCAAATTCATTTAATGCAATGATGTAACATAAATTTAAGTAAGAAAAAAAAGTGAAATTAGATTGTGATTTTGCTAATGAATGCATAGGATGTAAAATAATGGCATTCAATTTTTTTTTATTATGATGGTTATGTATGAATATTCATTTGTCCATTGCCAAGAGTTCAAAGAAAAAATATGAAAAGTTTGAACGGAAATATTAGAGCGCATTTTTGCGTCACTGGCCCAGTCACTGAAGAGGTCACTAGATATTCTTGTGGGACACCAGTGAGCTCAGTGGATGTTTTGCGTTGCTGAGTTGTTGTGTGATGTCACCAGTGAGCTTTTCAGTCACTGGGCTTCAAGAGCTCCAGTCACGGAAATCGATGAAAAGACGTGTAAATTTATGCAGTCGCTGGCCCAGTGACTGATTTACATAGTAACAGCTATTAACATAGTGGTGCAAAAATACACTCTTCGCTTTTCTTGCTCTTTTGTTCTTTGAATTGTAGTCAACCCTCAACTAATAAAACATAAAAATTGAATTCGGACCCACTCAAGAATTGCAAACAGCTTGACTGACTTATCATCTATGAGCCTACAAATTATTGCACCAACACAAAATAGTTGAACTAAACAACTGAAAACAATTGAAGGCTTCTCCACCACATTGCAGTTAAATGTCTGTCTCTGGCGTCTTCATTGCCAAGTATTTCGTAGTATTCGTAACGAAGATCACTGGGTGATCTCCGCTTATCAGTAATAAGAATAAGAATATCAAAAATTCTCACACACAGATAGAGACAAACACGTTTACGTTTTTCACTGCACAGGAAGATTCTTGCATCCAATAATTGCCGCGCGCGGGAGTTAAGATAAGAATCTGACAGAAAACTGCTTGACCTGACAGAAAAAGGATATCGATGCATATCTACATTGATAGTTTCCCTTCCGTTTTTTTTGTCTGAAAAAATTCTTTTTTGTAAAATAGTGCTACTTAGCAAAAAAAGTGCCACTTTTGCTAAAAAGTGTCATAATAGTGTCAAAGTGTCCCAAAAGTGCCATTTAAAAAAAAGTGTCAAAAGTGACACTAAAGTGCCACCATTGGCAGCCCTGAGAAGTACTAGTTAATTACTTGTTATGAACTTGATGCAGCGTGTCTACACACGTCTGGAGAGCGTCACCAGTCAAAATACTGAAATGGAGCACTGGTTTACCGGAAATCAGACAAATTTCTCAGCCTTGTGGTGTTTGATGTATATTATTAAACTTAATGAACTTTATGTATTTAGGATCAGCATGAAAACCAAGTCTTTTAGTGGATTAATTGTTATCGAAATTAGCTTATTTTTTTAGAGTTGTACTTACTATTAGCCCTTATTCAGTCGCTCCTTATTCACAGTTCTTTACCGTGAACTGTTTGATTCTAAACCATATATTCTACTTGTACAGTATATGGCTTGTGGTTTTGATGTATATTATTAAACTTGATGAACTTTATGTGCTTTGAAATCAGCATGAAAAACCATGTCTTTTAATGGATTAATTGATATCAGAATGTTTTTTTTTAATTTGCTACTATGGCCAGGGTTATCCTTATTCACGGTTCCTTACCACGAACTGTGCAAAGTCTAAATCATATAATCTACTTTTATTTTGATGATAGTCTAGGTTGAATTTCCAGAATTTTTCCTTTCTTCATTCTTTTATTTGTCTTATTTCTCCCTTTTGCTGCTCAATTTACATTTTGGGGAGAATTTTCCAGAGGCATGTCAGGGAGGGGTCGTTTTCCACAGGAGAGACTTTTCCAGAGGGACTTTTGCCCCTCAAAGAAGGGGGAGGGAGGAAATTTTCCGAAAGGAATACACCACATCCCCTATATAGAACTACGTGGATTTCTATTTAATCAAGATTTCACTCTCTTTCAACGGATTTGACAAGCTACCAATTTGGCGCCGTGATAACGAGCGTGCGAGGGCCGGCCGTCAGAGCTGTCAGCTGATCTAAGCGAGGCAAAGCCAGTACAGAGAGGCAAAAAAGTGCACAGGACACGGTATATATATATATATATATATATATATATATATATATATATATATATATATATATTATATTTAAATGCGTGTAAATTTATCGACACATGTATACATATTTTTTCTCGAAAACGGTTCCATGCACTTTTCGCGAAAGTTGCAGCCAGGGACTGGCCTGAAGAAACGATCTAGATGAGTCGGGAGTTTAAGAAAATTAGTTAAGAGCCCGCACTTTGAAGAAAAAAATAGCTGCCTGAGTGACGTCATTTATATACATCAGTACAGCAATGACGTTGTCACAGTTAGTCCAACTTATGTGTAAAAATTGAAGGATTTGCACAGGAGAGAGCTCGAAGCCAAATTGCTTAAGAGAGCAAAAAACTGGTAGTTGCACAAATGTTTGCATATATTTTCCACAAATATATGGAAATCAATATATTGTAATCAAACATATTCGCAAACCTCACAGCAAGACCGATCCAAACAATGATTTGAAGCTAAGCTACAAATCATTGTTAGGATCGGACTTGCTGTGAGGTAAGCGAATATGTTTGATTACAATATATTTATTTCCATATATTTTGAAAATATATGCAAACATTTATGCAACTACCAGTTTTTGCTCTTTAAGCAATTTGGCACAAGCTTCTCCATATGTGAAAATCCTCAATTTTTACACATAAGTTGGACAACTGTGACAACGTCATTGCAATACTGATGTATATAAATGACGTCACTCACATAAATATTTTTTTTCCAAAATTAAGGCTTTTAACTAATTTTCTTAAACTCCCGACCTATCTAGATCGTTTTCTTTAGGCCAGTAAATCCCTGGCTGCAATTTTCGCGAAAAATGTAGGGAACCGTTTTCGAGAAAAAAAATAATGTATACTATGTATCAAGTAAATTTAAACACAAATTTAAATATAATATATATATATATATATATATATATATATATATATATATATATATATATATATATCGTTGTCATGTGCACTTTTTTGCCTCTCTGTACTGTGCTTTGCCTCGCTTAGATCCGCTGGCAGCCTCCGACGGCTCGAGCTCCCTATGTACGCTTGTTATCACGGCGTCAAATTGGTAGCTTTTCAAATCTGTTAAAGAGATAGTGAAATCTTGATTAAATAGAAATCACGTAGTCATATGGGGGATGTGGTGTATTCCTTTCGGAAAATTTCCTCCCTCCCCCTTCTTTGAGGGCAGCAAAGTCCCTCTGGAAAATTCTCTCCTGTGGAAAACGACCCTCCTGACAATTTCCCCCAGGAAAATTCTCTCCAAATGTAAATTGAGCAGCTAAAGTGAAATTAAGACAAATAAAAGAATGAAGAAAGGAAAAATTCTGGAAATTCAACCTAGACTCTATTCAAAATAAAAGTAGATTATATGATTTAGACTTTGCACAGTTCGTGGTAAGGAACCGGAATAAGGATGACCCGGGCTAATAGTAAGCAAATTAAAAAAAAACATTCTGATATCAATTAATCCATTAAAAGACATGGTTTTTCATGCTGATTTCAAAGCACATAAAGTTCATCAAGTTTAATAATATACATCAAAACCACAAGCCATATACTGTACAAGTAGAATATATGGTTTAGAATCAAACAGTTCACGGTAAAGAACTGTGAATAAGGAGCGACTGAATAAGGGCTAATAGTAAGTACAACTCTAAAAAAATAAGCTAATTTCGATAACAATTAATCCACTAAAAGACTTGGTTTTCATGCTGATCCTAAATACATAAAGTTCATTAAGTTTAATAATATACATCAAACACCACAAGGCTGAGAAATTTTGCTGATTTCGGTAAACCAGTGCTCCATTTCAAATATTTTGACTGGTGACGCCTCCAGACGTGTTTGGACAACTGCATCAAGTTCGTAACAGTAATTAACTAGTACTTCTCAGGGTTGCCATCGGTGGCACTTTAGTGTCACTTTTGACACTTTTTTTTAAATGGCACTTTTTGGGACACTTGACACTATTATGACACTTTTTAGCAAAAGTGGCACTTTTTTTGCTAAGTAGCAATATTTTACAAAAAAAGAATTTTTTCAGACAAAAAAAACGGAAGGGAAACTATCAATGTAGATATGCATCGATATCCTTTTTCTGTCAGGTCAAGCAGTTTTCTGTCAGATTCTTATCTTAACTCCGCGCGCGGCAATTATTGGATGCAAGAATCTTTCTGTGCGGTGAAAAACGTAAACGTGTTTGTCCCTATCTGTGTGTGAGAATTTTTGATATTCTTATTCTTATTACTGATAAGCGAAGATCATCCAGTGATCTTCGTATGAATACTACGAAATACTTGGCAATGAAGAGGCCAGAGACAGACATTTAACTGCAATGTGGTGGAGAAGCCTTCATTTGTTTTCAGTTGTTTAGTTCAACTATTTTGTGTTGGTTGCAATAATTTGTAGGCTCATAGACGATAAGTCAGTCAAGCGGTTTGCAATTCTTGAGTGGGTCCAAATTCAATTTTTATGTTTTATTAGTTGAGGGTTGACTACAATTCAAAGAAGAAAAGAGCAAGAAAAGCTAAGAGTGTATTTTTGCACCACTATTTTAATAGCTGTTACTATGTTAAACAGTCACTGGGCCATTGACTGCTTAACTTTAAGCGTCTTTTCATCGATTTCCGTGGCTGGAAGTCTTGAAGCCCAGTGACTGAAAAGCTCACTGGTGACATCACACAATGACTCAGTAACGCAAAAACATCCACTGAGCTCACTGGTGTCCCACAAGAGTATTTAGTGACCTCTTCAGTGACTGGGCCAGTGATGCAAAAATGCGCTCTAGCATTTCCGTTCATATTTTTCATATTTTTTCTTTGAACTCTTGGCAATGGACAAATGAATATTCATACATAACCATCATATTAAAAAAAAATTGAATGCCATTATTTTACATCCTATGCATTCATTAGCAAAATCACAATCTAATTTCACTTTTTTTTCTTACTTAAATTTATGTTACATCATTGCATTAAATGAATTTGGACGCGCTTCCTCATTTTAGTTATTTCATTCCCACTAATTTTTGACTGTAAATGTGCTTTCACGCTGATACTCTAAATGCTGGTTGTTTATTATAAAGTTGCTTTCATATTGATATTTAAAATGCAAGTTGACTGTTCCTATGCCTTAGTCCCTGGAGACATCGTAAAGAAAAATTTACTGGAAGTGGGAAGAGTTCTCGTGAAACTTATTCTATTCAGGATTGTGATAAACAGATTAGATGATATAGCTGTCTTATTGTTTTTTCCACTAGTTTTTGCCAAAATAAATTATTTGAAAGAGTTAGTGTCTGAAACCACTATTAGTTGTTGTTTATCATAGGGTCATCAATAGCTACGATCTATGTCCGTGGCATTCTCTTCAGCATTTTCGGAGAAAAGAAAAGTTTCAAGCACCAGAATGCACTGTAACGATCCAGATAGTCCATTTTATGGAAAACTGGATGAAAAACTCTCAATGTAGACGAGTATTGCTGTCCCTTTTTTTCCGTTTTCTCAAAAGAAAAAAATCGAAGGTTTTTTCTTCTTTTATTTTCCGTTCCTTTTTACACTATGATAAAGACTGCCCAGAGAAAAATAGAAAAAGAAAGTACTCTGTAGGACGAGTTCCCATTTACAGCAGTAAGCACCATTTGTGTTTGGGTATCTTTAGGAGGGCTGGTATGTTGACAGAGAATGGAAGTGTTGCGCCAAGCTGGAAATCAGCACACAGTACATCAAGTACTTTTTTATAGCTGATAGATGGCATTACATCCGACATTTCATCGTTGGAGAATTTGAAATACGGAAATCCACGCGGGAGTGATTCCAAGCGGATTGGCCAATATTTGCAACTAAAAAGCTTGTTGATATAGGTGCGAGCGACACGAAGCGTCGTGAGCGGCAAAATTCTGAAATGACACTTTTTCGGCAAAATCGAAACTATTTTGCCAGCCAAAAGCAAACACCAAAACCGGCTGAGTGGCAACCCTGGTACTTCTTAGTCCCTAGCCTCGTTATCTCTGTGCACTTTCATCATAGGGTAGCTCTTCAGCAGTTTAAGCCACAATAATTTCACATTGTCAAGACGGAAAAAGACAAGATAAGTACACAGTGCAAAAAATACCATAGGAGTATTCCACACGATGCTAGTTCTGCCATATTTGGGAGTATAGGTAGAAGGATCTTAAAATTCTCTGTTTCTTCATCATAGTAGTTATATGCACTGCTGGTTTTTCTACGGGGAATTTGCTGGGGGCAATTCTCCACAAGGGAGGAGAACATTCGAAGGGGTTTCTCCTGCGTCTAATAGGCTTAGAGACCTATACAGATCTCAGGACCAAGGGTATAGGGGCAAATACTTATACAGACTCAATCCAAAAGTGATATTTTTCATTGGCTTCGTAAGCTCCAGGAGGTAGCAGGGAGTCGATTTCTAGAATCAACCTGTTCTCAACCACGCCGCTGGCCTCTCGTTGACACGCACACCCCAACGATTGGGATAAGGAGGCCTGAGAAAGTGTCAGGGAGGCCACAGGTCATGTCATGAAGCATAATGGACATATGTCGTAAATTAAATGATTAAAACCTTATAAGGTACGGTATACAGAAAACCGGGCTAGCTCAGAGAAGAAATGCATTGCATTAGTATAAGGTGCGTTTTTAAATAATTAATTATATTTCAGCCTTCTTTTCTAAGCTAATATGTTCTAGTACTTCTTTTCTATTTTCTTTCTAGTATTTCCTAAACTACTGACTTCGCTTCAAGTTATCTATTGGCCAATAGTCTACTATTCTCCAAAACTGTGTCTCTTGTTAACTTCCTATCAATTTCATAATAGAGGCATGAAGAAGGTGACGTTGCTTCCACATTGGGATTTTGGACGGGTTCCGGTCCAATATGTTTGGGCTAATTTGAATCGTCTTTGACGTAAACAGGTTACATAACATATACAAATAGTAGGTTTATATAATAAGTATTCTTTTGATTCTTAGTAATGTTTAAGATCTCCTATACAAAGTGCTATCAAAAGGAGTTATGCATCATTTTTCACTCGCTATTCCTCAAAAAATAGGGGGGACATCCGAGCTATTGAGAATAAATTATCTGGAAAC